>NC_044033.1:418508271-418846182 GCF_901765095.1 Microcaecilia unicolor
TTAAATCTTCCATTGATAAAGATATGTGTCCAATCCCAGGCAATCTAACAACAGTCGCTCACAGACGTCTATAATCATACACAGTAACGCTTAATCCTCAGATGAACTCATAGTTATCCTCACAGTATCCGTCCTTTGGCAACTGTTGTATATCACAAAGATGATTTGCCTCACTCCATGTTCTTGTTTTATTTAAAATCTAGAACAGATTGCGAATTGTCGGGCATTGTATATTGTGTTATTTTCCTGTGTGGGCTGTGTTATATTGGTCAGACAGTGAGAAAGGTAAAAATGAGGATAGGTGAGCAAATTAGTAATATCCAGACCAATAAATTGGAAGCGCGCTTGACAGCTCATTGGCATCAACAAAATCACTGAATATCAGAATTACTGTTTGTGGTGCTGCTTCAGGTGGAGTGGGGAATATGCTGACATTGCTTTATAAAGAACACTTTATATACACATGGGAGACCACTTGTCTGGGAGGTTTAAACAGGGAAATTGAGTGGCAATAATTGAGAGGGGAGGAGACGTCTTGAAGTCTTTTAGTTTAACTATCTCGGCAGGAGCGAGATTATGTTGCCTTCTGTTGCATTGTGCATTGTGAACAGGGATTCTCTCTGGAGGAGGTGGCTGTAACAAGCAGGTAGAGCTGTTTTAGAGATCTTTTGAAATTGTGTTTAATGAATGTAATTTGAAAGAAAATAATTTAGTTCAGGGTTGGTCACCAGTGTGTAACAGAATGTTTGCATTGTGTTTTATGTTGTAGCATATCCTTCTGAAGAAGCCTTTTGCAAAACTCTGCACGAGTAAAGGAAATACGATACTGTGGTTTTTCTATTTGAAGTTACGCCATGGAAAAGTAGGAATCATCTCTCTATAAAAAAAAATGAATCATTTTTGTGATATACAACAGTTGCCAAAGGACAGATTGTGTGAGGATAACTATGTGTTCATCTGTGGATTGATCGTTACTGTGTATGATTATAAGATGTCTGTGAGCGACTGTTGTTAGATTGCCTGGGATTGGACACATATCTTTATCATTGGAAGATATTGAATTTATCATCGCTCTATTGAGAGGATTAAGAGGACTTTCTGTGGCTTTTTTCAACATATAATAATGATCATGATATGGACAACCCAGACATTGTTGGATGTATTTTTTAATTATGACTTTCTAATAAAGAATGCATGTAAAGCACTTCTGTTCACATCTGGAGTGAAACACTGAAGTTGAATAATCTATGACATTATTATTATTTTGTATTTTGTTGATTTAAAGGTATTCATTGTTCTTGGTATAGAATATATGATTCATGAGCCTGATAGATTATATGGTTTAGATATTTTATGTATAACAAAAACATGGTTGAAGGAACGATGTTGAGTTTGATGAGGTGTTTGTCTTATGAGGGTTTAAATAGTGTCATGTCAGGGGTATAGAGGAGGTAGGATTGTCTTTATTGCAAGGGATGACATTATGGGAATAAGAGGATATAGAGTAAATTGAGAGGGTGTAATCCTAGATTAGGACAGTGGTTCTCAACCAGCGTGTCAGGACTCTAGTGTGTCCCCAAGAGTTGGAAGGTGTGTCACCAAAGGTTTGGCATACAGTGAGCAGTAAGCCTTTGCTTTCTTTAGAAATCATCTGTGCCGGCAAGCTGGGGAGACCAAGGATCCTGAAAGTCCTTATGCTTCCCCTCTACATCAAAGGATAACTGCTGCTATCAGCCCCAACCAGAAATGTTGCAATGTCCATTTTTATTTGCTACATAGTTTCTGAGTAGCATATTTTACAGGGGTTTGGTGTTGCTTTACAGTATCTGGCAGCGGAAAGATTTGTGTTGCTATTACTGAGGTGATACCAGAATTTGAATATATATTTGTTTTGTTTGACAAGTGAGAAATTTGGGACTGTTGTGTCCAGTTTTTTTTATATGGGATTGAATTGGTAGGTAAACAATGAAATATTTAGTTTTTTTGTTCAGCTGTGAATTTTACTGTTCAGTGTTTCACATACATGAATATTGTCTGTCAGGCGTGTTAAAACAGAAGAGAGGTTGAAAACCACTGGATTAAGAAAACCTTATTCTGCTGCTATTTTATTATTGTATAGTCCACCTATTTATAATCTATCAGTGGTGGCTAAACATTTGGAGAAGAAAGTGGATGCCCAATTTGGCGACTGTATTGAAAGTTTCATAGGATTTAAAAAAGGATGGGATACTAAGTCGATGTTGGTAGGTTTTTTGGATGTTTTTTACTATTGGAGGCAAAACGGGAAGAAGGTTTTGCTTATCTCTCTAGATCTGAGTGCAATATTTGATGCGGTTGATGAAAACTTTTTAGGGGGGGGGGGGGGCTAACGAATTATTGTTATGGTGTTTGCTGCTATAGTCTGGGAGATTAATACAATTGCCTATGGTAGGAAAATTGTCTCCTATAAGAGAATTGCAGTTTTCTGGCAGAGGTGGCAGGATCTGTTTTGGTTGCTGTCACTGTAAAGTGGCACGATGGTCTTCAATAATGTCCACTGTTTTTTTATCAATTCTCTGAAAGGGCTGCCTCCTTGTATAGGGGGGGTGTCTGCTAATCTATGGTGAGCATCTTCCTGTAGACCAGAAGATCTCTACAAGTAGCACTCACAGCTGCCGACACTGGATACAGTTTCAAAATCATACATTGCCCGTCTCGTATTTTTCATACTTATCTGCTTCCAGGATATACGTTTGAATTTGATTTTTCACCTCCTTTGACAGTCTCCATAGACTTTTTTTTTTTTTATCTTCTGTAGGCTGATATGGATGGTACTAAAGCTCATAGAGCTGGTGAGCTGCTGTCCTTGATGATGTAAAATATTTTTACCTCTGTAATCAGGCATCTTAATATCTTTCCCAGGAGATCTTGTTTTCTAGGCTCTCTCTACAGTCACAGAGTGATGAGACAACTAGATTTTGTAAAATCCTAGAGCAAGATGGCCTAATACTTTTTAATTGATAAATTTCTTTGTTATACTTTATGTAAGTGTGTGACTGGAGGTCAGGAGTAAGCCAGCCCCGAGGCTTCAATTTGAATTTGCTGCTGTAAATAAGGAGGATGAAAATACTAAGCTTAAAATTTATAGGGTGCAAGTTTAACTACATTTGAGTATGCTCAAATAAAAACCACAGAAACATAACCTTTATAGGTCAATGCTTTAAATCTCCAGTTTTAACTTCTGCTATAGCTCTGCCTAAAAATTAAACTGCACTGGTAGTTTTTATTTAGTCTGTATTAGTAGGTTTAGGCTGCAGCTTCAGTTTGCATGTTCTTGCTGCTCTACCATGATTTTAAATATTTGTCTGCTGTTACTATTTTAGTAATTCTGGAAATGCCTCTGTGACAGAATTATTTAAAAATATTGTACAGTTATTTTGATAGTGTTGTATATTGCTAGTAGTTAAAATAAGTGATCCAATAAACAAGGTGGTTGAATTAACACAACTGAAAGCATGTCAGGCTAAATAATTTGCATAACTGGAATCATTTTGAAAATATTCTTACAAAGGTTTCTCTGATTATCTGTAGCAAACGCTGACAATTATTTTTAAGCTGGTGTAGCATTTTCAGCATCCCTAATCTCTGGCTTTTTTTTTGTTTGTTTGTTGTTGTTTGTTTATGTCTCCTGTCCTTTTAACCTGGGTATCCAGGAACAGGGGGAGACCTTGCTCCACCTACGGCAGGAAGGAGGCAGAGAAGATCATTGGGCCCTATTTATCAAGGTGAGTCAAAACAGTCAGTATCTACCTACTGTCATCATATGTACCCTGTGCAGTAAAGCAAAACGTTTTGTTTTTTAAAGGTGCACCTGATCAGATTTGAGTTACACTAGTCTATTAACATCCTCCAAATGATATTTGCAGATTTGGATAAACGAGAAAATAGACATGATCTTGAGTTGTTTCATGATTTCTATGCTTCCTCAGGCATGAGAGCCCATTGAAAAAAGGGAGGTCCAATGTCCCCAGTTTTTTGTTTTTGTTTTTGTTCTTTGAGAGAAAACCCCTTCCATTTCAGGTAGTTAGTTAACTAACATGTTTTCCTGGGTATCAAAGTTTGTGTATTTGAAGGTTATCATCTTGTGTGTCACACTGTAGGATCTGCAACTTATTTTTATCTATATTTGCAGACTTCTTGCTCCCAACTAATGGCAACATAGCAAAAACAGCTATAAATACTGCTAAAGTGGCAGCTTTAGTGAACAAATTAGCAAATTTCTTTCTTTTGGTTGCTCATTTTCTCATGACGCTTCGTTGTTCAAAAAAAAAATAGTGATTCAAGTGTCGTATGTCAGTTTGAATCTTTGACTGTATCTCTGCTGGTAAATGCTTCTTTTCTTCAGGAAATTATATTTTTACAAATGTCATGCAAGCTCTATTAATGGAGACTAAATAGATTTCTTTAGTTTCAGGTTTTTTTGGCAGACTAGTTTGGACCTATGGTTATTTTTAGTGATAGTCATTTAGTTCTCCATCAATTAGCAGGATTGAAACAGCACAAGTGGGTGACTTCATCTGACACACCAGCATGGAACACCTCTCCCAACATTTAAGAACCATTGTAAAAGTTCTGAGTATGCATAGCTGTCTCCTCAGCCATCTCAGTTTTGTTTCTCTGCTTTGCTGAACGAATACAAAAACAAAGCTTTTGCTCACATTTGGAAGATAATCTTCCTAGTCTTACTGGCCTGTCTTTCTCTTTTTTTTTTACTTTTATTAAATTTCCAAAAGCATATATAGTCAAACAGCCAAGAAGCAGGCCTCCAAACATAATAAAACAGATGATAGCAAATAACCCCTTCTACCTTACCCCTATCCCCTGCTTCAATTAGATCCAAGTAGGGAGAATGAACAAAAGTACAGGTAACCCCTTAACAGATAGAAGTAGACTGACTAGAACCACAGCTGGTAAAGTGTACTATGGAGCCTAAAGACAGCAGTTTATTGGGACTCTGTTACCAGATGAGGGGTGCCCAAATTTTCTGAAATGCAGCAAGGCGCATCCGCCTCTGCACCATCAGCTTACTAAAATAATAAGCATCCCATAGAGTGTTCCAAAGCTGAGGCATCTTTGGGAGCATTGCAGAACACCAGCATTTGGCCACCTCTCGCCGGATGACAGCTATACATGGGAGGAGAGCCCTCGTCACTTCTGGGGAGAAAGAAGCAGGCACCATATGCACAAAAAAGAGAGTAGGATCTGCTGATATATAGGAGCTGAGAGCATAGTACAAAATATCCCTGCCCATCTACTCCACAAAGGTTTAATACTCTAAATGTGGAAGTAAGTGCCCACACCCCCGCCAACAGGCCCCCGTTTGTGTGGAGGTAAAATGTGCTATGTTTGTGGTGGCCTTATACCACCTATACAACGATTTTACCTCGTATTCCAACAAGCTAGCTGAAATAGAAGACGTAGGTCACCCCAAATCAGCCTCCCAGTGCCGTACATAATCTGGCACCTCCGTAGATGGGGTCGAAGACAAAAAGTCATAAAGGGAGGGAATCAGTTTCTGTTGTCACAGGCCTGTACCTAAAAAAAAAAAAAATCCTCAAAGGGGGTGGAGAGATCCCAAAAACCCTCCCTGCGATGCTCACTATAAAGCAGGTGTCTAACCTGGAAATACATTAAAAAAAAAAAACCCTTTTCTATCTAAGTGGTAAATATGTTGCAGCTCAAAAAAAGAGATAAGGAGACTACCCTCCTGCAGTGTAAGCCTCCTTTGTTCCCACGACTAAAATGCATGTGTAGACCAACCCTCAATGAGAGGAGCCAAAGCTGAGAGTAGGGCACACCGCGGAATGCACCTATCCTGGAACAAAACACGAAACCAACGTAACGAAATAGCCAAGGAGTCTCTCTTATGATAGGGTTCTGAATCCTCTACCACCCTGGGATTGACAGAAGGCTCCAAGCGAGCTGCCCACAAAGAGATGTTATCCAATAATGCTACCTCTAGCTTCACCCATGGCATAGGAGTAGGCAATCCCCAGGCCATCAATGACCAGATTTGCACCGCCCAATAATAGCGGCAAAGGTCTGGAACTCCCAGTCCTCCTTCACACTGCCACCACACCAAAACCCATTATGCCCGACCTCCTCCTCCTCCAAATGTATTGAAAAAGCTTGTGCTGTAAATTCCGCTTAGGGAGAGAAATTGGCAGATAAGAGCCACACTGCTTAGCATCCTTTCCAAGTTTAAGTAAAATAGAAATACCTGCCTCCCTCATAAAACCCTATTGAAGACTTGAGCTAATAGTGGGGACAAAAGGCCCCGAAAGGTCTTGTAAAATTTTGCCATAAGGCCGTCCATTCCTGGGGATTTACCCGGTTTCAAAGATCTAATGGCAGAGGTCACCTCATTCTGAATATCCTACTCTAAGTGATCACACTAACCAGCAGGGAGATGGACCAAAGTCAATCCCTCCAAATAACGTCTTATCTCCAACATAGGAATACAGAGCATGACAAAAGCGCAAAAAACAGGCCTGTAGGTCTTCTGATTTATAATACTCTTTTCCATTTCCATCCTGAAGGGACGTTACATAAGTCTGTGCTGGCGGACACTTAGCTGAGAGGCAAGCAGCTTACTAGCCTTATTGCCTTCCTCAAAATACACCTGCCAGTTCCTAGTCAAAGTAAACACAACTTCACTTGCCCAAAGAGCCTTGAGTGATTGATGTGATGCATCAAGGCAGGAGTTGGATACTAGGCGCTCTGAAGTTCGCCTGAGAGAGGCGCTGCCTAAGTTCTACATTCTGCTGTTCTCTCTCTTTCTTCAACTTGCTGGCCCACATAATAATGCAACCTCTGAGAAAAGCTTTTAAGCTGTCTTAAATTGTACCTAATGTAATCCCAAGAGTGGAATTCTCAACAAGGAACTAGAGGTATCTCGTTAAGAAAATCCTGCACTACACATTCTTCACATAATAAGGTCTCATTAAGCCTCCAAAAGCAAAGTTGAAATCCGGACATGTTCCTTTTCTGTTGAACCCAGAGCGGGGCGTGGTCAGACCCATACTGTATTATCAGTTTCCACCTTCTCTGAATTAGAGAGAAAGCACCTATCAAGGAAAAAATTGTCAGTACTTGAGGAAGAGGCATGAGACCCTGAGTAAAAAGTAAATTCTTGTGCCGTGAAAGTGCCTCCAAGCATCCACAAGACCCATGTGTGACAACAAATTTTGTAAAGCTTTCCGATCAACTTGGTTATACAAGTGCAATGAGGAGTCCAGCTTAGGGTGCAGGGTCACATTAAAATTGCCCCCCAAAACCCACATTCCATCAGACTACTGAAGAGACTTCTCCAACTCTAAATAGAAGGCCCTCTGGATATCAATAATGACTTAAATAGAACCACATTATACAATGTCCCTTGAATCTCAGTTTGGAGGGCTAAAAAACGGCCATTAGGGTCAGGTAAAGATTACTATCGGTTGAAGGGAATGTGATATCAAGGTTCCCACCCCTTGCTTCTTTGCAGAGGGATAAGCAAAAAACTGTAACAGGTAGTGCCTATGACACAGCAGTACCTGGTGCTTCTTCAAAAGATGCGTCTCCTATAGGAAGCAAATAGAAGCAGAAATCCTAGATAGTGCCTTACATTTCCTCTTGTAGGGTGAGTTAAGACCCTTAACATTCAGAGAAACAATTTTAAAATCTCCCATGAGCAAAAGTAGAAGCCAAAAATGCCAATGCAGAAAAGCTAACCAGAATGGAAAAAAACAACCAACCATGATTCCACATCCCCCCTGTCGAATCTCCTCCTGTTCCAAAAATTTACTAAGCGCTAGCCCCCTATTAGAGATCCCTCTCTCCCATACACAATCACTACTACAATTACCCACCCACCCCCTCCTATCCCCAAGCCCTCTCCTCATAATATCCCTTCCTCCAAGTATATCAAAAAGGTACATGAAGAAGCGAGGGCACCCATCCTCCCCCACCCAATCAGCATAGCATTAAAAGAAAGATGAAAAGTGAGCCATTCCCCAACAGTCCATGTTTACAACCCACACACACCCCTTGCAGGCAAGCATGAAGAAATGCATAGAAAACAGTGGGAGAAAAAGGAAAGAATAGCCATCTTGTGCGTCAGAGCTCCCCAATGTCCCAACAAATGACTGTTTAACAAAATAAACAGAGCAGGTTGTCATTCAGTGAAAAAACTGTTCAGAAATCCCCTAGTCAATAATAGCCTCCCGAAGTCCAGTTCCATAGTGACCAGAGCAGAGAAAATTGTAAGCATGGCGGAGCCCCCGGAAGGCCCTTCGCAGATGCTTGCCTCTGTAACCGGTAGCTCATGTTGTTCGAAACTTGCTGCAACTTAGGCTGATCTTGTATCTTCTTTGTGGGTTGGGAAGCCACCGTTGCATCTGAACCAGCAGCATCCTGCGGACAGAATTGTAGCACCTCCTCCCTAGTGCAAACCCAATGCTGCTGACCATCTCAAATAAAAACCAAGGCAAAGGGAAACTGCCATCTGTAGCGCACTTCATCTGCTTGCAATTTCTAAGTGAGAAAAATCAACTCTCCACGCCGCTGCAATGTAGAAACAGCCACATTTTGAAATAAAAATAAATTGTAAGTGTCCCAAACAAAGGAATCCTTACTGGGGGCTCCCTCATCTCTGCTTCTTTTTGTTTAAAATTCTGAAAGCAAACTACAGTGTCTCTGGCCTTGTTGTCTCGCAGTTTTCCAATTGCCAGATGAGCACGCAGAATCTCTTCCTGATCCGCTGGGAGCGTTTCGCCCCTCTCAGCAAGCAGGGCACTGGCTACTCATTGTACCACCACTTCACTATCCATGTACTCTGGTATCTCATGCAAGCCCCTAATGTGGATATTACATCATCGGGACCGATTTTCCAGGTCCTCGACCTTAAGTGCAGGTCTACATTGCTAGATTTTAAGTCCTCCAGCTGCTTTTTCCATTGCTAAAAGAGCCTCAGGGAGTTCGGATTCTTGCCCAGATCAGCAATATCATTCCACAGGTCAGTTCCCAGGGCTATCAGCTCAGTACGAACAGCCTTTAAATCTGTTTTAATTTCTTGCAGCCAGTCTCTAAGATCTCCCACGACCTCCACCATTGCGGAAGACATCGGAGCTCCCACAGAGCCGCCCTGCACAGCCACGTGGCCATCAGCTTGCTGCTATTCCCCATATTGCTCGACTCCACTCACAGGGCCTGCAGTGCTGCTGTGCAGGAAAACTGGGTTAGATCAAACCCTTTCCCTTTAGAAGCCATATAAACCCACTCAGTAAGCTCAAAGGAACACGCCGGCAGACATAAACTGTCTAAAAAGTCCTGGGATGGTTGCGATAAACTGATGATTGGATGTAGGGGATGAGGAGCTGAAGGCTCAAGCTTGCCATCTGTAATGGTGACATCACCAAAACAAAACAGCGAAGAGGACCAACAAAAGAAAAAAATAATAAAAAATAAAATAAAAAAGTAAAAAAAATATAATAATAAAAACATAAAAAAACACAAAAAAATATAGGGCATCAATACTGGTTGTTGAAATTCAAAAATAAACTTTATTTGTCAATGGATAGCAAGGAGAAAGGGACTCATGGTGACATCACCACCACCTCTTTTTTTTCCCTTTCTTTTATTCTTACCTTAAAAAAAAAAAAAGAAGTATCACTGCTAGGTTATTTTTTCCTTCTCCTTGCACTACAGTGGCACAGGTTAGATCTGGATTCTGTGACTGCTCCACCTGTGATATGATGGCAAACAAAAACAATGAAATCTCTCAGCTGCCTGAGTCCCATACACCTGCAAGAGAACTGATATAAGTGTTGAAAATCAGTAAACAGCTTCTCTTTCTGTTCTGTGACCATTATGAGGCTGAGGAGCACCTCCTTAAAATGAAAAAAGTCTTTGGCAGAGAAGGCAGACAGTTCTGCATAGTCTAGTAGATCATCTTCCTTAGATATTGCCTCTTATTTCCTCATTCAGTGGCAAGGTTTTTGACTGAAGCATCCAAACACTTTCAGTTGCCTTTCATATCCAACCCTGCCCTGCATTGTGTTATCTGCTAGCTGTACTCCAACCCCGCTCGTGAGCCCTTGAGCCCAGACCCCCCTCCTCCTCCCCCAACAGTAAGGAAGTCAAGGGGAGCCCAGGGTAGACTGAACCACAGTAGCAAGAACCCGCCCTCAGCGTACTCACCCAGGACACCAGATTCGAGGAGAGGTGCAGGCTTCCTTACAGGTAGAGAACACAGGAACCAGCCGGCAGCGACCGGTACTCCACAAGGGACAGCAGGCACAGCGAAACTGGGGCAGCTAACCATCTTCACCTGCACTTAGCCGCCGTTCAGTAGGAGTTGAGCCCCTACCTGCAGGCAGCCGGCAGGGCTTAGGGACTCCAGAAACAGCAGCAGTAACAGGAGAAGCTGAACCTCACTGAGAATCAGATCTGGGCAGACAGTACCCAGAACAAAACAAAGAAATACAAGCCAGAGGAAAGCTACTGGCTACAGGACACACACACTCTGAACCAGAGACCAAAGGGTTAACACACTCAAGCTACAGGGAAGGGGAGGAGCCACACCAGGGAAACAAAGAAAAAGTACACAGCAAAACATTGCTCCAGCACCCAAGGACTAACCCCAGCTGCAAGGAGAACTAATTAACCACCTCCCCGGGAGACAGAGAGAAGGGAAATGAAACTCAGCCCAAATACAGACACACAGCAAGGGAACACAAAACAGAGAGAGGGCAAAGCAGAACTGCCCCTCCTCCACAGCACAATCTTTACAGTCAGCACAAATACAGACACAGCAAGGGAACATAAAACAGAGAGAGAGGGCAAAGCAGAACTGCCTCTCCTCCACAGCACAAGCTTTACAATCACAGAGACTACAAGGCTAAAGGCAAGCACAGAACTCAAACACCAAAGCACCGTTTAACTGGAGTAGCAGGTAAAAATAGATCCTGGATACTGACGTCTGACGTCAGCTACAACTCGGCTGACCAATAGCAGGTAAGTCCCTCCCAGCTACTCTAGCAGAGAGGTTCCCACCCCTCCCCAGCCTGCTAGCAGAAACATAACATGTGGGGGGAGGGGTTTCAGGTACACTGTTTTTCTAGAGGAGTGGAAGAAAATAAGAATCCTGGGTGCTCAGCTTAATCAAGTTAGAATTTTACATGCATTGCTTGTTTCTCTGAGAAGACTTAGCTAGTCACAACCAGTGCAATCTCATACCCACCTTATCTAGGATGAGAACAAAATACTTCAGTTCAAGACAATAAGAAGCAATACCTTCTCAAGAAAGGAACTCAAGGGTTCTATTCCTGGAACTCCTCGGTAGAGGGTGTTGCTGACCACTCTTGGACCTGAAGGACCTCAACCTATTTGTTGTGATAGGGTATTCATTACAGAACTTTTCTGTCTACCATAGCGCCCCCCCCCCCCCCCCCCACCCCCACCTAACCGAGGGTGTTGGTTGTGTTGGCTACATTTCTAAGTCGGTTATATTCATATCCATTAGTTATAAAGATTAGTAGTTGTAGTGGTATTAGACTTTGCATTCCACCTATATTCCTGAAGGACCTTAAAGCAGCAAATGCCTGATAGTTATAGCATCCCACCTACAGAGACAGAGTCCCTTTGTTTTTGCATATCTGGACTATTGGCTGCTAGCAGCTCTGTCCCAGGAACTGGCAGTCAAGCTAGGAAACAAGACCATATCTCTTATTTTGTTCTTGGGGTTCCTGATAAACTTTGGCATATTCAACATCCTACCAATGGAGATTACCTTTCATGAGGCCACTTCTGGTTTTCTTCGTGATCAGATGACTATGATTGGGCCTGAAGTTTCAATGGAATCAGACTTCGTAGCCCTTATCATACTAGGTTTTCAGCATCCGTTGCTTTTAACATACACAAGTTTCACAAATACATCTTAACAGGCATTCAACTGCACATTGACATCTTGCTTCTTACATCAATCTATGCCTATCCCCAACTGTAACTTTCCCTCCCTATCCCGGTGGTGAATGAGGCTGTTCCTTATATTGTTCATAAAGTGTCCAAATTTTGTTAAAGACCAGCATGGACCCTCTTCGCATAGCTGTTAGTTTTGACATCTGATAAAGGTGCTCCACTTTCTTACTGACCACCCGAAGTGATGGTGGTTTCACTTGCCTCCAGGCACGAGCCAGCCCCAGTCTTGCCGCTACAAAATATTGAATCGCCAACCTATGCTGCCAGCTAGGTATTGCTGCTGGTCTGAAGTGTAATAGGCAGTGTTCTGCCCTCCATGAGTATGTCCTCTGTAGAACTGTATTAACCAGTTGCATTACAGCTTTCTAATACATTTCAACTTTCTCGAAGGACCACCAAATGTGATAAAATGTGCCTCTGTGGCCACACTCCCGCCAGCATTGCCCCGACATTTCTGGATACAGCTTTTGTAGCCGGTCGGGAGTGTAATACCACCAATAGAACATTTTAAAACCATTTTCATTTACCGTTTGAGCTAGGGATGGTTTAAGCAAATATTTATAGTTCCCCTTCCATACTGTTTCGGGATAGGTGGTTTGTAGCACCTCCTCCCACTTCGCTTGGTAAAGTACCTGAGGATCTGTCCTTCCCAGCAGGGCCAAATATACACGGGTGATTCCTCCCCTGCCTCCTCCTCTATTTACTGCTAATTCTAGGGCTGTTTCAGCTAGGCCTAATTCATCCTGCGCTTTCTTATTAATGAAGCTGCGCAGGTTGCAGTAAAATGTAAGGTCTCTCTCCACCAGGCCATATTCCTCCTTCAAGTCTGCAAAGTGTATCATTTCCCCATCTTTCCATAGCTGACCCAGCGTACGCAGCCCCGCTTGAGCCCATGTATCGAACACTTTTTCCGATCTCCCCAAGGGGAACCCCTTTGCCCATCGTATTGCTGTTTGCCGATAATACCGCCTCTCCGGAAACATCCGCCTTCTCAATTGGTACCATGTCCACATAGGGTGCCTCAACCCTAGGGGCATTTTTTTGATTATAGGTACCAACTCATCTCCTGGAATCCACAGAATATCTTCTATTTCTCGCCTACCTAGCCAAGCTCTCTCCCAGTGAAGCCATTTCTTAGATGCCCCAGGGGCCCACTCTGCCAGAACGCGAATCTGGGCCGCCTGATAGTACAGATAGAAATTAGGGACCCCCATACCGCCTCTCTCCCATGTTTGAAACATCATTGATCGCCTCACTCTTGGCGGATGTTTCCTCCATATGTATGTAAACATTTTGCGATTAAGGTTTGCAAAGAAACTAGTAGGAATTGGTATCGGGATTGCCATAAATAGATATAATAGGTTTGGGAGCAGCATCATCTTGATGGCGTGTATGCGCCCTTTCCAGGATACGTTAAGCCCTTCCCATCTATCCAACTCTCTAAATAGCTCTTCTGCTTTCTGGGGGAAGTTAACTGCAAAGAGCCCCTCCAGCTGCGGCGTTATCTGAATACCCAAATGTTTAATAGACTTGTTTGCCCACACAAAGGGGAACTCTGTCTGAAGAGCCGACAGCTCAGTGGGAGGCACTGTGAGATTTAGAAAGGTTGATTTCTCCAAGTTGGGCTTAAATCCTGATAGTTGCCCATATTGTGTGAGATGTTCTATTACCCTTTTTTACCGATGTGTCTGGCTTTCTGATTGTTAGCAATATATCATCGGCAAACAGCATTAGTTTATGTTCCCTCCAGCCTCTCACCACTCCCTTTACCTCCCTATCCCTCCGAAGCATACAGGCTAAAGGTTCTAAGGAGAGAGCAAAAAGAAGTGGAGACATCGCACACCCCTGCCTAGTCCCTCATTGTAGTTTAAATGTTCTTGTATACATCCCATTAATTTTTAATGTTGCCAATGGGGCCTGATATAATAGCTGTAACCATTTTAGATACTTCCCTTCTATCCCTATCCGCTGTAACACTGTGAACAGAAACGACCAGTCCTCACGGTCAAATGCCTTTTCTGCATCAATCGAAAGCAGTATCGCTGGGGTCTGGTCGTCTCTCACCTGTTGAATGACATGCATCAGGCACCTAATATTATCAAACGTCTGGCGTCCCGCTGTGAACCCCGCCTGATCTTCATGCACTATATCTGGTATCTGTTTTTGTAATCTGCGGGCCAGGATTTTTGTGAATATCTTGTAGTCCACGTTCAGAAGTGAGATTGGCCTGTAAGAACTGCATAACTGTGGGTTTATCCCTGGCTTTAGTAATAGGGTTATCGCAGCCAATCTCCAGGTATAAGGTAATTCCTGCGCGTCAGATAGTGCATTAAACATTCTCTGTAAAACTGGTGCTAGGAGTTTACTATACAATTTATAAAATCTGGGGGGGAGCCCATCTGGGCCTGGAGCTTTACCACTCGCCATATCTGTTATTGCCCACATGATCTCCTCTAATGAGATGGGGGCGGACATCTGTTCAGACCCCCCCCCCCCTCCCCACTTGCGGGAGATCCGCCTCTCGCAGGTATTGCTCCATTCTATCTTCCTCTAGAGCATGTTCTGATCCATATAAAGTTGTATAATATTCAAGGAATGCCTCTTGAACTTGCTCCACCTATGTAACAATATCCCCCTCTGCTGTTTGTATACCTCCTATATGGTTTCGCTGCTCTAACTTTTTGAGTTTGCATGCTAGCAATCTGCCTGCCTTATCTCCAAATTCAAAATATTCTTGTTGTGTCATTTGCAGTTTGGCAGCTAATTCTGCCAGTTGTAGCTCGTTAAGTTTGGATCTCAGCTCATTTATTTTTACCTGTCCCCGGGTGTCTTTGGGGTCTTTTTTATGTTCCTGTTCCAATCTCAGTATCTCCGCTCTGATGTTACCTTCCTGCTCGACTCGTGTCTTAGCTATGTGTGCCCCCAGTGCAATCAGTTGTCCACGTAGGACTGCTTTGAGACCCTCCCACAGGTGTTCCGGGAGGATCTCTCCCACATCGTTAAATTCGAGGTATTCCTCGATATATTTTTCTATCACTGGGATATTTTTAGTATCCAGTAGGATTGCCTCATTTAATCTCCAATATCGTGTGCCCACCTGCCGAGTTCCTGTGCGTAATTCTAATACCACCGGAGCATGATCAGACCAGGTGCGCGGTTCAATATGTGTCTCACGCACCCTGTCCGCAATTGTCACATCTCCCATCCACCCATCTATTCTGGAATATGACCCATACTTAGAAGAGTAGTAGGTATAATCTCGCTCCTGCCCGTGTTTAGCCTGCCATATGTCCATCAGTCCCCACCTTACCAGGAATCCCTTCAATTTTTTCCGATCTAATTTAGCGTACACTGCCTGGCCCGCAGAGTTATCTAACGGGGGGTGTATCATGACATTAAAGTCTCCTCCCAGCAACAGATGACCCTGTTGTTGTCTTTGCAATTGTTGTTCTACTTCCTCGATGAACATTCCCTGTCCTGTGTTTGGTGCATACAGGTTCACAATTGTATATTGAACATTAAACAGTGAAATTAATATCATCAAAAATCTACCTTCTTTATCTGTTATGGTACGATGAACCTGCCATGGGAGTGATCCCGACAACGCTATCAATACCCCTCTCTGTTTTGAGTTATCCATACACGATGAGAACAATATAGTGGGGTATCGCCTATGACACACCAGCTTTTCATGACACTTTTTAAGGTGCATCTCCTGCAAGAGCACCATGTCAGCTCGCAGGCGTACCATTTCTTTGAATGCTAGCTGGCGCTTCATAGGCGAGTTGAGACCCCGCACATTAAAGGTTACACACTTGAACACCTTATCACCCAATGCCACATAAACAGTCTGCTATATATCCACCACCATTTCCCCTCGCCCCCCCTCCACCCCCCTCCCTCTCTTCCCAATAACCTGAAATAACATGCCCCTCTCTCCTTTAGGGGCATGTCTATAAGAATGTGGACTTCCGTTCCCTCGTTCATTACCAGCCTGCTCAGTTGCTCTAGACTTTTGTCTTGTATTAATAAAGTTCCGCTTGGCCCAGATTTCTAGATGGGCAGATCTTTATAAAGCAGGTTTTATACTCCAAAGTGAGATGCTTTTTTCAAGTGCCTTTTCCAGCTGCCAGTGTATGATCCGATGCCTGGCGTCTCAGCCGTCCCCACCCCTGCGATACTCGCTGCCATTTCTGCTTGTTTTGTCTCAGGGGGCCTGTCGATTTTCGTGCGGGGGGTCGCTGTTCCCGCCTTATCCTGCCCCAAGAATTCTTGGGCCTCTTCAGGCGATATCACACGGCGCTGTTTGTCCTCTTTGTAAAACACTAGGGCAAATGGGTGTTGCCATTTATATTTGATGCCCTCTTCTCGAAGCTCTTCCGTTAGTGAACGCAGAGCTCCTCATCTCTTTAAAGTGGTGGCCGCTAGATCCTGGAACAGTTCAATGGGGTATGTCTCCCATGTGATAGGACTAGCTGCTCTCGCTTGACGCATGATCTCCTCTTTAATTTTAAACTCTGTAAAGCAGGCCACTATGTCTTTAGGCACATTGGCCTTTCTTGATCCCAGTGCCCGATGTGCGCGCTCTAGCCAAATTGTTTCTGGCGCTATTGTGTGGTCCGGGGTAGATAGAAGGTGGGCCGCTATATCTTGCACTACCTTCTCGCAGTTGTTAAATTCTGGTAGCTCCGGCAGGCCCCACACCCAGATATTGGATCGCCGACTTCTGTTTTTAAGGTCTTCCACCTTGTCCGTGAGGAACCTCATGTCTGCTTTTTGGTCCATAATTTGTTGTTCGATCACTGTCAGAGTTTCTGCATGCTCCTCTAGCCCAGCCTCCGTCTCATTGACTCGGTTCCCCAAGTCTTTAATCTCTTCTCTTAGGTCCGCACTTAGTTGTGCAAAATCTCGCCGCATCTCTTTGATTTCCTTTTTTATGTCCAGCAACCATGTGCTCAATTGCTCCCATTTATCCGTCGATACCTCGCTCTCGCTATTCTCGTCGTGTGCTCTCTGGTCATTTGGAGATCGCGGGCTTGTGGAGCTTCCCTGGCCGCTCTGATCACCGGCCTGTTTCCCTGCCACGTGTTCGCGCTGACGGAATCCGAATGCAGTTAAATCTGCTGTCTTGAGCTTCGAGTTTGCCATTTGTAAGCTCACGTTCCTTTCACTGCCCGCTCTGCTGCTCGCCTTTTGCTTCGGGCCGCGATGACTCTCTTTTCTAGCTAATTTTCAGGCTGGTAAGCGGGAGCTCCGTTTTCGGATCGCCATTGCTGATCGTGACGTCACCGGAAGTCCATAAGAACCAAGACTCTTCTTCACATCAGTCATTTTAAACTAAGAGCAATATTTCATTCTCTTTGGGTGTTTTTGTACCTGCTTCAGAAGAGCTAGCTGAAACAGTTTATTTAGAACTTGCTATACCACTACATCAACAAGCAAGGATAGGGATGGAAACTATTTGACTTTGTCAAGAGGCAGCACAGGTGTGGGATTTCATGGTCCTCAGGCACATGTCTATCCTGGTCACTTCTATCCCTAGAAAGTAAATCCATCTAGCAGGCATTAAGCAGAGTCCTTCAACTTCACGAGTTGCCTCTGGATTCAGAAGTGGTACCGTCTTATCTTCCAAAATGTAGAGAGGGGAAAAAATGAAATGCAAAGATCCAGAAAACAATGCTACTAGGAAAGTAAAATTAGATCCCTGATGATGATTTTGCAAACACATGCAACCTGCTGAGCAAGTTTTTAACTAAGAGGAAAATGTGTATTCATAAAGGTTGTAAAACTAAACCATGAGATTGCCTAGCACAAAGATGCTCACTCTTAATTGCTACACAAAGAAAAACCTTTGGGTAACTCAAATCTTAATACAAATCTAAAATCTATTACTCCAATCTAGTCCAAAAGAATGAAAAAGTTTTACTTTAGTGGTTTATAGATTGTCCATCTAACATGGTTTTACAAAGCCTTCATTGATGATAGAATGTTCTGGCTATAACAGTTTCTGAATTAGGGCCCGATGTACAAAGCTTACCTTGCTTTGCAGCCTTTGCTTTAGACTGGTTGTAGCTGGTCTACAGGAAACGTTATTTAGTGTGCAATGCACAAAGGGGTTCTGTGTGGCTTTAATTGTTCACAGTAGCAGCTACTGATAATCCAGTGCAAATGTATTGATTACAATGAACACATTAGTATTAAAATGAGCATTCCTGCGATGCACAGAAAGGAGCGCCTGTCTTCAATGAGCAACATTTTCTAGAAGGTTTGGAGCTGTCATCATGTGAAGATGACTTCTGGGAGGAGCAGTCTGCTTGCATTTTTCAATAGCGGGAGAAACAGAAAAGTGCGGGAGAGCAGAGAACAGCTTAGGGGGCGGAGAAACAAACGCAGACAGCCAATTGGCTTGGGAAAAGTCCCTATGATGTCAGCTGAGGGGTTTTCAGCAAGGAGAAGATTATCAAGCACACTGGCAAAATCTTTTGGGGACAGCCAGAGGGAAAGCAAGTAAGCTGCAGTAGGAAGGGGAAGTAGAAAGTTGGGACAGTGGAGCCAGCTTCAGAACACTGCAGGGGTCAAGTGCAGCAGTGGAACAAAATGATTCCTGGGCATGCAGAGAACATGAACGCTTACCGAGACACTGTTCTGTGCATGTGCTAGGTGCTTTCCCTACCAAACTACTTGCAGAATTTCCATTCATCTCATTTGCATGCGATTCCCTTTCAGCATTGGTTGCTGTTTCCAAATTGATAAGTTCAACTGCGGCTGCCATTTTTAACGGTGACATTTGAGCATCGGGGCCTTAGTCATATAACATGATCTAGTGTCTTTTATTAATGTTGTTAAACACTCCAACATGGTTCATCTTTGCCCTTCAGGGACTTCCAGAGGGAGATACAATACACTTTTATAAACTATATTAGAAAGGACTGTGTAATAATCATTAAAACCTGACAACTGTTTCTGCTTCAACTGCTAGATTAATTCATGTGGTCAAAAAATTTTTAAAAATCAACAGATACATGAGCATATTCAATGCATCACAACATTTTAAAAATTCAGTTTGTACAATCAGTTGCAGAAAAATGTATTTCCTTCCAACTGAAGTTCCTACAAGATAATGGCCCAGCTTTAATGCAGAATTGGGGTACTCTCTTACCTCCTAATCTGTGGGCTCTGTTGGCCTAGAAATTAAGAATACATAGTTTCATTCTAGGGACCACCACCTCCAAGACATTCTGATGTAAGGGTATATTCCATGAGAAGATCATGTGCCATCAAATGAAATGTTTTCCCCGTTGCTGTCCATCAAATACCATACTCAAGTACCTTTATCATCTCTTTCAGTTGGGTCTTCAGACATTCTCTGTTGGAGTATGCCCTGGTTATGCCCTGTAGAGTGTTAATCTAGATTAGAGGTACAAGCATCATCAGAGAGAAATTATCTACTACTAATGGCATTGTTTGCATTCCTACTTTAACGTCATGCTTTCCCTGGAAAGCAATGTCTCAAAGTATTTTTTAGACTAAAAAGAATTGAAATTGATTTGCTGATGTAACAGTCTTTGGGGCTTATTTTCAAAAGAGAAAAAGTTCAAAAAGTGGCATTAATCTGCATTTGGACGTTTTTCTCACAAAAACGTCCAAATTGGTATTTTCAAAACCAATTTTTAAACATTTTTGTATGAAGTCCTTTAGAAGTGCATTCAAAACACAAGGGAGCGTATCAGGAGCATGTTAAGGGCGGGATTTTGGTGTTCATAACATTTTTCTACCATAATGGAACAAATCAAAAACATCCAGGACTATAATTTGGATGTTTTGGTCTAGACCTGTTTTTATTAACAAATAAGCCACAAAAAAGTTCCCTAAGTAACCTGATGACCAGGGAATCAGGGATGACCTCCCCTTACTCCCCCAGTGGTCACTAACCCCCTCCCAAAAATGTGATTAAAAACATTACTTACCAGCCTCTGTGCCAGCTTCAGATGTTATACTCAGGTCCATTAGAACAGCATGCTGGTCCCTGGAGTAGTCTAGTGGTGAGTGCAGAGCACTACAGACAGGTGGACCCTGGCCCATACCTCCCCCTACCTGTTACATTTCTGATGGAAACTGTGAGCCCTCCAAAACTCACCAGAAAAACCCACTGTTCCCACATATAGGTGCCCCCTTCACCCCAAAGGGCTATTTTAGTGGTGTACGTTTGGGGGTAGTGGATTTTGGAGGGCTCAGCAAACAAGATAAGGGAGCAACGGTGAAGTATGCACCTGGGAGCATTTATTTGACGTCTACTACAGTGACCCCTAGGGTGTGTCATTGCTCTCTTAGGATATGTGTACAGCCAGTCTGCTAAGAATGCTGGCTCCTCCTATATCCCAATGGCTTGATTTTGTGTATTTTTCACTTTTTTTTTCTCTAAAAATGAACAAAAAGATAAACGCACAGAGCACAAAAACATCTAGCAAATAGTCATTTTTGGGAAAGAAAAGATAAATTTTTCTGTTTTGAAAATTGCTATATTCCCCACTTGAATTTTGGACTTTTTGAGCAAAACATCCAAAGTTGGACTTAGACGTCATATCAAAAATTCCTCTCTACATGTATGCATAGAGCCAGTTTCTGTAAAATTAGTGTTTCTGTGCTGTAGGAGAGAGGACTGTGAAAACATCCCCACAGATAAAATGACTTACACTCTGGTTCAGTACGTTTAGTTCATTTTTGCTATATCACCAATACTGACTGAAAGGTCAAAGTGGTGTACAAAACTAAACAACTGTAATGAAAAGAACTCCAATAACAGATTGGAAAGTTCAAAAACAAGCTATAGCTAATTCCAAATAGAGAATTAACATACAATTAAAGCAATATCAAGATGTAAAGAGTGTGGGTCACAAACATATCAGTCAATGGACATTCCAAAAGCCTGCCCAAATAACCAGATTATTTTATAGCACTCTTAAATATATATTTAAGCGACCAGTAAAAAGGCATGTACTAAGTGAAAAATATGTTTCACTTCATGAACGTTGCCTGATTCATACTTTAACCTAGAGTCAATTTATATTAGATTCATGAGTAGGAAGGAAAGTGGCTTCTGCTTATTTTAAGTACCATAGTGGCAAAATCATTGTTTTCAAGTGTCAAGGTTTTGGAGCAGAAGCTTGTTTTGTATGTTTTATTTAAAAATAACACTTTCTTCAAAGATACCTACTGATAAAGCGATGCTTCATTGTAGGAGGACTCACAAACGGTAGTGGTCGTTACATCTCTGCAGCACCTGGAGCAGAAGCCAAATATCGCAATGCAGCTAGCACTTCTAGTCTGTTTAGTTCCAGCAGTCAGCTCTTCCCACCATCACGTCTTCGTTACAGTAGATCTGATATTATGCCTTCTGGTCGTAGTAGATTGCTGGAAGACTTCAGAAACAATAGATTCCCTAATCTGCAACTAAGAGACCTCATTGGGCATATTGTTGAATTTTCTCAAGACCAGCATGGATCAAGGTGAGTTTTGAAGTCAGCTGTTACAGGTGACCTATGGAAATGATTGATTTAATACTTATTGCACATACCTGGCACCGTTACCTTACATCATAACCAATCTTCACCTCCTGTGTAGTTTCAATACCTATAATTAATATATTTTTGCATTGGACCATCAGAGGTGATACATCTATATTGCCATTAGTCCATCTTGTGATTTTCTTCAAAAAAACGTTTTAAAAGACGTTTTAAAGATTTTTCAACAGTTTTTTTTACACAATATCTCTCTATATAAAAGGCAAAACCAACGTTCTATGAAGCCTCCAGCCGGAAGTGTGAAGGGGGCAAGATATCCGGTTTCCCTATGAGTGTCTGCCCCGCCCTCTCTGTAACACAGTCAGTGAAGGAAAACAGCAGAGCACGAAATCAAATCGCTGGCTCTGTAACAGTGAAGGACTCAGAGGGGAGAGAGACCAGAGGGCTGGGACACACACACTCCCACATGCACACAGAAGAAAACATTGCTAGCCCCCGTTTCATTTGCATCAGAAACGGGGCTTTTTTACTAGTGTATATATATTTTTGACTGAGGGGCAAGATGGCAACTGAGTAAGAAGTAAGAGAAGCAGCTCTGACCTTACCTGCTTACTTTTTACTATAACGTTGTTTCCTTGCTACAAAATGCCGAAAAGAAGAGGCAGACAACGTGCCAGCCCCGTGACACCTGTTCTGCCAGTAGCAGGGATGCTCGACCGCTTTCTCACTCCAGGATCTTTTGCGGGTATTCCTTCGCTGCCGGGGAGTTTGGCGAGAGGCTCACCTGCTTTCCGGCTTGAAGACGAAACATCGTTTAGCTCTGATATGAGAGACCCACCTCCTATGCCAGCGTTGACCTCGCGAACGACCCAGGATTCCCAGGATGTACAAGATTCAACGGGGTTTCCAGGAGTGGGCGCCGACCTGGGAGAAGGAACGCCGACCTCCCCCGAGATGGAAACGGCGGGTGCAGGAGGCGGAGAAAGAGTCCTTGGGGAAAATCACGAAATATTGTAGAGACAGCCAGCGGTGGGATCCAAGTCAGAATTGGACTTACCAAGTAAGTCTTTTTTGCCAAATAAGCCTGATACAATAACCCTTGACAATATATGGGAAGCTTTGGTCAGTTTGGAAACTTCTTTTTCTCAAAAATGTAAATCCTTAAACCAGCAACTCTACTCTGACTCTGTAAAAATTCCTATAATGGAAAATAAACTAACTGTGGTTAAAGAAATAGAAATAAATATTAAGACAATTCAAAGTTGCCAATACATTCAAGTGAACCTCATTAAAGAAAACCTTTTTCTTCAAAATAAAATTGAAATTCTAGAAAACTATCAACGCTGGAATACCCTTAGACCAGGGGTAGGCAACTCCGGTCCTCGAGAGCCGCAGGCAGGTCAGGTTTTCAGGATATCCACAATGAATATGCAGGAGATAGATTTGCAAGCACTGCCTCCATGGTATGCAAATCTATCTCCTGCATATTCATTGTGGATAGCCTGAAAACCTGACCTGCCTGCAGCTCTTGAGGACCGGAGTTGCCTACCCCTGCCTTAGACTAATAAACTTTCCGAAGCAAGTCTCAATTTCACCTCTCTTGAATTTTAAAAAATATCTAACCGATGTTTTGAAAATACCGGAACAGTCACATCCTCCTATATCCAAAATTTACTATATTTTGCCTTTTGTAAAAAAAGAACTACAACAAGGAGAGAGAGTTGATGAACCAGTAGTAATCTTAGGTATGAACTTAACTCAAATACTTGAAGAAGATAATGTGGGATGATCAACTGCAACATTAAAAGTATCTTTTATATTACAACCTGACAGAGACTGGATACTTAAACAATATTTTCTACATAGAGAACAAGATTTCCTGAATTGCAAAGTTAGAATGTATCCAGATATCTCCAAAACTACATACAGTGGGGGAAATAAGTATTTGATCCCTTGCTGATTTTGTAAGTTTGCCCACTGACAAAGACATGAGCAGCCCATAATTGAAGGGTAGGTTATTGGTAACAGTGAGAGATAGCACATCACAAATTAAATCCGGAAAATCACATTGTGGAAAGTATATGAATTTATTTGCATTCTGCAGAGGGAAATAAGTATTTGATCCCCCACCAACCAGTAAGAGATCTGGCCCCTACAGACCAGGTAGATGCTCCAAATCAACTCGTTACCTGCATGACAGACAGCTGTCGGCAATGGTCACCTGTATGAAAGACACCTGTCCACAGACTCAGTGAATCAGTCAGACTCTAACCTCTACAAAATGGCCAAGAGCAAGGAGCTGTCTAAGGATGTCAGGGACAAGATCATACACCTGCACAAGGCTGGAATGGGCTACAAAACCATCAGTAAGACGCTGGGCGAGAAGGAGACAACTGTTGGTGCCATAGTAAGAAAATGGAAGAAGTACAAAATGACTGTCAATCGACAAAGATCTGGGGCTCCACGCAAAATCTCACCTCGTGGGGTATCCTTGATCATGAGGAAGGTTAGAAATCAGCCTACAACTACAAGGGGGGAACTTGTCAATGATCTCAAGGCAGCTGGGACCACTGTCACCACGAAAACCATTGGTAACACATTACGACATAACGGATTGCAATCCTGCAGTGCCCGCAAGGTCCCCCTGCTCCGGAAGGCACATGTGACGGCCCGTCTGAAGTTTGCCAGTGAACACCTGGATGATGCCGAGAGTGATTGGGAGAAGGTGCTGTGGTCAGATGAGACAAAAATTGAGCTCTTTGGCATGAACTCAACTCGCCGTGTTTGGAGGAAGAGAAATGCTGCCTATGACCCAAAGAACACCGTCCCCACTGTCAAGCATGGAGGTGGAAATGTTATGTTTTGGGGGTGTTTCTCTGCTAAGGGCACAGGACTACTTCACCGCATCAATGGGAGAATGGATGGGGCCATGTACCGTACAATTCTGAGTGACAACCTCCTTCCCTCCGCCAGGGCCTTAAAAATGGGTCGTGGCTGGGTCTTCCAGCACGACAATGACCCAAAACATACAGCCAAGGCAACAAAGGAGTGGCTCAGGAAGAAGCACATTAGGGTCATGGAGTGGCCTAGCCAGTCACCAGACCTTAATCCCATTGAAAACTTATGGAGGGAGCTGAAGATGCGAGTTGCCAAGCGACAGCCCAGAACTCTTAATGATTTAGAGATGATCTGCAAAGAGGAGTGGACCAAAATTCCTCCTGACATGTGTGCAAACCTCATCATCAACTACAGAAGACGTCTGACCGCTGTGCTTGCCAACAAGGGTTTTGCCACCAAGTATTAGGTCTTGTTTGCCAGAGGGATTAAATACTTATTTCCCTCTGCAGAATGCAAATAAATTCATATACTTTCCACAATGTGATTTTCCGGATTTAATTTGTGATGTGCTATCTCTCACTGTTACCAATAACCTACCCTTCAATTATGGGCTGCTCATGTCTTTGTCAGTGGGCAAACTTACAAAATCAGCAAGGGATCAAATACTTATTTCCCCCACTGTAGAAGAAGAGACAAGAGTTTCTTAAATTGCACCCAAAAGCTCAGCAATTGGGCGCTCTATTGTGGCTGAACTTTCCCTGTAAATGTGTCTTAAAGTTAAATTACATTAAATATGTTGGGTTTTTTTTTTTAAGCTAAACAGCTAAACTCTTTTTTGGAAGCTAGGCTGGCTGAGCCATCCATTCCACAACCAAGGCCTATAACAACTTCAACTCCATAATAAATATATAATCCTGGACCTTCTTTTCAGCTGTCTTTTTCTTTAATCATAGAAGTTATGTTTGTTACTCTGTTTTTTGATTTCCTTAAGAATTGTGTAATGCCCCGTAAATAGTGGACTAAAGATGAGAAATAGTGGCTTGGATCTCTTTCAGGGAGAGAAAACTAACAACTTATAGCAGCAGCTTCAGAGAGCATTTTCCATCTCACAGATAGGCTGCAGAGAATACCTTCTCCTGCTTTAGACTTAGCCTGGCCTCAGAATGACATCCTATAGTATATCTCCTATCAAACTGAGCTCTCTTTTTCATCAAGCACTGCCATTTCCTCCCCTCACCCTCCCCACTGACAGTTTGAACTTCGTGGGTGTGGCTTGGATCTCTTTCAGGGAGAGAAAACTAACAACTTATAGCAGCAGCTTCAGAGAGCATTTTCCATCTCACAGATAGGCTGCAGAGAATACCTTCTCCTGCTTTAGACTTAATCCCACCCACCCTACCCCTCTACCCACCCACCCCTAGAGTGACATGTCTTATATAACCTCCCTATCAACCCACTCATTACTTTACCTCACCCATTTCTATTCTTCTATCACCTTCTCCCACTACTCCAACCAGTTACACCTAATCACACTGACCACCCTTCAACATCTTCTGTCCTTCTGTGACTGTTCTCTTGTGCTTGACTGCTTAAATATTTTAAATTTAAATGCTTTACTTTTTCTCTATTAGATTGTAAGCTCTTTGAGCAGGGACTGTCTTTCTTCTGTGTTTGTACAGCGCTGCGTACACTTTGTAGCGCTCTAGAAATGTTAAATAGTAGTAGTAGTAGATCAAATATGTTGAATATTATATATATCAAAGTTCTTGTATTTAAATGACTTGTAATCATCTTTTTCAAATTTCAAGAATTGTACTTGAAGTAAAATGTAAAATTTAATAAATAAATAAAAATATCTCTATATATAAAACGCATCTCCAACGTTCAATGAAGCCTCCACAAGTCCCAACGTTCTAAATGCATGGTGGTGAAACCCGGAATTCGCCCATGAGTGTTTGCCCCACCCCCGCGTCTAATGTCATGACGTCGAGGGCGGAGCAATGGCACTCAACCCATCACATCGCTCCGCCCACAACGTCATCACATTTGACGCGAAGGCGGGGCATCTACAACACTACAAGCCAGGCAGAGGGAGCAGTACCAACTCCTCTCCCTGCCTACGAATCTCCTCGCAGACCCCCCCCCCCCCCCAGCACAACAGCAAAGCCCCTCCGTGCAGGCGCATCACAGAAGCCCCTCCCCCGGCGCATCAACCAAGACCCTCCCCAAGGCGCAAAACCCAAGCCCCTCCACCCCCACCCCACCCTCGGGCACATCAAACCCCTTGCCACCCGCAGCAGCAGCCTGTACAAAAAAGAAAAAACAAAATGGAAATTAAAAAACCTAAAAAACAGCGCTCCGTAGACAGCCAGCTGGCACTGGCTGTTGTCTCTGCAGCCGCTCCTCCTCTCCCCTGCACGTCACTGCCCCTGCAGGAAAACCCCGGAGGAGTGCAGCGAGTGGAGGAGTGGCCTAGTGGTTAGGGTGGTGGACTTTGGTCCTGAGGAAAGTGAGTTCAATTCCCACTTCAGGCACAGGCAGCTCCTTGTGACTCTGGGCAAGTCACTTAACCCTCCATTGCCCCATGTAAGCCGCATTGAGCCTGCCATGAGTGGGAAAGCGCGGGGTACAAATGTAATTAAAAAAAAAATGTCACAGGGGAGAGGAGGAGCAGCTGCAGAGACAACAGCCAAAGCCAGCTAGCTGTCTACGGAGCCGTGTTTCAGGTTTCAGGCACTTCATCAACAGTTAGCCACGCCCCTTAGCAACAGCTTCACCAAGAGCTCATGGCATCCTGGCTGTGTACGGCAGTGGTGGAAAAAGATGTGGAACTGCAGGTAATCTGTCTTAGCCCATCTGCCTAAAAACGAAACAATTGCTGTGCTGTCATGCTGTCTACAAATGATTGAACTCGGCTTTGGAGGCGGGGCCTGCAACACAGACATACAGAGAGCAAGGGAAGGAGAGGGTCATGGAAATTGGGGGCGGGGCCAGCAACACAGACATATGGACTGAGCAAGGGAAGGAGAGGGTAATGGAAATCACTTCACCACACACACACTCTGTATCTCTCTGACACACAAACACACATGCTCCATCAGACACACACAGACACACTCTTTAAATCCCTCTGTCTCACTGTCACACACACACACACACACAATCGTGAAAACCTTGCTAACGCCCATTTCATTGCCTACCTAAACGGGCCTTCCATGCCAGTGAATATATATTTTCAACTTTTCTTCATATATATTGTACTCATGAAAAAGTTCCAGTACTTTTCTTCTTTATCTTCTGAAATTTAAATCAGGGGAATTTGTGCCAACACGTATTTCGCCTGTGCAGTTTCAAAGCCACCCCTATAATTTAATACATCAAATATTAATTCTTATGCATGGCTTATCAAAATCTTTACCCTCTAATGACCATGTACCTTCACTTTACTGCGGCAAACTTGTCATCCTGCTTCACTCCTTTGAAATAAACATGGCGTTTTGTGAACTTTTAAAGATACCCACAGTCATGTGACATTCTATATCCAATCCAGAACTCAGATTAGACCAGCGTCATCCACTCTATTTCCTTATTCAAACCATTAGGTTCAACTGAATTCAATTTGTATATCCAACTTTGTTCTTTATAATTTAATTTCTGATCTAAATTACCACCCTCCCACCCGCTCGATATTGCATCAGTTATTCTCCAGTTCATATCTGGGTATATAGTAGGACCGTATTTCCACCATTGAAGGTATATGAACATTAGAGGGTAAAGATTTTGATAAGCAGTTTATAAGAAACTAGTAAAAAAAAGGCCCATTTCTCACACAAATAAATGGGCGCTAACAAGGTTATTCTCCGAGTTCCAGCCTGGCCCCCTCCCGCCCCCCTCTCCTCTGAGTTCCAGGCTCCCCTCCCTCTCCTCCGTTTCAGGCCCCCTGTTTTCCGAGTTCCAGGCCTCCCTCTCTCCCTCCCTCTCTGAGTTCCAGGCCCCCTCCCTCCCTCTCCGAGTTCCAGGCCCCCTCCCTCCCAGTTCCGCCCTTGCGTCAAAACGTAATGACAGAGGGCGGAACAATGAAAGGGAAGGGAACACTGGAGGCAAGCTGACGTCAGGAGGGATGTTACGAACGGAAGCCAGCGCCAGCCAACCAACCTGCGCTGCCCCCCCTCTTCTCCCGGACCTTTGCCTGCTCCTCGCCTTCCTGCGTGCCACCCAGAATTTAAAAGTTCATACCTTGGGGTCCGGCGGCAGCAGTGAAAGGCGAGCAGGCTCGGCACTTCAGCCTGCCTTCCCTTCTCTCTCAGCTCTGCCTCTGGTCCCGCCCTCATTTCCTGTTTCCGCAAGGGCGGGACCAGAGGCAGAGCTGAGAGAGAAGGGAAGGCAGGCTGAAGTGCCGAGCCTGCTTGCCTTTCACTGCTGCCGCCGGACCCCGAGGTATGAACTTTTAAATTCTGGGCGGCACGCAGGAAGGCGAGGAGCAGGCAAAGGACTGGGAGAAGAGGGCGGGCAGCGCAAGTTGGCTGCCTGGCGCTGGCTTCCGTTTGTAACATCCCTCCTGACGTCAGCTTGCCTCCAGCGTTCCCTTCCCTTTTATTGTTCCACCCTCTGACGTCATTACGTTTTGACGCGAGGGCGGACCAATGGGAATTGATGTTAAGAACCAGGCATACAGACGTAGAACGTTGGAGGTGCAAATTATTATATAGGATAATAAGAAATAACATTTGATGTTTTAAATTTCAAGGGTAGCCTTGAAACAGCACAGGTGAATCACGTGTTGGCACAAATTCCTCTGATTTAACTTAGATAAGTATTGGAACTTTTTCATGAGTACAATGTATATGAAGAAAAGTTGAAAAACATATACATATTGTATAAAAAATAAACTGTTGAAAAATCTTTTAAAAAGTTTTATAGTAATTGAAGAAAATCACAAGATGGACTGATGACAATATAGATGTATCACCTGCTTCCTAAGATCATAAGAAACTGAGGTCTCTGAGGAAATTCACTTCTGATGGTCCAATACAAAAATATATTATTATTCATAGATATTGAAATTACAGATGATGTGTAGATTAGTTATGATATAGTTATAATGTAGTAATTAGATTGAGAATTATACACATGTGGTGGACCTTTGCCTTACAAACATAATTATTTTCATTGACCTCCTGAATAGAAAAGATAGTAAAGACAAATGATGGAGTGAATGGAAGGCAAAAAGGCAAAGTTGAAGTATTCGTTTGTTCAATTATATTTGATTTGCTGTACCTCATATTGAGAACATCTATATGGTGTACAATAAGTTTAAAACGTTTTGTAGAAAACAGAAAGGAATGTCATAAATCAGAAAGGACAGAGTTAAAATAGGATCTGTCCTGCACACTGTAGACCAAGCAATACAGCTACCCAACCATCATGCATCATCTATCATTGATTATTTTGAAAAGCTTTTCTAAAAAAGTAAGTTTTCAGACCAGTTTTGGATCTCTGGTATGAATTCCCTATCATAGGTAAAGGGGATTTTTGTTTTAGTTATGGGATACTCCCCAAGACATAAATCAAGAATTGTTATTGGAGGTTCCATTTGTTACCGAGATGAAGGAGAAGAGATTTAGATCAAGAAGTTTTCTGTTATGACACCGTTGGTGTAACAGGTGACTGATTATAAGAAATCAAAAAAATTGGCTGTTTACTGCAGAGTGGACTTTTTTTGTTATGGTATTAGTCTGGTTGTGTTCTGTTTTTATGGATATGCTTTTATAAACTACTTTGAATGAGCAGTATTGTTTGTAAAGAGGTTTATAAACCTTTTTATAAAAATAAAGATATCAATGTGGATGAATGCTCACTGTTGGGAGAAATGGTTACAAAGGTGAATGGTAAGTACAGGAAAAAAACTTGAACAAAAGTTCCATGGACAAAGCAGAGTTGCTCTAGAGCAAAACACAGTTAAGGAAGGGTAGATAGGTGCCTTCAATAAACATTTATGTGTAAGTACATGGATTTGAAATACAGGAGCTAAATGCAAGGAAACAAGGAGAGCTGAGAAGAGCAATAGAAGAATTGGTAAAGTAGCTGGGTTGTTGAATTCTGAGAAACCTGGAAGGGTCGGAGTGCCAAACTGGGCAAACTGACCAATAAACCGTTACAGTATTCTAGATGGGAGGGGAAAAGGGCTTACAAACATAAACAGAAAATAATCAAATGTTACATGAGAGGATTTGGTATATATCTGGTAACCTAGAAAAGTAAAGTTCAGATATATACAGCTCAATTTTTAAACACTGCAACCAGTATTTTAAATCGTAAAATATCCATGTTCCGCATTGTAATCTGGATAGGTAATGGTGCTGAATATTTGTAGACACCACTTGTTATGTCTTCTATACATATAGCAGTGATATTCAAATTAAGGACTTGAAAAAAAGTGCTGTCCTAACTTAAACAGCTTAACTGTACATATAGTAGCAGAATATGTTAGTAGTAGTAGTAGAATATCACTGTTATCCATATAGTTAGGTGGAATATCCTTGCTTCATCCCGGCACTATATGAACAGTGCTGGAATCGTCAGAGGGAATTTTCAGTAGCACCAGTCTTGTAGGCACCGAAATTTTACAAATAGGGGACTTTATGTTCAGCAACTACTTCTGAATTAATTCTCTTTGAATATCCAGCTTATAGGGAGTAAAATAAGGCAGAATGAAAGGTGGTGCCATGGTCCCTTACAGAGTCAGAAAAAAATTGTGTCCAATCAATAGAGACAAATCTCTGAAAAGTGTGTGGTGTGAGAGGGTTAGCAGGGAGGTGATGTTTTTCTTTGAAATCTTTATTAAGCTTTCAGAAATGTGACAAATGGAGAACATAACAAACATGCTGTGTATTTGAATCGTACAGAATGGTGACAGTCAATTACATTTTATCTAGCAAGAAACTCATCTAGAGGAACCCATATGAAAAAAAATCAGTTTTCAGTTGCTTTCGTGACATATCTATGATGGTACAAATGAAATGAACAAACCTGAGAAATAGGTCTGCAAGACAGTCAACCAAGCAAAAGAGTGGCGACAACCCAGGGAAGGGAAGGGACACAGAACATAGAAGTTCCACAAGATTAGTTTATTGGAATATTGACTGTTTAGAGATTTTGATGCCTCATGCAGCCACGTTTTGGCACTACTCACTCTCTTTACTGTAAAAAGCCAATTTAGAGTCCGTTAAACGTTTGATATGATATCCAGAGTTGCTGATTGACACATTGTTTTCTTTCTCCTGCCTGTATGTAATCAGAGTTCTGGACCCATGAGACAGAAACATGGTTGCACTGGGTCATCAAGACCTCTGACAGTCAAGATAGATCACACATTTGGCTTCCAATAGAGTCATCTTGTGGAACTTCTGTTGTCTTTGGTGTCGTTCCCTGGGCTCTCACCATTCTTTTCCTTGAATCAGTGTGTTTATATCCAAGTACATGTGAGGAGCTTTATGTGGGAGGAAAATCCTCAGAGGCATTCTCATACAGCACAATAGAAGAATTATTCTTAGTGCTTAAATGTTTCTAACTTTTGGTATTAAAAAAACAAAACAAAAAAACCTCCCAAATGTTTACAAAAAAAATCATTAATAACAAAAATTGTCTTGTAATAAAGCCATCCTCCTAATGTAAACTGAGGGAGCCGAGGTAACAAGCTGTGCATTAGATTTATGTGCTGAGTTTCAGTGCAGTTTCCTAGCAAACACATTAAAAATATTAAAAAAGTAAAAAGAGTTTGTATAAATAAAGGAAGTACATAGCTGATGAAGAGGCTAGCGAGTCATAACCTTAGTTGGTTGTGTGAAAGGAGTCGCTGCTGAGACCACTTTCCCAGTTCAAAAGTTGTGCAGTAGTTTGAATGAGCATGTTCAACACTGGGTTTATTTGTTTCTGATGCAGTACACAAATCATATGCAAAAGTGCACAAACTCAAAAGAGCACGCTAATCATCATGAAAATATACATACACTTTATTACAGTGGAAAAAAATTGCTATTTTTCGCAGGGATCATTCTGCGACCTGAAGGAGTGTTCTGTTGATTTACAGAGCGTCTTTCTGGAGGACAGCTATGCAAAGCAGATTACACCATAATATACAATTTAAAAATAATACAGTGGTAAAGCAAATTTAATATATAGGACCATGTCTGCCTCCTGGGCTTCAGCCACTCCAAAAGGAGCCTGTTTCAGAGTGTGAGCTGTTACTGAAAAGGACTAGCCTACCAACAAATCTTTCTCATCTCCCTTACAGGAGGGATATACTCATCAGGGAGCCAGTGATGACCATGGTGTCCGCCTTGGAATGTACTCGTTCAGCGTGCCCCATAAATAGGTTGTCTTAGAATTGCAGAGTACTATAAAAGTCAAAACAATAGTTTAAACTGTGCCTGTTTTTTAATAGGCAAACAATGTAACCTAATCAAAGCGGAGCGGGCACTTTCCCTTCTATTTATCCCAGTCAAAAATCTTGTAGCCATATTCTGCAGTATCTGTGGTCCCCTCAGTGACTACCTTTTCTCTTCTTTTCTAGTTCTTATGATAGAGACCGTAAACGAGAAAAAAAGTTGCAAGTAGTCCATCCTGGTCACAAGAACAAAAAAATTGTACTCAAAAGTAATATTAATACAAGATGAAAAAATAGGTTTTTTATTCCTCCTCCGACCTCAAACTAAACTCTTGATGTTAGAAAATCATGCGTAAAGTCTTCCGGTTGTTTGCATACTCCTTTGTTTTAGTTTAATAGTTAATGGCTTCCTTACTATTACATTACAGGATACTTATAACCCACACAGTCCTCATGAGTTCAGTGTGGCTTACGCGTCAAAGGGACTGGGCATTCCCAGGAATATTATATCACTGAGATCATAATATATTAAAACAAATAGTTCAAAGAATAAAATTATCAGAAATAATACACAACAATTACTGAAGCAAAATGTTTCTACATTAAAAAAGATTTTAACAACTTCTGAAATTTAGCATAATTAGCCTGACCTCTAATATTGCAAGGAAGACACTTCCAGTGGTCAGCAGCCTGATATGCAAAAGTACTTACATGATAATTCATATATTTAACTATCTTAGGGTTGGGGAAATGGAGCTGTAGGAAATCCCTAGAGTTGAAATTGGAATTCCTAGAAGACAAATAAGAGAAGCCATATAATGAGGGGCTAACCCATGTAGAATTTAAAAAAACAAGGAACACAACAAACACACGCCTGCATTGGCAACGAATGGAGTGACCCGTTTAAACTTTGGTACCTTAAAATGAAGGAAGCTGTTGTATTCAACAGAGTTTGAAGCATAGGCAGTCGGTGGCCCAACTGTTTGGGGAGGCTTAAGGGGGCGGGGTTAGGGTGTGGGGCCAGGGGTGGAGCTTACATCCATACTTGTCTGACAACACACAGAAAAAAAAAATAAGTAAAAATAAAAGTCACAATACCTTTTATATTAAATTTAGATATTAGGTATGTATCATATGTCAGAGAATAAAGTGGTTGCTCAAAGCATATACTAACCACAATCGCTCAACTGCAAAACACTATGCACAACTTTGTGCAAAAACACACTCAGAACCTTACTGTACCATAAATATTACACTGGGCAGACCCTAATACACCAATATACCACCCATACGGAAAATGCAGACCGTCAACAATAGGAAACAAGGGATCATAATATCACAATTCTCATGTAGATCCACAAAACACCCTTTTAGGGTGGATAGTGTTCACAATGAGCTCCTTTTATTAATGACCATATGTAGATCCTTCAAGAGGTAGTGTGTCATGATTTAGGCTCTACACCCTTTCTGATGTTTTGGTTCCGCCTAGGTAAGGCCAACACACAATCTCTCCACTGCAAAACACTATACACAAACTTGTGCAAAAACACAATCATAGCCTTACCAAATCATAACAGCACTAATTCCAAGGACAGGACGAGCTACAGCCTTATGTGTGGAAAGGCAGCACTATAATTACACCAGGCTCTAAAACACCAATACACAACCTAGTGAAACAAAAAAAACAAAAAGGGCTGCAAATACTACACGCTAGCAGAATACTACATCTTGATCACACATGAAAAACACATGACACAACAGATATGAAGGCAAAATACTGAACTGGAAAGTTACCTCAAGAAGTCAGACTCTGCTTTCAGCAGTACTAGAAAAATTGAAACTTACATGCAAAATATCACAGATGCACATTTCAAAAAGCTAACATATTCCAATTAATAAATTCTGAATAAAAAATGTTTTCTACCTTTGCTGTCTGAGCATTTAGTTTTTCTATTAGCTTTGGTCCCAGTGTCTTCTTTCCATTTGATATTTTTTCTCTCACCATGTCCACCATCCTTCTGTGTCCTTATGCATCCTGTCTACCATCTGTAGCCCTGTCCCTATCCTTTCTCCAGTTTCAACATCTGCCCTCAAAGTGTTCCGATCCAGCTCTTAAATTCAGCAATTTCCCCTCCATCCATATCCAGCATTTCTTCTCACTCCCTTCCCCTCCATCCATATGCATCTACTTCCTCTGTTTTCCCTCCCCTCCATCCATGTCAAGCATTTCTCCTTTCTCCCTTCCCCTCCAACCGTGTGCATCTGCTTCCTTTGTCTTTCCTTCCCTTCATCCTTGTCCAACATTTCTCCTCTCTTCCCTGACCTCCACTCCATCCATGTCCAGTATTTCTCCTCTCTTCGCTCCCCTCCATCCATGTGCATCTCCTTCCTGACTTCTCTCCCCTCCATCCATCCATGTCCAGCAACTCTCCATTCTCCCCTGCTCTCTCCTCCATCCATCCATGTCCAGCAATTCTCCTCTCTCCCCTGCCTTCCCCTCTATCCATGTCCAGGAACCTTCCATTCTCCCTACCCTCTCCTCCATCCACCCATATCCTGCAAATTTCCTCTCTTCCCTGCCCCCATTCATCCATCCATGTCCAGCAATTCTCCTCTCCTCTGCCCTCCCCTCCATCCATCCATCCATCCATGTCCAGCAACTCTCCATTCTCTTCTGCCTCTCCTCCACCCATGTCCAGCAATTCTCCTCTCTCCCCTGCCCTCCCCTCCATCCATGTGCAGGAACTCTCCATTCTCCCCTGCCCTCTCCTCCATCCACCCATATCCAGCAAGTTTCCTCTCTTCCCTGCCCCCTCCATCTATCCATGTCCAGCAACTCTCCATTCTCCCCTGCCCTCGCCTGCATCCATCTCCAGCAAATTTCCTCTCTCCTCTGCTCCCTCCATCCATGTCCAGCAATTCTCCTCTCTCCCCTGCCCTCCCCTCCTCTCCAGCGATCTCTTCTCTCCCCTGCTCTCCCCTCCTCTCCAGCGATCTCTTCTCTCCCCCTGCCCTCCCCTCCTCTCCAGTGATCTGTTCTCACCTCCTGCCCTCCCCTTCTCTCCATGTCCAGTGATCTGTTCTCTCCCCCTGCCCTCGCCTCCTCTCCATGTCCAGTGATCTGTTCTCTTCCCCTGCCCTCGCCTCCTCTCCATGTCCAGCGATCTATTCTCTCCCCCTGCCCTCCCTCCTCTCCATGTCCAGCGATCTGTTCTCTCCCCCTGCCCTCGCCTCCTGTCCATGTCCAGCGATCTGTTCTCTTCCCCCTGCTCTCGCCTCCCATCCAAGTCCAGCGATTTTCCCTGCCCCCCCCCCCCCCCCCATGCGTTTAATCCTTTTACTCTCCATGGCAGTGACGTCAGTGAAGAAAAAGGCACTCCAGGCTCGCCTCCATCTTCTCCCTTCCCTCTTCACACAGTGTCCCGCCCTCGTGCAAACAGGAAATGCATCATCGCAGAAGGCGGGACCCTGTGTGAAGAGGGAAGGGAGAAGCTGGAGCCAGAGGCGAGCCCGCAGTGCCTTCTTCGTCACTGACATCGCTGCCACGGAAAGTAAAAGGGTTAAAACAAACGCGGGGGGGGGGGCTGTCTGTCGGGGAGCTGAGTGCGTGAAGAAAGGAGGGACCGCTGGAGAGCTGCCTGGCTGCAACGCTGCTCCAGCCCTGCGTTCTTGGGGGCAGCAGCCAGGGGAAGGTCGCGGGCTGGGGAGGGTTAGCTTCCCCAAGCCTCTTATATGGGGCGCCTATGGTTTGAAGTGAACAGTGTATAGAGATAGGTCTGACTTTTCTTTCAACATATCAGGAATGTAAAATCTCCTACCGCAGAGAAATTATGCAACCAAAATCAGCCAAGGAAGCTCTTTTCTGTTTTAATAAATTGACCAGTTCAGTGGGAGGGATTGATAAATGAAGGACAAACAAGACAGGCAAAAGAATCCACAGTAGCTGAAGCACAAGGGTATAGTAGATCAGCAAAGCAACAAACTGGAAGAAATTTAACTTCCGTTTATTAAATAACTGCAGTGCTTGGAGAAATCTAAACAATCACACCCAACATGGCCATGTTTTACCAAACATGCTGCATCAGGTTTAAAAATACAACTGTGGAAACAAAAAAAAAACCCAGATAATCCAAGTAAGTCAAATTGTATGTACATAACATGTATATTTTAAATAAATTCTGTGTAATAATTGTGCTAAAAATTTTGCATGAGAATATAAATGTGTACCCTCAATATTGAGCAAATTCCTTCATTGTGCCCAGGAAGAGATTATTTCCATTGGGTTTAGCACACCCAATAGTTTTGAATAGTTGGCTACTAAGCATGAAACATACTGATTTTCAGAATAGCATGCATGTTTTGCAATTTGTTTCATTTGAGAATGTCAAATGGATTATATAGAAATGAAGCAAAAATTTGATGAATTATTTACACTATAACAGCTTATTTTAAGCATAAAAAAAACTAAAGTCTATAAACCTGTAACTGAATTTTTTATATTTAGATTTATTCAGCAAAAACTAGAGCGAGCAACCCCGGCTGAGCGCCAGATGGTGTTTAATGAGATCTTGCAAGCAGCCTACCAACTGATGATCGATGTCTTTGGGAACTATGTCATACAGAAGTTTTTTGAGGTAAGTAGGTGATTATGGTACATTTACTTATGGCGGCAAATTTTGGTAGTAAACATTTATGCCATCTCTTTGTTTTATAGATCTTGATGGTGTTAACAATACCATATGCTAAAATTATATGAATCAGCCTGGTCATTTAGTTGGTTAATACATTTCAGTGTATATATCATCATTCTTTTAGGACAATGTTAGGCAGATAGTTGTAAGTGCGCCTGTAGGTAAGCATATATTCTCAAGCTGCCTAGTGGTCCTAATCACTCAGTTTGCTAAGGAATGGCTTTGAACGCTGTCTTAGAAAAATGCAAAAATATCATATCAGTTAGCGATAAACAGAATTATAAGTATTTCCCAGAAAGAAAATTATAAAATCCTATTATAATTAGTAGAATATATGGCAACCGTAGTGTCACAGCTGTAGTTCACTTTCCAGAGAGACTACTTCACTGGCTAACGCCAAATAAGAGTGAACAGATGTGAGATAGTCTTAACAGTCTTTGTGGTCGACATCTGCAGTCCAGTTCCAGGCAAAGAGAAACAGCACACACAGAGGGGCATTTTCAATTTGATGTCTAAGTCAGTTTTTGGACGTTTTACACACAATGTCCAAAATCCAAATAGGAAAGGTGGTGGGTACAGTGGTGTTTTGGAGACTTTGGAAGGGGTCACAGTTTCTACCACAAGTGTGATAAGTAGAGGGAGATAGGGACCTGAGTACCCCACTCAATAGTGCACTGCACCAACTTCTACACTACTCCAGGGACTTACATGCTGTTCTAATAGACCTGACATCTGAGGCTGGTAAGTCATACTTTTATTCACATTTTTAGGAGGTGGGAGGCAGTTGGTGACCACTGGGGGGTATTGGGGGGGTTACCCCTGATTCCCTCCAGGGGTCATTTAGGGCACCTTTTTGTGCCTTATCCTATATAATAAAACGCAATTCCAACGTTCTGAAGCTGACTGCGTGGACATAAGCCTTGAGGCGTTCGTGCTTCTGTATCCATCTCCTGAAATGATGACGTCTCCCACTTCCGGGTGCGTCAGCAGCGACAGTGTCCAATCACAACATAGCAGCGTGAGCCAACTCCGTCGCATACCTGTGCTGATGGGGGACCCCGAGAGCCAAAGTCGTCTTCTCGGCTGCCGCGGCGTTGCTTGCTGAATGATCTGATCAAGTTTCTGTGCGTGCGTCTGACATCAGACGCACGCACAGAAACTTGATCAGACCATTCAGCAAGCAGCGCAGACGAGAAGAGGACTTCGGCTGTCGGGGGTTGGGGTCCCCCGTCAGCACAGGTATGCGACGGCGGCGAGGGAGGGTTTTCGCCGGAAAGGGGGGTTGAGAGGGTCGCGGCATGGGGGTCCAGGGGTCAGTAACGTGGATGGGGGGTTTGAAATCGGAGGGAGGGGGAGTCTGTAACTCGGTGGGAGGGGCATGAGGGGGCCTTGAACTGGAAGGGAGGGAGGGCAGTTTGGAACTCGGAAGGAAGGGAGGGAGGCATGGGTCTTGGAGGGGACAGAGCGAGACAGCGAGGGTGGGGGATTACCTTGCTAGCGCCCGTTTCATTGCCTACTGAAACGGGCCTTTTTTACTAGTTCATTATGAAAACAGGTCTAGCTCAAAATGTCTTAGTTTTAGTCCTGGACGGTTTTGTTTTGTTCCATTATAGCTGAAAAACGTCTTTAAGGCTTAGGAACACCCACATCCCACCCTTAACTTGCCCCCTTGAGATTTGGAGGCACTACAGAAGAACAGCATAGAAAAAAGTCTGAAAAATAGGTTTTGAAAATAATGATTTGAACATTTTTGTGAGAAAAATGTCCAAATGCTGTTTTATGCCACTTTTTAGATGTTTTTCTTTTTTGAAAATGAGCCCCATAGTCTTTTGTATGACCGTGGGCCGAGACCTGTTGAAAGAGCATAACAGAGAAACAAAGCTTTTTGATGAGACACAATGAGGCATATTTTCAAAGCACTTAGCCTTCCAAAGTTCCATAGGTTTCTATGGAACTTTGGAAGGCTAAGTGCTTTGAAAGTATGCCTCAATGTAATCCTCTCTGTGGCCAACAGGCTAGCGGGGACAGCACAAGATAGCTGGACGCAGGACAGCTGGAGTACAGAAAGCCAGGCTGGGTGGAAAAAACAGCAATTCTCTTTATCTCTCAGTATTATCAGTGCCTTTCAGAAGGCCAAACCCTGGGTGGAGTCTCCTGATTGGCTGGAGTTGAACTCTCACTGCATGTGACATGGAACTCAGGTTTCTCTTTTTCCATTGAAGTCTGCAGTATTCCCAATGACGAGAGCAGGTAGGTATGCACAAGTCCAGTTAGCTGAAGAATATAGCACAAAGTTGCAGGGCCATTATTTCTAAACCTGGTCTCTGTCCTGAAGAAAGTACTTTCACAGGCCTCTCTCACACTGAGTGCTGAGAAAGCTGCATTGGTATGAGTTCATCAGTGTAATGAGTTCATAGTTTTTGGTAAGAGTCTATAAGTAGCTTGGTTACCTACAGGCCGCTCTATAATAGAGTTAAGGAAAAGAGGCAGTGTTTTTTTTTCCCATTTGAAATTCACTGGTGAATATGAATATATGAAAGAATTAACAAAACAAGTGAAAAAATTGGGCTTTTCTCCTAGATGTATAACCTTCCCTATCCCTAACCATATCATTGACTGGGATCCAAAGACCATGATTGACACTGGAACTAGAGAGTTGCACAGGAACAGAAATCTAACCAATCCCTGCAGGAATCTAGCCCGTCCCCACCGCAAGTAATCTCATCCATCCCAGCTCCCAGCCCACCTAACCCGTGCTGCAATCTCCTTGACCCCCCCCCCCCCCCAAAGAAAGCCAGATTTTATAAGCAGTAAAAATACTAGTAAAATTAACATAAATCATGTTCTTCCGTACTTTCCTAAGATAGGAGATGTACAGATCAGCACAGGACCCAAAGCAGTCCAAATTCCAAAATAAGTAAAGTCAGAAACAACACAGTTTATACCTAATTGTTCAACCACCCTTAGGATTCACCTTTGGGTTTAAAAAGCAAAACCATGTGCATGTAAGGTCTGGATAAATGAATTAAAACAAAGTTTAAAACAAATGCCTTTAATATGTAATACTTGGTAGCAATAATGAAACAGTAATGGAATATTCACATAGCAAGCATCCTGAGGCAACAGATTTATTTTCTACTGAACATAATTACCTTGGTATGAACTTGGAGGCTAATAGTTTGCTGAACTGGACAACGTTGGCACATTTAGACTGACGCTGGACAAAACTTCTGCATGAAGGATGCCCTTCCCTCTGTATTCAATACCTCTGTGTGAAAAAAGTAGTAAAAAAGGCAAGTGCATTTTTATAGTATACCACTGCAATCCACAAAACAAAAGGAGCAAGTTTCCACATAACCATCTTTTTCTTCTGATGTAAGCACAGGAAAAAAAATGTTAAAATGTTCCCAGATTTCAACCTAATTCATGTTTAATGTGGGATATAAATGTCATTAATAAGTATGTAGAAACTCTGAATGTTGAGCACCTGATTCTCATAACATATCTGTTTTAGTGGCCCTTTACCAGGAGAAAAAAATATCTCTGCGCGAATGTAACAGTGCTAGGGTGTCACTATAACCAGCCCCTCCGAATGAGACACTGATTACGATTTATAACAATTTACTACTCTACCTATGAAAAGTTATTCTGTTGTTATACTTCCTCTGAGTACATCAGTATGCTGCACTAGCCAGCATGCTTGAAAATGTAAATGAGATTAAATAAAAATGCCACCAGCAACAAAGAATGATAACGTGGATGCAACAGCTCATAGGTTTGCTTGCTTTGTTTTGAATGTACGGCAATGACGGCTACATGAGAAAGGGAAAACAGAGACTTACCTAATTGGCTTCAACTTTTTGACATCATCCCGACTCCATCTATTCACCTCCCCTCCAGCCCTGGGTGCACTCCTGGCACATACCTCAAGGCACCTGGTGGTCTAGTGGCTTCATTCGGGGCAGAAAAGAGGGGGGATCTTTCCTGCCTTGAAGAAGCCACTAAACCACCAGGGTACCTTGAGGTATGTGCTGGGAGGGCACCCTGTGTCTCGGGGGAGGGAAGGCACTTTTGCAAGGATCCCATAAGACCTGGGTCTATCCCTGTGAGATTTCCGCTATCCCTGCTCTCGTTCTGCTATCTAACTGAAACTTGGTATGAGTTCCAGCCAGCAGGTATCACTATTAGTCATCTTAGCATCCTTGGCTGGTGTTATACAAGTCCTGGGAATGTAATCTGGGTCTTCCACGTGGTACTACATAACAGTGAGGCTGATCCAAGGTCCAGCTGAGCCCCTCGCAGTCTTCATGCGTTTGATATTTTTATTTATTAGTTTATGCCTCTTTGGCAAGTGTCTTCTCATATTCCAACTTTGATACATTTATTAACCATTTCCTCAGCCAGAATCTGACTGGTCAAACGGACATATGGCACTGAACGAACAGCAGATAAAATCAGCATTAAAAAATATTAAAAAAAAAAAAGTAACAGCTTGTAAAATTTGGAATTCTTTTCAGATTCATATTAGCTTATAGCAGAGGTTCTCAACCCAGTCCTTGGGGTACACCAATCTAGTCAGGTTTTCAGGACACTCACAATGAATATGTACAAGATAGATCTGCATAAAATGGAGGTAGTGCGTGCAAATTTATCTCATGAATATTTACTGTGGATATCCTGAAAACCAGCCCGGCTTGGTGTGTCCCAGTGACTGGGTTGAGAACTTTGATTTATAGCAATATTGCCAGTTGCTTATGTCTTGTCTTATGCTGTGGAAGTCATTTTAGAATGACTATGTGGCATCTACACTTGTAAATAGGAATTTTGCAATAAAACTATTTACATGTAGGTGCTAAGGGATGTATAGATTTTAAAGGAGGGGGCAGTCCAAAATCTATACATGTATTTCCCTTTTTGCAATGGATATTTTTTTACCAGTGTAGAAACTCTGAATTAATAGCCACTCCTACTCTAGCTGAGATCATATTTATGCACCTTTCTGACTCTTAAGTGCAGCTTTATTTAAGGTAGTCCACATATTCTTTAGCTCCTGTTACTCTTTTATCTGTCTATATATTCAGATTATACCTGTGTGTCTATTAGGATGTTTTATTATGTATTGTGTTGACATTGTAAGTAACATACTATGCCATAATATGTACTATTGTTTTAATATTTTTTCGTGCTGAAATTGTTTGTTTGTGTCCAGATTGGCTTTGCTGTATACTGTTGTGGGTGAATTTCTTCAAAAAGTTGGTAAATAAATCCAAACTTATTAACCAATTAAGTATTTGCAGAAAATCCTGGGAGTTTCAGAAGTGCTTCAGACTACAAGGGATTGCTCTCAGAAGGAGCAGGTGTTTGTTGAAGTCACTCATGAGAGCCTCTTTAGGGAATTTGGTCTTGGGATTGGAGGCAGTACCTGTTTGTAAACTGGCTAAAAAAAAAAAGGAAGAAAGATGAGAGGATATTTTTTCAGTCTAAGAATAGTTAAGCTCTGGAACTCACTGCCAGAAGGTGAGGTAACATTGGTTAGCATATCTGGGTTTAAAAATGGTTTGGACAAGTTCCTGGAGGAAAAAGTCCATAGTCTGTTATTGAGATGAACATGGGGGAAGCCACTGCTTGACCTAGGATTGGTAACGTGGAATGATGCTACTAATTGGGTTTCTGCCAGGTACTTGTGACCTGGATTGGCCACTGTTGGAAGCAGGATACTGGGCTAGATGAACCATTCGTCTGACCCAGTATGGCTATTCTTATGTTCTTTTGTTTATATAGTAGGTTTGAATGGTAAATTATCCACAAGGAATCATTTTAGTAGTGTAGAGTCACCAGGGGAGTGCTCTGAGGATCTGTATTGGGAACTCTGCTGTTTAATAAGTTCATAAATGATCTGGAGATGGGAGTGACGAGTGAGGTGATCATATCTGCAGTTGACATAAAATATTCAAAGTCATTAAAGTGGCCAAGGATTGTGAGGACTTGCAGAAGGATCTTTAGGAGACTAAACATCTAAATGGCAGCTGACATTTAGGGGTATAATTATCAATGTGGGCTACCCTTAATAAGTGTTATTTTACCACTTGTGCCATTTTAGCACAAGTCCCATTTTATCAGCCCACGCTGATAACTCCCTCCCTTAATGTGGACAAGTGCAAGGTGCTGCACAAAATAATCTCAACTATAGATACAAAATGCTGGGTTCTAAGTTAGAAATCACCATCCGAGAAGAAGATCTTGGAGTTACTGTGGATAATTCTTTGAAATTTTCAGCCCAGTGTGCTGCAGCTGCTTTATAAAAAAAAAAAAATAGATTGAGAATATCTGGAGAGAGTGTAAAACTGAGAATATCACTATGCCTTTGTACAGGTCCTGGCTGCTAAGGACCTGCCCAGCCCCTACACAGAATGAATCCCTCCCTTCTCCCCCCCCCCCCCCCCCCCCCCCCCCCCCCCGTCTCCCAAGGCCTACAATCCATCCCTTGGTGGTCTAGTGGGTAGTCGGGGCGAGAACGGTCCCCAGTTGCTCCCGCCCATGTCCTGTATTCTTCTAAAATGGCTGCCACGATCTCTAGTGGCAGCCTCACAGCAACCATTTTGAAATTGAAGCTGACACATGCAGGAGTCAGTTCTGCCCATGCAGGCTGTAGTCTCAAAGTGGCTGTCATGACCTCCAGTGGCAGTCTCATGAATCAGCCACTAGAGATCACTGCAGCCATTAAGGCAGCGGAGAAGACGTGGGCAGAAGTGACTGTGGATCACTTCTGCTCCCAACTACCCACCAGATCACTGGGGAGGGACGTTGGGTTGGGGGTGGCAGGGCACACAGGTGGGTCTGTTAGGGCAGAAGTTAGAATATTTCTGTTCCAGTGAATATACACCAGCATGTTAAACCAAAACAAAGCTGAACATGAATTTCGTGCCGATTTCAGTACCAAAGACATTTGTGATGTACATTTCTCAAAGCTAATATATTCCACCTAATCAATTCAAAATAAAACACTTCTTTTCTACCTTTGTTGTCTGGGCATTTTATTTTTCCAAGCATGTTAGTTTCTCTTTCCTGCTTTCTTGTCTGTCTTATCCTCTCTTTCCAGCCGGTGCTGTCCATTTCTCCTTTCTCCACTTTCCTCTTATCATCTTTCATTCCCTTAATATATCCATCTCTGACATATTTCTTCTCTCTCTCTTTTCTGTTTGCCCACTCAGATTTCACCCTCTTACTCTTTAGTCCTCCACCTATCTTTCACTTACCCATCAACTTTCCATCTGCCCTTCTCACCCTCTAGCTCTCCTGTCTTATTCCTTCCCTGGCCTCCTATTCCATTCTTTTTCACTCACTTCCTACACATCTACCCTCTGTATTCATCATCCTCTCATTCATCTCCCTGAAAACCCCCATGATCTCTCCCAGATGTTTTTACCATGCCAAGCATCTCCCCTCTCTCTTTTTTCTTACACTCCTGTAGCCTAACATTCTCAGAGGACAAGCAGGCTGCTTGTTCTCACAAGTGGGTTGATGTCCATGTTGGCCTGGGAATCGGCATTTTGCCAGAGCAAAAAATAGTTTTACCAGAGTCTTCTGGCACACGTGCACGTCTCCTCAGTTTCCTTTTTTCCACGTCAAGGTGCGGCAGGTGTTTTTCTGTGTTCCTCGTTGACGCCCGGGAAAAGAAGCTTCTTTTTTCATGACTTTATTTGCCTTTTCCTTGTTTTGTTTAAAAAAAAAAAAAAAAAGGGTTGTATTTCCCTTAGTTTCTTCTTAGTTCACTTTTTGCCCCGTTTTTAAGTTTTCTTTGATTTTTCAACGCAGCCAGCCTTTAGGCCTTGTGGTCGGGTTTCTCCCCTTTTTGTGTGCCCTTACTTTTTGGCACAATCGCGGTTTTTTATTTCACCGAGGCCGTTTTTCCTTCCATGTCATCAAAGACACCCAGCGGCTTCAAACGTTGTACTCGGTGCAACAGGACCATCTCAGGTAAGGATACCCATTCCTGGTATATCCAGTGCCTTAGGCCTGACCATAGTCCAGCTGCTTTGTAGTCTGTGTCTTCGTATGAAGAAGCGGACCCAAGTGGCATGAGAATCCCAACGAGAAAAATGTTTTGGGGCTCAGTCTGGTCCTTCGACGTCAGTATCAACATCGAGGGAGGCATCGACGTCAGGAGCAGAGGTAATGGCTGCTGAGAGACCAACTCACGCTGGAAGCAGTGAGGCATCGAGTGGGCTTCAGCTGCCTCAAGGACTCCTGTTATGCAGGACCCCCGGGACCGACCATCATCAGACCCAACCCCGAGGAGACGTGAGGATTCCATGTCATCCTCGTCAGTACAGAGGAGTCTCTATGACAGGCATTGAGCGAAGGCGAAGAAGCACCGTCCTCGATCTCCTTCCACACATGGTGCCGGGAGCTCCGAGGCATCGAGGGATTCTGCACCCGGGAAGCGTCGGCACTGAGAGGATTGCTCTCCCTCTATTCAGGATGTACCGATGCTCCGGTCTCCTAGCAGCCTGATGCCTGGACCTGAGCCTCAGCAGATTTTGCCACTGGCAGCTCCACCAACCCCACAGCCTTCTCCGATGGTGGCTCTCGACGAGCGAACCGGGCCCTGCTTCCAGAGCTTCTGGAAGGACTGCTGCGCCAGTCTGCTTCGGTGTTGGGAGTGCTTGCGCCTTCCGTACCGTCTGCTGCAGCGGCGTCTGGCCCTTCACATGTGGTGAGGTCCCCGACCTTGGTGCCGCTTGCGGTACCGGTGTCGACTGCCACCCAGGTCAACTCCCCTTCGACGTCGGTGGAGGAAGCTTCACTGCAGTCCAGGTGGGTGTCGACCTCTCGAAATCGCCATCGAGGACATCGATACTCTGCGTCGAAGCAGGCTGAGTCTCGGAGTACCCTGAGAGAGGTATTATCTGATACTGAACAGAAGCGTTCGTGGGAGTCAGAGGAAGATCCCAGGTACTATTCTTCTGATGAGTCGTATGGGATTCCCGCAGTCTCCTTTCAGGTGGAGGGAAAGGTTCAGTCTCTTCCGGAGAGTCTGTCCTTCCTTTGTCCAGGAAATGGCTACGGCTATTCCTCTCCCTATGGAGGTTGAGCATGATCCCAAGGCTGAGATGCTCAAGGTCCTGGACTATTCTTCTCCACCTAAGGAGGCTGTGACGGCTCCTCTACATAAGATACTGAAGGAAGTTCTAATGCGGAACTGGTTGTTCCCTCTGTCTGGCCCCATGATCCCGAAGAAGGGTGATTCCCCTTATCAGATCCATGGTGAACCTGGGTTGCTGAGGTCTCAGTTACCTCACAATTCCATGGTGGTGGACTCCGCCCTCAAAAGAGCCAAGAGTACTAGAGACTATGCCTCGGCGCCCCCAAGCAGAGAAGCTAGGATCTTAGATTCTTTTGGGAGGAAGACATATCAGGCCGCTATGCTCGCCACTTCAATCCAGTCTTACCAGCTCTTCACGAGCATCCACTTGCGGAACTCGGTGAGGCAGTTGTCTAGCTTGGTTGATACCCTCCCTCTGGAGCAGGCCGAGCCTTTTTGCCAGGTGGTCAGGCAGCAGACAGCGTGTTGTAAATTCCTGGCCGGGGCACTTACGACTCTCTTGATGTGGCATCCAGAATCACTAACAAAGGTATAGTGATGCGCAGACTTTCATGGCTGCGTGTCTCTGACCTGGATCATTCGGTCCATCAGCAGATGGCGGATGTGCCTTGCCAGGGGGACAACCTCTTTGGTGAAAAAGTAGAGGATCTTGTTGACCAGATCAAGAAGCATAATGATGCTATGGATTCTTCTCCCGACTGGCGCTTTCTGCTACAACCGCCTCATCTAGGAGGTATTTTGGAAGGAAGCGGAGTACTCCCTTTTCCTATGCTACGCATAGGTACACTCCGGCTTCTTGTCAGCCAACCCAGGCTCAGGCCCAGCGCGCTCGTTCTTGTCAACAGCGTTGCGCCTAAGGCCCCTGCTGCTCCCTACCAAAAGCAAGGGACGAGCTTTTGACTGGCTCCAGTTAAGCATAGCCACAGTAAAAGTGTCCGTACCGGACGACTTGCTGGTTGGGGGGGAGGATAATGTTTTTTCACCAAAGGTGGCCTCTCATAACCTCCGACCAGTGGGTTCTTCAAATAGTCCGGTTAGAATACGCCCTCAATCTGGAATCCAAACCTTCAAATTGCCCACCGGGAGTTCATTCTTACAGCTCCCAACACAAGCAGGTACTTGCAGAGGAACTCTCCGCCCTTCTGAAGGCCCATGCGGTCGGACTCGTTCCACCAGGGGAAGAAGGGCTGGGATTCTATTCCAAGTACTTTCTGGTGCAAAAGAAAACAGGGGATGCGTCCCATCCTAGACCTAAGAGCCCTGAACAAATTCCTAGTCCAAGAAAAGTTCAGGATGGGTTCCCTGGGCACTCTTCTTCCCATGATTCAGGAGAACGATTGGCTATGCTCTCTGGACTTAAAGGATGTTTACACACACATCCTGATACTTCCAACTCACAGGAAGTATCTTCGATTTCAGCTGGAAACACAGCACTTTCAGTACCGTATACTGCCCTTTGGCCTGGTGTCTGCGCCCAGAGTGTTTACAAAGTGTCTAGCTGTAGTTGCAGCGTTGTTACGCAGACTGGGAGTGCATGTGTTTCCTTATCTGGATGATTGGCTGGTGAAGAGCACCTCAGAGGAAGGTGCTCTGCAGTCCATGCGAATGACTATTCAGATGCTAGAGCTACTGGGGTTCATAATAAATTACTCCAAGTCCCATCTCACTACTGTCCAAAAATTGGAATTCATTGGAGCGCTGCTGGACACGAAGACAGCTCGGGCTTATCTTCCTGAGACAAGGGCAAACAACCTCCTGTCCCTGGTGTCCACAGTTCGAGCATCTCAGCAGATCACAGCTCGGCAGATGTTGAGACTTCTGGGCCACATGACCTCCACAGTTCATGTTACTCCCATGGCACATCTACATATGAGATCAGCTCAATGGACCCTACCTTCCCAGTGGTATCAGGCTGCAGGGGATCTGGAGGATGTGATCCAACTCTCCACTGATTTTCAAAATTCTCTTCAGTGGTGGACAATCCGGTCCAATTTGACCATGGGACAACCATTCCAAATTCTTCAGCCACAAAAAGTGCTGACGATGGATGCATCCCTCCTAGGGTGGGGAGCCCATGTAGATGGGCTTCACATTCAAGGAGCCTGGTCCTTCCGGGAAACAGGTCTTCAGATCAACCTCCTGGAATTACGAGCGATCTGGAATGCTTTCAGAGATCAGCTGTCCAACCAAATCATCTTAATTCAAACAGACAATCAGGTTGCCATGTATTACACCAACAAGCAGGGGGGCACCGGATCTCGCCCTCTGTGTTAGGAAGCTGTTCAGATGTGGCTTTGGGCACGTCTTCACGGCATGTTTCTCCAAGCAACTTATCTGGCAGGTGTAAACAACAGTCTGGCCGACAGATTGAGCAGGGTAATGCAACCTCACGAGTGGTCACTGAATATGGGCGTAGCCCATAAGATCTTCCGAGAGTGGGACACCCCCTCGGTGGATCTTTTTGCCACTCAGATCAATCGCAAGGTACCTCAGTTCTGTTCCAGGCTTCAAGCCCACGACAGACTAGCGTCAGATGTCTTTCTCCATTGGGGAACATGCCTTCTGTATGCGTATCTTCCCATACCTCTAGTAGGGAAGACTTTGCTGAAACTCAAGCAAGACTGCAGAATCATGATCCTTATGGCACCCTTCTGGCCATCTATTTCAAAAAAGCTCCAGTATTAATTCAAAAAACTTTTAATTATTTTTATTATATTAAAAAATACCACTCTAAGCGTTATCTCTAACTTCTTACCCTGCGCTGCACTAAACAATATTTACAACAACAATGAAAACGGCTTTCACATGAAATTATATGCACATTGCATTCACACAACAATCTTAGTTGATAACATGATACTTAGTCTTTATAAAACAGTGATTAACGCCACGCTTTCCGCGTGACCACTGTATTGCAGTCAGTTGTGTTTATCCCAAATGTGCCACTTTCAGTTCAAGCAGGAACCCTCCATTAGCCGCTCATGCTCGCAAATCCCACTTGTGCAGCATTATACAGGTATTAAGAAGCAAGTGAAAAACTCCTTATTCAACTTCTGATGTTTTCAGTATATACCGGTTCCCCAATGCTGATCCGCATTTCACTAGATCTTCCTCAGGAGGAACCACCGTTATATCTACAATAATTTAACAATGACCTCATTATAACCATCACTATCCTCCATATTTTAAGCTTATTATTACAATATACTTTGAACAAATACTCACTCACTCACATACATCTACTCGGCTACATGCCGGTTAAAGGCTCCCTCAGGCTTGGACCTCATAACGCCGCATCAGGAGTTACTGCGTCAAACGTCATTTCCCAATTTAAAGGGCTAGATGTAAGGCAACTCCCTATTTGTTAAAGAAACAGACCTCACACCCATTCAACTTCCAAATTAAGGCCATTGGGAGTGACCGTACCCCATGAGAAAATGAATCGCTGCTCCATAACTAACAACCTAGCACTAACATCCCCACTTCTATTAGAGCAGGGAAGATGCGCTATTACCGCACATCAAAGTTGATTCATTGAATGGTTCAATAAAGACCAGTGTGCTACCAGATGATTTTCTTGCTTACCATGTCTAATGTTACTAACATGCTCTGCTAGTCTACTTTTCAACTGTCTCTTAGTGTGTCCTATATAGTATAAATTACATGGACAAACTATACAGTAAACCACGCAATCAGTATTACACGTGGTATTGTATCTTAAAGTATGTTCCCTATTAGAATGGGGAATAGGAATAATTGAAGTGTCCAACTGATAACAACAATATACACACTTGCCACAAGCGAAGTGTCTACCAACTGCAATATTCCTACTAGGTCTCTTAAGCAATTCACCCAAATTAGCCTGACGTCTATACGCTACTCTAGGGGTCTCGCTAAACTCGGGATGCACCGCAAGCACCTGCCAATATTTATGGATTATAGCGTTCATCCTAGATGCCTTTGAAGAATAAGGGATGACGCAAGCCAGGGGACTACAGAAGGATCTAGGTCCCGTGGATAACAACCATGGACGATGAGCATACAGGGCCCTTTTATACGCTTTTTTGAGGATCCCCATAAGGTACCCTCGGTTCAAAAACCTCTCAATCATGATGCTGGCCTGTCTCTTAAATTCTTTTGTTGATGAACACAATCGACGTAACCGTAACAATTGCCCGACCGGAACACCATTTCTGAGTGCTCTATGATGAAAACTCTGATAATGTAATAGGGTGGTGCGGTCGGTAGGCTTTCGATAAATGGTAGTAGAGAACTCCCCCTCTTGAGATCTCATAATTTTAATATCCAAAAATTCTAGCTCAGCATCATTGATTCTAAAGGTAAACTTAATGTTAATGTCCACCAAATTCAGGTACTCGATGAAGGTCCGCAATTCACGCAAAGAGCCCTGCCAGAATAATATAACATCGTCAATGAATCTCTTCCACATGACCACTTTGCTGATCCATGGAGATGTATAAGCATACTTCTCCTCAAACCGGGTCATATAGAGGCAAGCTAATGAGGGCGCTACCGACGCCCCCATCGCTACCCCTTTGAACTGCCTATAGAATTTATTGTCAAATTCAAAATAATTTTGGCTTATGACCAAAGATGTAAGCTGTACTAACACCTTAATTTTAGACTCCGGTATATGAATCTTAGCAAAGTGGTCTTTGGCCAATTGTATAGCCTCACCTTGAGGTATATTTGTATAGAGAGCGGTAACATCAAGGCCCACCATATAAAAATCATCACCCAACTGGGGCTTTATTCCCTCCAATAGCTTAATAAAATGCATGGAGTCCCTAACGTATGAATCTGCCTGTTTTACCAAAAGGTTAAGCAGCATGTCGATATATTTGGCTATTGGCTCCAACACAGAGTCCCGGGTAGATACTATGGGCCGCCCCGGGGGATTTTCCAGTGATTTATGGATCTTTGGGACAAAGATTTGTCTGGCGTTTCCTCCGAAGAACCGTGGAGATTGGAGTGGTTTCCAACCCTCATCACCCAGAACGAGGGGTCGCTTCCACATCCCAACCTCCAGTCTCAAGCTCTCACAGCCTGGATGTTGAGAGCTTAGAATTCGCCTCCTTGGGTTTTTCAGAGGGTGTCTCCCGGGTCTTGCTTGCTTCCAGGAAAGATTCCACGAAGAGGTGTTACTCTTTCAAATGGAGGAGGTTTGCCGTCTGGTGTGACAGCAAGGCTCTAGATCCTCTTGTCCTACACAGACCCTGCTTGAATATCTTCTACACTTGTCAGAGTCTGGTCTCATGACCAACTCCATAAGAGTTGACCTCAGCGCAATTAGTGCTTATCATCGGCATGTAGAGGGTAAGCCTATCTCTGGACAGCCTTTAGGTGTTAGCTTTATGAGAGGTTTGCTTTTGTCAAAGCCCCCAGTCAAACCTCCGCCAATGTCATGGGATCTGAACGTCGTTCTCATCCAGCTGATGAAAACTCCTTTTGAGCCATTGAATTCCTGCCATCTGAAGTACTTGACCTGGAAAGTCATTTTCTTGGTGGCTGTTTCTTCAACTCGTAGGGTCGGTGAGCTTCAATCCCTAGTAGTGGATACACCTTATACTAAGTTTCATCACAACAGAGTAGTCCTCTGCACACACCCTAAGTTCCTACCGAAGGTGGTGTCGGAGTTCCATCTGAACCAATCAATTATCTTGCCAACATTTTTTCCCCAACCTCATGCCCACCCTGGCGAAAGCAGTTTGCACACCTTGGACTGCAAGGGAGCATTGGCCTTTTACGAGAGCGGACAAAGCCCTTCAGGCGGTCTGCCCAGTTGTTTGTTTCTTTCAATCCCAACAGGAGGGGATCGCCATCAGAAAATGCACAATCTCAAATTGGCTAGCAGATTGCATTTCCTTCACTTATACACTAGCTGGGCTGACTCTGGAGGGCCATGTCACGGCTCACAGTGTTAAAGCCATGGCTGCGTTGGTGGCTCACTTAAAGTCAGCCTCCATTGAAGAGATTTGCAAGGCTGCAACATGGTCATCAGTCCACACATTCACATCTCACTACTGCCTTCATCAGGATATCCAACGCGACAGTTGGTTTGGGCAGTCAGTGCTGCTTAGAATCTGTTTGGGGTTTAGAATCCAACTCCACACCCGTAGGCCCATTTTTATTCTGTCCCAGGCTGCACTCTCAGCTAGGTGTATATAGTTTCAGGTTAATCTATGTTATGTCCTTGCCATTGCGAGGCCCAATTGACCAATGTTTATTATTTTGAGTGAGCCTGGTTGCTATGGATACCCCACATGTGAGAACAAGCAGCCTGCTTGTCCTCGGAGAAAGCGAAGATACTTACCTGTAGCAGGTATTCTCCGAGGAGAGCAGACTGATTATTCTCACAAACCCTCCCACCTCCCCTTTGGAGTTGTCATTTGTTATTTCTTATGCTTTTTAAATTTAACTGAGGAGACGCGCTTGTGTGACGGGCGGAAAGTCATTCCGTGCATGCGCGGTGCGCGCTGCATGCATGCCAGAAGACTCTGGCAAAACTTTATTTTTTGCTCTGGCAAAATGCCGATTCCCGGGCCGACGCAGATGTCGACCCACATGTGAGAACAATCAGCCTGCTGTTCTCTGAGAATACCTGCTACAGATAAGTATCTTCACTTTTCATCTCTTTCTCCATCCACACTGATCATCTATCATCTCCCTGTCCTGCCTCCCCTCCCCTTCCTCTATTTCTATGATCCAGCATCTCTCTGTCCTCTACCTCTATGGTCCAGTGTTTCCTTGTTCCATCTCCCTTCCCCTCCACCCCTATGGTCCAGTGTTTCCTTGTTCCATCTCCCTTCCCCTCCACCCCTATGGTCCAGTGTTTCCTTGTTCCCATGCCCGTCCCCTCCACCCCTGTGGTCCAGCAATTCATAAGAACAGCCATATTGGGTCAGACCAGTTGTCCATCTTAGCCCAGTATCCTGCTTCCAACAGTGGCCAATCCAGATCAGAAGTACCTGGCAGAAAACCCAATTAGTAGCAACATTCCATGATACTCTCTGTTCCCTCTCCCTTACCCTTCATCTCTATGGTGCCTCAACGCCATGCCTCCTCTCTCTCCCCTTCCTCCTTATGGCCCAGCAGTTCTGTTTCCCTTATCTCCAGCCCTCACCCCACCACCAAAAAAATGCAGCTTCAGTGTTCAGCAGGGCAACAGCTTGGAGGAAAAGGCATCCACAGAAACCCAGCCTGGCAGCTGGAGATGCAACCACACAAATCCCGATCCCTGCTTTTTCTTGGGTTGTGTGGGCAGCAAACCATGCAGCAGAAGTGAAAGCCTGCTAAGTGTAGTTTTCCACCTCGACAACTTGGGAAGGAGCACAGCTTCATGGTTTCCCACCTCAACAACTTGGGAAGGAGCACAGCTTCAGGGTTTGCCACCTCGACAACTTGGGAAGGAGCACGGCTTCAGGGTTTGCCACCTCTCTTCCTCCCCTTTAGGTCCAACGTATCTCTCATATACTCACTCTCTCCCTACTCCATGGTCTGACGTGTCAGACGTTGAAAGGTGAGGAGACGGGGACATGTCAGACTGGTGGAGGTTGGAGGGTAAGGAAAGGGGGACATATCCCCTTTTCCCCGTCCCCCAACTCCAACCACCATGGTCTGACATGTGCCCTTCTCCCCAACTCCACCTCCATAATCTGGCATTTCTGCACTCTCTCCTCGTTCCCTCACCTAAGGTCTGGCATTTCTCCCGTCCCTATCCCCTACATAGGTCTAGCACCTTTTTCTCTTCCTTCTTCCTTCTCATCCCCGTAGGACCAACACCTAATCCTTCCTGCACCACTTGCGAGTTCACCTTCTCTTCCTCATCCTCCTTCAATACCCCTGCTCCATCAAATCTGAGTTCTTCACCTGTGCCAGCAGTGGTAGCGGTTGACCAAAACTGAGTTCTTCACCGGTGCTGATAGTAGTAACATGCTGCCTGGGCCAATCTGGATCGTTTCCTCTGCAGCGTCCCACACACATGTAAACAGGAAGTCAGGTCAGTGGGTGGGGTGCTGCAGCAGTAAGGATCCAGATTGGCCCAGGCAGCATGTTACTACTATCAGCACCGGTGAAGAACTCAGTTTTGGTCAACCGGGATTGCTGAGGGAGGGACAAGGAAGAGGTGGTGGACTCACGGGGGTGATGAGTGAGGTACTGGATCTGCACCAAGAGGAGAGAAGGGAGAAAAACAAACTGTGCCAGCCCACAACACACCGGTTGAGAACCACTGATGGACACTGAGTGGTAGAACGATGGATTTCTTCCAGTTGTCTTTTTAACATATGTCTCATAAAAAGAGTAAATAAGTGACATTAGGTGAGGTAATGAGATTTCCACTGATAAATGTTATAGCTCTTAATATGTAATCCACCTTGAATTTTGCGGTATAGGCGGAATAGAAGAGGTGAATAGAATGTAGAATGACATATATACCACCATGTCATCTGCATATAGTGATACCTTTGCTTCTGCAGCCCGTATTGAATGGGAAGTGATCGGCGAATGGCAATGGCCAGAGGTTCCAAGGCCAGATCAAACAACAGAGGTAAGTGGGGGTGGGTGCCCCTATAGAGCATAAAGGATTGAGATAATTCAGTATGAAGCCAGATGCACGCTGATGGAGCTTTATAAAGTTTTAAAATCATCTGTACACATGTTGAGCCAAAACTAAATCATTCTGTCTTTAAACAAATAGGGCTACTTGATGCGGTTAAACTCCATTTCAGCATCCAGAAATAGCGCAGCCATGGAAAACGGGATTAGTTTGAAGCAATGCAGAATATTAACAAGGAGTCTTGTGTTGGATGAGGAATGGCGACCAGGCAGAAATCCCGTCTGATTGGGATATATAAGTTCCTTGAGAACCTTATTCAATCACATTGCTAGTACTTATGTATATATTTTCGCTTCCACTTAATCACCGATATTGGTCTATAATTTTTGACTTCCGATTGATCTCTGGCTTTGGCAAAAGTACAATAATAGCTTCTGAGAAAATATGATGGACCAATTCTTCCTGATGTATAGATGTACATAGTTGTAGTAAGCGGTATCAAAATATTACGGAATGTCCTGTAGAATTCCATTAGAAATCCATCCATTTCAGGTGCTTTGTGCACATTTATACTTTTATCGGCGGCTTCTGTTTCTTGAACAGTGATAGGTCCAGTACTTGAGAATTAGTAGCTTCCACCTTCAGTCCATCCAGAGAGTCGAGAAAGTGAGCAATATCTCCTAGGTCCACAGGTGGTTTAGATGTGCATAGTTTTTGATAAAAGAACATAAATTGTGCTGAAATTTATCAGTGGTCACAATGGTGCCATCAGGCGTTTTGATACCTGCAATGGCTCAAAGATGATTTTTAGATCTGAGATAATTAGCAAGAAGGCTACCACTCCTCAGCACAGTAGTGAGCAGAACGTTGAAAAATAGCACCATTTGCTGCTTCAGAGCAAACTTTATTGCATGCATATTTCGTCTTAAGAAGATGGGTGTAAAGAGCTGGATCTGCAGAGCTGGCATGTTGTAATTCCAGAGACTTGATTTCTAATTCCAAACGTTGTTTTGCTTTAGACTTTTCTCTTTTAGTATGGGCCACATAGTTGATTATATGACCATGAAGACTGGTTTTCATGGCATCACATTTAATCAAAGAACAAAACAAAAAGCACCAGGGGCCTTCAAAAAAAGGGGGGGGGGGGGGTAGAATCTTTAATCATATACATGGTGAAACAATTCTTGAATGGACCTGACACGGTCCGTGTTTCGGCGTTCAACACCTGCGTCAGGGGTCAGCTTCATCGACAGACGACCCTCTTCTCCTGCCACCCGGTGCCCAGCCTTAAAAAAAAAAAAAAAAGCAGGGTGGCAGGAGAAGAGGGTCGTCTGGTGCTTTTTGTTTTGTTCTTTGGCTTTTTGTGTGTGCTTCGCTCCCTCTCTCTGCTATATCACATTTAGAAATGAAACAGGAGAGGCATCTGTGAGGGTGTCACAATTTCTTCACCTCAGGGAAAGGGAGGGCTATGAGGGAACGTATATACATCACAAAATATGAAAGTTAGCACTCTGGAATGTGTAGACTAGGTGCAGTTAAACATCCCTCCAAGTACAGATCCAAATTTATTATAGCCAGAATGTTCACTGGAAAAGAGCCAGACATTCTCATACATTATAAAAATATAAAAGCTAATTTATTATATTGGCAGCAGTAGAAACAATGTAAATCGGAGATAATGCTCTTTTGCTAAATTACTCATAATGATGGTAAAGCAATGAGTATTTATGTACCTGTCAATGCAAAGTAAAGATAATTCACACATTACTCTAGTCCTGAACTGATTTGGACTCCTGAGGCACTATATGTAACCTGGTGGGTTAATTTTTAAATTACCTGGGGTTCAGGTTTTTTTTCTTCTTCCCTTGGCTCTGAGAGGTTTTCTCCAGTTTCTGGGGATTTTCCGGGCCGGAGGGATTTCTGGCCTTTTGGAGCGGAGCCGTTCTTTTTGCGGCTTACCTCAACACTCTCCAGACGGAGAGTGATGTTTCCTGGCCGGGCATGAGCTGGAAAATGACTGGTATCAGTCTGTGCAGGGGAGGCTTCAAGCATGTGCACCTTTTCGCACATGTGCAGAAGCGCTCCCGGAACGGCACTAGGCCCAAATTGAAGCCAGGGTCTCAATTTTTGAGGCGCGCTCCGACTAGAGTACCGTGGTAAATTGTGGTAGTTTTCTGCTGCCACAGAGGGACGCCCTGGACCCGGATTGGAGGTGTAGGTTAGGATAGAACCCTTCTGGCGACCAGGTAAGGGGTCTGGTGGCCCAAGAAATGTTTTTTAATGTGTTTTTGTGTTGGGTGTGCTGGCACGTAAGGGGTTAATTTATTTTGAGTTTTATTTGTAGTTATGGGTTCCTTAGAACCTCTTTAGGTGACTTAGTGGAGTGGTCTTTTTTAAAAAATATATATTTATTTTAAGTGAAAACCTGAGGTTGGTGTTTGGGGTGGTTTTAGGGTCTAGAATGGGTCTTTTTGGAAAAATCCTTGACGGAGGATATGTAGGAGAATTATTGTTCATTTTCTTGAGTGATTTTAATGGAATTCATAAAATTTAAATTAATTTCATTATGAAAATTTTAGAAACATCCTTAAATAAAGGGTTTTTCTAACAACTAAAAGCATATGTCAGTAAGTAAAGATGTGCTTGGGTGGGTGAATTTGAACTTGCTTGACTGTGATTTACCTGAAAAAGGTTGTAAAAATGTCATTTTCTCATTATTTCCTATGGGAAGTGTTGAAACCAAAATAGTGATTGGAAGGTTTAAGCAGGACTCCACGCAGGGCCAGCGTTGGGGGGGGGGGTGCAAACAGGGGGCTCCCATGGGCCAGCATGTCTTTCTTGTCTCTCCGCCCCTGTCCGGCGTCTCCCTCACCTTCCCAGTCTAACTTTAAAATGATTTTTTTCTAGGCAGAGGGTTTCCGGCGCAGGAGCGATTTAAAAGACTTTACCTTCGGCGAAATTCAGCCTCTTCAGCACTCTGCCGTCGCGGTCCGCCCAAGCGGAAACAGGAAATAGTTATGTTAGAGGTGGAGCAGACCGTAGCTGCAGAGGAAGAGTGCCGAGGATGCCGAATTCACCAAAGGCAGCGTGTTTCAATCGCTCCCGCGTCGAAAACACTCTACCTAGAAAAACATTTTTAAGTTAGACCGGGAAGGTGAGGGCCCAGAGTGGAGAGAAGGGGAAGACATGCAGCTCACGGGGTCACCCTGGAGCAGCTGTTTTTAAGCTAAACTGGAGGGGAGGGGTTCAGCAAGAGGGAGAGATGCTGGAATGAGGGTGGTGGGGGAAGGTGAAAGGGAAGAAATAATGTGCTTGGAAACAGAAGAGAGGGAGAGAGATGGTGGACAGTACCATGGAAGGAGGCAAGAGAAAGGGAGAGAAGTTAGACCTGAGGTGTGGAGGGAGGAGGGCAGTTGAGAAGAGGCCTGAGGGTAGTGCAGAGGGGGAGAGAAAGAGATACAAGATGGGAGGGTAGTTGCCAAAAGAAAGGGAGAGATGGTGGACCCAGGGTGGTGGGGAAGGAAGGAGAGATGCTGAATGGAATGGCATTCTGGAAGAAAGAGAAAGATGCTGGAACTGGGGATGGGAGGGAGGGAAGAGAGGGAGAAATGTTGAGTCTGGGGGGGTGGAAGGGAGGGATAAATGCTGAACAATGGGATAGAGGGAGGAAAGAGATGCTACATCAAGGAGCGAGGAAAGAAGAACATAAAAGAGGGAGAAGTGTTGGACTATGGAATGGGGCGAGAGAGTAGGAGAGATGGATCCATGTGGGGGGGGGGGGGGGAGAAAAGAGATGGGAAAGATGGTAGAGGGAAAGGGACAGGGAGATGTCAGGCAATGAGATTGAGTTGGGCTACAAAAGTAGAGTGAGGGAGAGGAGATTTTGGAAATGGTGGAACCATATGGGAGAAGTCAAAAGGGGAGTGAGGGAGAATAGTGAGTACAGAGGTAGAAATATGATAATGGGGAGTAGATGGAAGGAAATAGAAGGCTGGGAAAGGAGTGAGATGGAAAATGGGAGAGCTAGGGACTGAGAGGAGATGGGAAATTGATAGGTAGCTGAAAATTAAAAAGAAGGGTGTGAGAGTGGAATTTGAGTGGCAGAGGCAGAAAAGGAAAAAAGGGATGAAATGTCTGAAAGGGAAAAATCAATATGTTAGAGACAGGTTCAGTGAGGGAGTGGAACGAGAGAGAAAAGAGGAGAAAATAAAAATAGCAAACACTAGAAAGAGAATTAGCAGAAGTCAAACAAGAAAGCAAAAAAAGAGAAATTGGGACCAAAATGATGGAAAAACAAAATGCCCAGACAACAAAGGTAGAAAAAGTGTTTTATTTTGAATGTATTAACTGGAATATGCTAGCTTTAGGATATGTGCTTCACAGGTGGTTTCTGTGTTGTATTCTGTGGCATAGCCAGATGACTGATTTGGGGGAGGAATGGGGCTTGAGCCCAAAATGGGTGGGCAACAAATTTTCTCCCCACCCAAATGAAAAATATAAATACTTGAGCTGGCGGGGATCCCCCAAGCCCTGCCAACTGAAACCTCCTCCAGTATGGCAGCCAGAAATCTCCAAGCTCTGCAGTTGGTGGCAGTATCCCCAATTACCACTGCTTCCCCTCCACCACCACCACACATGTTCAGATTTCATGAATGTGTGAAAGACGAGCAGGTGTTGGGGGGGCATCATCGGAGTTTGGATAGTTCTGGTCGCTGGACCTGTGGAAGGGAAGGAGGTGGCCATCAACTGGTGAGGCTTCAGGAGTCCCACCAACCACAGCAAGGAGATGTTAGTTAGTTAATTAATTTATTTATTTATTTATTTGGGGGGGGGGGGTCTAAATTCTCTCCCCCTTAGTGGTTATGCTACTGATTGTTCAGTAGAAAATTTTTATTTCTCCAGTGTGGCAGTACTTGCCGAGTTTAACTTCTTGAGGTTCGCAGTTCCATTTTGGAGTTCATATTTCTAATCTGTGATCCCTTGTACTGTATTTGGTGACGGTCTGTCTGTGTTTTGTGTGTGAAGAAGTCATTTAAGGTTGTTTTATGTGTGGTAGTAATGATGGGTAGGGAAATTGAGGGAGGAGAGGGGATTGGGGGCCCTCTCCTTAATTTCTGCCCTAGGCCCCAGCATGTCTAACACCAGCCCTGGCTCTATGAGGAACAAGAGGAAAAAAAAGCCTTTTAGCTCTATAAGCTATCTGATTGGTCAATGCTAGGTGATACAGCCAAGCCAGGTTTTCCATAGCAATTTATCTGTGATGGGCCGATGATCAGCAGCAAAAGCAGGCGCTAGACGCTGTTAGCGCCATACTAGCACCTGCGTTGGCTACCGCCCCAGAGCTCCTGAGCACGTGAAACAATATGCTCGTGGGCTCTGAATGCAACTAGCATGCAAATTTATGCAAAACAGGGCTCTTAGCGCAAGTAGCTTTTGCATGGTATTTGACAGAAGTGGAAGAGAATATTAGTTCTGTGTGGGAAAGCAGAGATCCAACTTATACAAGAGTAATTATTTTTTGTATAGTGTATATCTTGTTATGTGCTGAGAGAAGTGATCGGTTCAGGGTGTCTGGAGTCCAAGTATAGGTATGTCACTAATGTTGATTTGGTGAAAGTGATTGGACTTTGAAGTTTGTGTGGGCTCCAGAGGAAACCTGGAAAAGAACACGCACGGCTCTTCTTTAGTGATAGGGAAAAGTGTTCACAGGATGGGCCCTAGAAGTTTAGGGCTATAAAAATTATTTTGTTTGCCTATAGTTAAGTCCCTATGAGGTATCCTGCTTAAACAGGTGAGACAGGGTTTTGTTCTCTTTGAGTTGTTTAAGTCAAGTGAGCTCTGCAGCCTGGCTGGGCAAAGGAATCATGATGCTAATCAGATTCTCACTGTTGATTATGAGCTCCAACGTACAAGAAAGACCAAAGTACTCCAGCCAAGAAAGATTACAGCTAAGTGTCTTCAATGTCGCCTTCGGCACCTAACCACCATACCTCTATTCAGGTAATCTAGACTGTCCCCACTTGACACTTCTCCCATTAGATTGTAAGCTCTTTTGAGCAGGGACTGTCCTTTTTGTTAAACTGTACAGCGCTGCGTAACCCTAGTAGCGCTCTAGAAATGTTAAGTAGTAGTAGTAGCAGGGCTTTTTTTGAGGGGGTACTTGGGGGTACTGAGTACCAGCACCTTTTCCACTGTCTGCTAAAATTGACCCATTGTCTCCAAGTTTTAATGAAAGAGCTGAGGCTCTACACACCAATTCTTCCTTATCACAGAAACTGTGACTGGTTGCAGGGGGCCTGGTTGTTGTGGGGTAGGTTCCTCAGTGATCACCCCACCCCTGAAGGGTGCCAAGGCATTTGAGTATCGGCACCTTTTTTGCTAGAAAAATCAGACTGAGTAGTAGTAAGTGAATCACGCACCAAAACAAGCACTAGGAACAAGTTTAAAACAAGAGAAGGACAATAGAGTGACATACTTACCTGCTTCAGAGTGGGAAGTACAGGAACCTAAAAAAGAATACATTTACACAAAGGATCAATTCTTATTTATTCATTTTAAACATTTGGTTTACAAAGAAAAAAAAAAATTCTTTGAGGAAATATTACAGAGCACATGATACACTTTCATAATAAAAAATATTTCAAAGTTATATATAACTCATAGCTCTAGTTAGTCCACATTTAGAGATCCAAGAAGTCCTATATTAACCAAGAGGAGTTGGTAATTAACATAAAAGGTAATCAGAGATTTAGCTTCTTTAACTTATGCCCTTCGTCTATGAGGATTGTCCATATTGCGTCCTGGCCTTTATAAATTCAAAAAGTTGATCAACCTCATAGAAAGTATATTTCTTGTCCCTATACATTACAATACATTTACACGGAAAATGCAATTGAAATTTTGCCTGTAGTAAGATCACATCTTGTCTTAATTCAAGAAAATTTTTTCTCCGTATTTGTGTCCACTTAGATACATCAGGAAAGATGAGAATTCCCCCTCCTAGAAAATCTATTTTAGTTCTTTGAAAATAAAGTTTCAATATAGCTTCCTTGTCTTGAAGAAAAACGAACTTCACAATTAGAAGGATCAATTCTTAATATTCAATGGTATAGTCATCCTTTATATTCAGTAAGCTCCATAGGGTCTGCTATCGTGATCCTGGTAAGGACGGGGACTGGGTCAGTTGGTGAGGGGAAGGGGGCTTGCAGCCTAACATCAATTTTGGGGGCAGTGAGCCCTGGAGTGCAAGCACTAGTGAAGGCTTCCACATGTTGGCCTCGTGCTCACATGTGGGGGCCTCCAGGATGGGAGGTGTGTTTGCTGGGAAGGGCCAGGTGTTCTGAGAGGGGTGATTGTGCTTTTGGGTGTGCTGTCAGGAGGGGGTTTGGGGAGACCTGTATCAGGATGAGGAGCACCTATTTTTTCATGGAGAGAGTGGTGGATGCTTGGAATGCCCTCCCACGGGAGGTGGTGGAGAGGAAAACGGTAACAGAATTCAAACATGCATGGGATAAACATAAAGGAATCCTGTTCCGAGGGAATGGATCCTCACAAGCTTAGCCGAGATTGGGTGGCAGAGCCAGTAGTGGGAGGCGGGGATAGTGCTGGGCAGACTTAAAAGGTCTGTGCCCTGAAAATGACAGATACAAATCAAGGTAAGGTATACACAAAAAGTAGCACATATGAGTTTATCTTATTGGGCAGACTGGATGGACCGTGCAGGTCTTTTTCTGCCGTCATCTACTATGTTACTATTCCGGGAAAGAGGGTGGCGCTGATCATAGGTTTGATACCTTTTGCAAAGGGAGCAGCAATTTTTAGAGAGCTGCTTCCATGTTGGTGGGAGGGGAATACATTTGTTTTCCCCATGTCCAGCTTTCTGTGGTCACTTGCTCCTTCTGGACATAGGAAGGCTGCAGCCATGCTCCTATTTTACAAGAGGCTTTTACGTTTGGCAGAGTCCCTTGTAAAATATTGTGTATATTCTATATATCCTGACTTAGACATTGGAATTCCCCGCTTCATGTCCTGTTTAAAATACTGCTATTTACTGCTTTTGCTTTTGAAAAGACTTTTTATATCAAAGATCTAGAAAAGATAAGCACATTTTGAGCATGTATTAATTTTCTTTGTTTTTGTTTGACATATTTTTTTGGTGTGGGGTTGTTAGGTTTTGTTTTCATATTTTTGTGTGTATATTTGAGTGGAGAAGTGAGAAATTGGATATTTTTGTTTGTTTTGTGGCCTAAATAAAGTTCTGTACAACACTGTTTGTAATCTACATTTCTAGCTGAATTATTTAATAAGTGACAATAGAAAGTATATTGTACCAGAAACTAAATCAAGAAGGGTACCTTCTTATAGCGCTATAGAAATGATTAGTAGTAGTAGTAGTATATTTACTTTGGGTGTAACCATCACAATGTTTTTCTTACAGTTTGGAAGTATGGATCAGAAGTTAGCCCTAGCCACTCGCATTCGTGGTCATGTTCTGCCACTGGCTCTGCAGATGTATGGCTGCCGTGTTATTCAGAAAGCTTTAGAATCTATTTCACCTGACCAGCAGGTAATTGTAAGTTTGAGCACTGCTTTGGGTTTTTTTGTTTCCTAATATAATATTCTTGTTCCATAACACAACTCTCTTCACTTTTCTTTCTTTTAAACCTATATTTAACTATCTATTTCATTATGGTCTGTTTTTATTCTGCCATATGCGTATCTGTCTATGACATAGTTTATTTGAAATCAGCTATATTATTGTTCAATGCCAGATTTATCCTTTTTTGTGATTTTTGACCATTTAACTGTTTTTTTTAATTCTTGGTTGGTTTGCAGAGTGAAATGGTAAAAGAACTTGATGGACATGTTCTGAAGTGTGTGAAAGATCAAAATGGAAATCATGTTGTGCAGAAATGCATTGAATGTATCCAACCACAGTCGCTGCAGTTTATCATTGATGCTTTCAAAGGACAGGTAGATAACTAGCTTTCTGAAAAGTATTTCTGCTTCAACTAATTGTACTAGCCATTTCTGTGTTTTTATTGAGTTTGATATACTCCCTTTTACATTCAAACACCAAAGTGGTTTACAATTAATAGTAGAGAGTGTGACATACAGGGAATTACAATACAAGAAAGGATAAATGAGAGAGAAATAAAAGAAGTTAATGCAATAATAAATCTGGTTTAAGTCTGCACAAAAGTGTGCCTTGCCAGCACCCAACCTACACCTATCACCCATCAAATGCCAATGTAAAGTGGGTCTTCAAACCTGCTTTAAACTTATATGAGGCCTCAGATTGGAATGAGTGTGGGATTGAGTTCCAAAGGGCCAATGCCATAAAGAAAAGTCATATGGCTAGTTGATCTTGTCTTACACGTGTGGCTGAGGGAATTGATAAAAGAATGAAGTGAATGATCAAGAATATGAAGGGAGAAAAGATACTGTAGATTACCAGTGTTATAAAGCTTTATAGGCCAGAACCAGGATCTTAAATTCAAAAGACCACAGGGAGCCAGTGATCACATACAGTAGTCAAATCTATTCACATGACTTTGTATTCTAATAGTTGTGTTTTGGATGGCCTGAAGATTTAATGTAACTGAAGCATCAATCAAATTGTGTTGAGCTGAATTATCCAGATGGATAGCTCAGCAAATGTTACGGCTGCAGAGTATTTAAAGCAATCTTGACGGTGGAGGAAACTTGGGCTTCAAATGATAGTTGATAATCAATTACAACTCATAAGTACTTACTAGAGTCAACCAGAGAAATTAGAGAATCATGTAAGCTGGGAGACATCAAACAGAACCACCAATAATTTAAGAACCTATGGTCTTACTAGGTTTTAATTTGAATCATGGATAACTAAGTTGCTACCGTACTGAGACAGTGATTCAGTGGGTCAAGGTCTGGAGTGTTTAGATCAGTCAATGTAACCAGAGGAACAACTTCACCATAATAGATGGCTCTGATGCCTAAGTCCTGCATAAGAGATTCCAGTAACCTGAAAAAGATGTTGAACAAGCAGCTAAGCACTGACCAGGTCGATCTCTTAAAGCCAGAAGAGCAGGAGGTAATATTCTGCTAAGGTGAAAGTGGTGATAGATCTAGGGAGACTGCCAAAGCAACCTTGCCACTGTTGAGAATACTGAATTTTGCTCAAAAGCGCAGCCCAGATGGTTTCAGTGCTGTGGCCTGATATGAAGCCAGACAGATGAGGATGAAGAATGCTGGATTTAGCAATGTAATTCCAGAGTTGAGAAAACGCCATTTCAGTTAGCTTGGACAAGTAAAGAAGGTTTGAAACCAGTCAATAGGTTGCAGCAACTCATGAATCAGTATTGGATTTCTTCAAAGTTGGATGAACAGTAGCTTGCTTCCAGTGGTCAGAGACAGTTCCAGATAAAAGCTATTCAAAAGGAGGCAAACAAATAGCTGTTTTCCTGATCTATTTGGAGGGTACTGGACAGAAATCATGGCAAGAAAAAATATTAGTGGTCACATTAAAAGATGTCCAGGGCTGGGAAGCAGACCTGATCAGGGCCGACTTATTAGGAGTGGTTACATTAGAAAGATGTTGATCAGGTTTGATTGCGAGGGTTAAGCACTGTTTCTAAACCAGTGCTTATTAATCTTTTGATGGCTGTGACCTCATAATTGCTGTGTGTGAGTCCTCAGAAGTGCAAAATAATGATGCACCAAGACTGTGACCCCATTTGGAGTACGGACCTAAAGTTTGGGAAGCTGTTCTCTAGGCCATGAAAACACTGTTAACTGTCTTTAATCTTAGAGTAAAGAGCAAAGTTATCCGCAAAGGGTATCTGAGAGGATGAAGATGATGTTTTGATGCTGGTAACTGTTAAGTCTGATATTACAGAAGAAGTTGCTGGAGCAGTTGGTTGCAGCACTGATCTGTTGTAATATGATCTCCTAGCTAGCTTTAATCCTGAATAGTAGCAATGGTGCTGGTCTCTACAGATAGCCAGAGTGGTCTATGACTTTTTTCTCCATATTCTCTCACTCTCCTAGCCTGTCGCTTGAGCATGTGAAGGCCTCCTTAGTACCATGGGTGTTGACGATTAGAACAATGGTGCGATGATGTCAAAAGTCCAGTTCAAGGTTGTATTCCATAAGATGGCCTGTATGAATATAGATAGGGACTCCAGTCCTTGTGGAAACAATGGATAAAATGGCACCAAGGTCTCTAGTCCTGAATACGATTTCTAACATAGCCAGTAGGTGACCAGAGAGAACGAGAAACCTGAGCAGGGGCCAGGGTAAGGGTGATAGGGTTGTGTTTGGACCAGGATATAGGAAAGGGGGTAGAATCACTGGGCCTTAAAATATAAAGACAAGATTGAGGGTGTAGTCAGCTATTTGTCTAGGAACAGAAATATGTTGGCCTAGATCTTAGTCTTCCATAAAAGTAGCAAAGTCCTCCTCTGGTTCTGATTAGGTTTTCAAAGTGAATGTTAGTCACCCAGCAGTAGAAAGTTGGAAAAATGCACCACAGGCTCTGAGATGGTTTGACAGAGTTCTTCCCAGATGACTGCATATAAACATGGTAAGCAGTAAAAAAGAAGTAAGTGGATGATAGGCTTGGAGAGAGTTCTTAGTAACAGGGATTCAGGATATTTTAAAGAGTCATGTGAAAGCTCATAAATTAAATGTGCAACTGATTATATGATGGCAAATATCCCCCCTCCTCCCCCCCTCTCAAACTGGTGAATGTATTTACTGAGAAGGCTGAATAACCTGGAGAGGAGGCATTGTGATAAGATGGGCTCATCACCATCCCTCAATCGGATCTCAGTAAGATGACATAAATCTAGATCATGATCAGAGATGACATCACAGATTGCAGCTGTTGTAGCACACAGTGACCTACAGTTGAGTAGGCCTTGGAAGAATCAGCCTGGGAACAACAGAAGGGGCTTTGCTGAGCCCAGCATTAACAGTACCTCCTCCTCCTCCCCCCCCCCCCCCCCCCCCCAGTAAGGCCATCTATAATAACTTTAGAAGATGTTTGGGCAGCAGTAGACTCCATGCATAAGCTCTGTACATTATTTTTTCAGTTTTCTACTCAAATTTGGCCAAAACTCAGTTGATGGAGTCTGAGTCCAGTTTTTGGAGCAGGAAGTGAAACATATTAAAGAAATACAAGCATCAATGGTGGTAGATAACTTGGCAACACATCGAAAGCTGGAAAATATGGAAAGTAAAGCTAGATATTTAAACTTCTGAATTTTCCATGTGTTTGTTCAATGTCACCTAAGGATATGTTTTATAAATATTTGAAAGACATTTTGAAGTTTCCAGAAACAACTATGCAGCCCTAGAATAGTTTGTATTATGTTATGGAGTGGAACAATAGCCTAGTGGTTAGTGCAGTGGACTTTGATCCTGGTGAATTGGGTTTGATTCCCACTGCAGCATCCTTGTGATGCTGGGCAAGTCACTTAACCCGCTTTGGTTGTAACCACAGAAAGGCGGTATATCAAGTCCCATTCCCTTTCCAGCTACTACCTCAGGGTAAGATAGACAAACACAATCTTTAAACTTGGCATTGGATGTCAGTGGTTTACTGGAAACCTCTGAGGACTTTATAACTGGAAGAGCCGCCTTGTATCTTTGGTTTTTGCTCAGGACAAAGACTCCATCATGCATTAATATTTCTGCTATCAGAATCTAGCATTTCTGGGAAGTAAAATACATATATTTCCTGATGTTTGTAAGGGGAGCACTTGCTTGCCCAAGAGGCAAGAGGTGCTGGCCCTGGGTGCAAAAGTTTTCCTCAGATTTCCTTGTAAATGCATAATACAATATAGAGAGGCCTTCTTTACTTTTTTTGAATTTGAACAATTGCAAACTTTAATTCTGAGCCAGTCATCTATCATGCCAGTTGTGAATTCAGCAATTAATGGATAAAGAGATTTGAGAATATGGTTTGAGAATTAACAGCAAAATGTATAATTGTAACAGTTTCCTTCTTTTTAGTTCTCTGACTTTGATTCTTGGATCTCCCTAGTTTGTGGTCTAAGATCTCCTAGAGGGTGAGACAAAAAAAAAGTAACACCCTATAGTTTTTTTGCTGTTTTCTCAGCAGCCACTTGGAATTTCAATGTGACATTTTACAGCATTATTTTGTTACGATCTATGTTTATGTGCTGAGTGTAATGACATTATCTTTAGACACAGCAAAGTTAGACTTTTTAGCGTGACCACCCAGCAATTTTCACGCATTCAAAAATGTTTGCACTGTAAAACTACCATCTTTTGGGGGTGGGGTGGGGGGAAACAAACCCGGGTATCAGATTAAGGTTAATGACAGCACAGTGACATAGACTTTTGTCTGGGGAGCGATGTTGGAGGCCTATCACAATCTCCACCCAACACCACAAACAGTCACCAAACTTAGGAAGCGCTGTAGATGATCTGGGACAGCTTACCACAGGGACCAATCAACAAGGCTGTTAATTGCTTTCCAAAGTGACTGAAAGTATGTGTTAAAGCTGGGGGGGTGACTGCAAAATTCTGACATATTGTTAGTTGTATTATTTGAACAATGTTATTTTAATGTGTTTTAGCTCTACATTTTTAACTGTTTTCATCTCCACCACTAATACTGGAAGGCTGTTCCACAAATTCACCACCCTTTCTGTGAAGACATATTTCTTCAGGTTACTTCTACGTCTATCCCCTTTCACCTTCATCCTTTGCGTCCTCATTCCAGCGTTTCCTTTCAGTTGAAAGAAACTTGCCTCTTTATGCCTCATAGGTATTCATATGTCTCTATCATATCTCCCTTCTTCCAAAGTATACATATTGAGATCTTTATACAAAGTATACATATTGAGGTCTTGAGTGTGAGTAGCTCGTGATTAGTGCAGGAGACTTTGTTCCTGGGGAACTGGGTTTGATTCCCACCGCAGCTCCTTGTGACTCTGGGCAAGTCACTTAACCCTCCGTTGCCCCAGGTACAAAATAAGTACCTGTATATAATATGTAAACCTCTTCTAGGTGGTATATCAAGTCCCATCCCCTTTCCATTCCCTTGAAGTCTGTCCCCATACACTTTATGACAAAGACCACTGACCATTTTAATAGCCGCCCTCTGGATCAACTCCATCCTGTTTATATCTTTTTGAAGGTGCAGGCTCCAGAATTGTACACAGTATTCTAAATGAGGTCTTACCAGCACATTATATAAGGGCATCACCATCTCCTTTTTCCTACTGGCCAATCCTCTCCCTGTGCACCCAAGCATCCTTCTAGTTTTCACGATCACCTTTTCTACCTGTTTGGTCACCTTAAGATCATCATGTATGATCACACCCAAGTCCCGTCCCTCTTTTGTGCACAAAAGCTTTTCACCCTCTTAAGCTGTACCATTCCCTCAGGATTTTGCAATCCAAATGAATGACTCTATTTTTTAGCATTAAATCTTAGCTGCCAAATTCCTGACCATTCCTCTAGCTTCACTAAGTCCTTCCTCATGTTATCCACACCATCAAGGGTGTCTACCCTATTGCAGATTTTGGTGTCATCTGCAAAGAGGCAAACCTTACCAGATAGCCCTTCAGCAATATCGCTTACAAAAATGTTAAAAAGAACCAGCCCAAGAACACTGGCAACATCAGTAACATCAACATGGCTTAAGATAATTAAATGTTGTGTAATAGTAATATGCAAGTATGATGACTAAGTACGTAAAATTTCTCGCTGAAATTCAAAGCAGTTGCTGAGAAAATGGCAAGCTGAATTTTTTTTGCCTCTCCTTGTATATTCCTTATTGTTATCTTTATTTTTATTTTATTTTCCGTAAATTGGAGAATTTCTTGTCAAGATTGTTTTGTGTTGATTATTATGTAAAATTTATAAACATTAAATTATAAAGGTGCCAGAATTAACAAAAGACTACACTGAAAAAGAAATTGCTAAGGCAGCATCAGTCATGAACAGATTGAGTAAGAGATGGGGTCATAAGAAACTAACAATTTGAATGAAGAAGATGTATGTGTGTATTAGTACTACAATTTTATTATAATGGTGGAGAAACTTGGACAATAAAAACTCTCCGAAACAGACAAGACCGTTTTGATTCATGCAGCTCAAATGTTAAGTGGAAGATAGGTTAAAACCAAAGCAATAACAGAGACAACTAACAGCCAACAGAACAGTTAGTAAGATACTACAACAGTAGTGACTTAGATGGTTTGTGTAATGGTTGTGCAGTACATACCAAGGTAAGCCATGAACTGAAAACCAGAAGGGAAAAGAGGTCTAGGAAGGCCAAGACAGATGTGGTATCCAACATCTGAAAAGGATCTTATTGAACCGGATATCGCTTGGTCAGAAACAGTCGATGAAACACGAGACTAACAAGTGTAGAAGCTGTATCTGTCTGCCTTACACACCAATTGAGTCAAGAAGACATAGTTAGGGTTGCACATTAAACTTAAAAAACTTGAATGCAAATAACAGCCCCAACAATGACTTTCCCCTCCCTGTCAACTGCCCATTCGCTCACCAGTTAAACCCTTTACCTTCTTGGGTCTGTATCACCTATCTTTCTCACCCCTCAACCGTCCAACATCACCACGTCTCACCACCACCATCCTGCCTGTCTTCCTTTTCCTCTCCCCCTCCCACTTGCTTGTGCAGTCACTTGGTCATCAATGCCTCCGCATGCCATCTGGTTCCTCAGGTCTGCACAGTGGTGATGGCGGCAGCAGTAAAACAGAAGATAGTACATTGCCCTGTGTGCGCCACTGCTGGTTCTACTAGTCCCAAGAAGCAGGGATTTACATAATTTCTGATATAACTTTCCGTTTCTGGAACCATTGGATCAAGCAGCAACATGCACTGGACAGTGCCCTCATATCTGCCTTCGGTTTATTGTTGTTGTTGCTGCTGCTGCTGCTACCACCATCACCCTGTAGTCCCAGGGATGCAGTGATCCTGGCAGAGGAACTGGTGATTGATTGATTGAGTGAGTGAGCATCCAGAAGGAGGAGATGAAAGGGAGACAGATGGGGCAAAGCATGAGGATGGTGGTGGTGTGGAGGTGAGAGGGGGGAGATGGGATGATGCTAGATGATAGGGAGTGAGACAAGTGATTCGGGATTGTGGGGGGAGGTAGAAATAGAACAATACTGGATGGTGAATGAAAGACAGAGGGGTGATGGTGGGGGAAGAGAGAAAGGGGTGATGCTGGATGACAGAGAAACAAAGACAATGCTGGATGAGAGATTTCTGCACTTTTATAGTTGATTTCACAGATAAAGATTACAGAATCTAGAAGGCTTTTATGCTGATAGATACTGGGTGGCACAAAAATTAAGTGGCTGAATATTTGAGGCTTTTCCACGCTGCAGTACTTTACTGGTATCTGAACACTATAAGTGAAATCTACTTTATTTCTAAGAATACAATCAACTAGTTTATGTTTTTAGAAATAATCTCACCCACTAATTTTGCCTTATTTGCAATTGGGCATACATGGGGGCGGTGTCGTGAGTAGAAACATGGGCAGGGTGCAGAACTATGTGCATAACTTACATAATACTGTAAATTTCCCATGTATCACTGGAACATAGGTGCACATGATGATAGCTCTATCGCTTTTGTAGTTGCTCATGTCTGAATTATGGGTGTATAACTTTCCTTTCACACTAGTATTAGGTGCATACATTCCTTCATAGAATAGGCTCTTATTAGGTGCCCTCTGGGTGCCTAATTATACATGTTTATATTATAGAATTATCTCATTCTTATATTGCTGAAAAGAAGTAGGGATTTGATATGCCATTTCTCTAGGCTACCCAATTTGATATTTTCCTACATCAACTTCCAGGAGATTCTAATTAGATTCTTACTTTTTAAGGTATTTGTACTGTCAACACATCCTTATGGCTGTAGAGTGATACAGCGTATTCTAGAACACTGTACTGCTGAGCAGACCTTGCCTATCTTAGATGAACTACACCAACATACAGAACAATTAGTTCAGGTATGTGATTGATCAACTATTCATTTTGTCTACTTGCTTTTACCCCTGTTTGTAACAGAAATCAAATTTGTTGCACTTAGCACACTAACTCTTACTGTGGTAAAGAAGTTGGGGTGCTTCTTACCTAAAACCAGGCATATTTTAGGGGGAAATGTTCCAACTGATAATTTATCAAGAGGACTCATGAATTATTTCTTCCATCACTGCATCCTCCTTACCCTCTTCTAGTAGTCATACTCCAACAATTCAGAAGCATTAGCTCGTTGTGAAGAAGTATGACAAATTAGAGGATTGAGCAGCAGAAGGAGGGTTGACATACCTTTTGTTCTGCCTAGATAATTGCTAGTAAGCCAAGTTTTTCTATAAGAAGGAGAGGAATTTTATTTTTGATACATTTTAATTTCTACTATGGGTAGCGTAATTCTGGTTTTATTACTATTTTTAGTTTCAGGAAATTTTTTTTTAGAGGAGAATAAAAGGCAGGTTTTCTTGTACATTTTTCTATGAAGAGAACAAATATGATACTTTTTGGATAATTTCCATTTTACTTTTTCCCTATGGTAATATATCCTGAGTAGGGTGTCCGAGTTAAGATATGGGTTGAAAAAGGGTATCCTGATCAGTGCCTGCAAGATAGCCCTATGGCCCACTGAGCTCCTTTATCTATCCTGCAGCAGCTTTCCATTTAGGGGGCAGTGACAAAAGCGGCGGCTAGATTTGTGTTTTTTTGTTTTGTTTTGTTTCTTTTACATTCCTCCTCCACCTCACACCAGCAGTCCTCTTTGGCTTGCTAGGAGGAGGAGGAGAGCAACAAATCAGGCTTTGTCATCAATATCTTTTTCTAGATCTGTTGGGTCACGCTTTGAACCTTGAAGTACTGTGATGTCCCATGTGGTTCAAAGTGTGATGCAATGGATCTATTTATTTATTGATTTATTTATTTACCGATCTAGACGGCACAGCTCGAGAAGCCCAAGATGCTGAACTGCCATTGTCTTCCTAACAAGCTAGGATGGGCCAGTGAGAGGTGAGGAGGAAAAAGAGAAAAATAGCTTGGCTGCTGCTGAAGCACTTCTCTAGACCTGTTTTTGCTGCTTTCATTCTCATTATTACAGCAATATAATTGGACCATGAGTAAGGAGAAGGGAGGTGCCAACATAATGATGGAATGGGAGGACTATAGTGAGTGAAGGGCTGGGGCGACAAGAGTGGAAGGGATCTGAGATCCAGCACGATGGGTGAGAGACGTGGGAAAGAGGGATAGATTGAAGGTATCAGAAGGGGTATGGAAATGGAGGGAAGAGTGACTGATGGGATTGGAGGTACAATGGGGCATGAGGGAATTAGCCTCCCCTCATTCAATCCTGGAACCCCTTCCCTGCTTCAGTGTCCATAGGTGCTGGCTCTGCAGGTACCATGGACACTTCAGAACTCCCAATATTGAGCAAAGCCCATCAGTGTGTCAACGGAGAAGTAATATGTCTATAGCTATGTGATGCAAGGTTCCACTTTAAGAGTCACCGTCCAGGAAAAGGGTCTAGATGTCATTGTTGCACCCTACGCCTGGAATAGACTTCCTGAGCCCATACGTCTTGCCCCATCCTTGACCATCTTTAAATCTAGATTGAAAGCCCACCTCTTTAACATTGCTTTTGACTTGTAACCACTTGCCTCCACCTACCCTCTTCTCCTTGTTCCTCTACACATTAATTGATTTGCTTGCTTTATTTTTTGTCTATTAGATTGTAAGCTCTTTGAGCAGGGACTGTCTTTCTTCTATGTTTGTGCAGCGCTGCGTACACTTTGTAGCGCTATAAAAATGCTAAATAGTAGTAATAGTAGTAGTACATGTTGAAACCCTCTGCTTAGCAGATAGAATGTTAGGAATTAGTAGGAAAGGAATGAAGAGCAAAATTGAAAATATTTTAATGCTTTTGTATCACTCCATCAAATATTGTATTCAGTTTTGGTCACCACATCTCAAAAAAGATATAGCAGAATTAGAAAAGGTACAGAGGAGGGTGATTAAAATAATAGAGGATGGGAATACTCCCTATGAGGAAAGGCTAAAGAGTCTACAGCTGTTCAGCTTGGGGAAGAAACAGCCGAGTAGGGAGATATGATAGAAGTCTGTAAAATACTGAGTGGAGTGGAAATAGTAGATGTGAATTGCTTGTTTACTCTTTCCAAAAGTTCAAGGAGTAGGGGGCATGCAATGAAGCTACTAAGTAGTAAATTTAGAACAAATTGGAGAAAATATTTCTTCACGCCACATGTTATTAAACTCAAGAATTCATTAACAGAGAATGTGGTGAAAGCAGTTAGCTTAGCGGGTTTTAAAAAAGGTTTCCATATCATCATGCTGATCAATCCATAGACTGGTGGGTTGTGTCCATCTACCAGCAGGTGGAGATAGGGAGCAAAGCTTTTGCCTCCCTATATGTGGTCATGTGCTGCCGGAAACTCCTCAGTATGTTCTCTATCTCAGCAGGTGGTGGTCACACACAGCAGCAGCTCTGGCTAGGTCTCCAAGCCTAATTTTTAGGTTTTGTTGAGTACCTGGGGTTGAGGGCTCTTCTTGAACAAGTGCAAACCTGGTGGTGCCAGGTCCCTCCTTTTCTACCCCCTCCCGCTGGCTCCGTTAAAAAAAAAATTTTTTTGGACGTCCTTAAGGGCGTTTATTTCAACGTTTATTTAAACGTTTATTGCAGCTACTCACTGGGACACCAGTTCGTTACAGCTCGGAGCGAGAAGCAGGTAATTTTTACCTTTTTGTAGCGGGCAGGGGGTTCCCCGATCGGTCTCCACGTGGCCTATGGCGTCGGAGGGCGAGGGCGCAAAGAATCGCTCCCCGGACCGCGTGTGCGCTTCTAGCGGGGATGCGGGGGTCTTAAAGTCTGATTCGCCCTTGTTGGGTGTCAGTTTGGAGGCCGGTCAGTGTCCCGGTTCTTCCTCCGGTGCGGCGGTTTTTCCCGCCATAAACGCCCATCCCCCGCTGCTCGCCTCCGCCATCTTGGCCGGCCACTCTGCTCAGACGGTTTCTTCTTGGGCCGCCCTCGAGGTGGGAGACGTTAATTCTATGGCCGCCCTTGATTTGGACGACGGCAAAAAAGCGGCCAAAGTTAAGCGCCGTTCTTCCCGCGCAGCTCCTTCGCGGAGTGTCGTGCCGGACGCCATTTTGGATGCGCAGCATGTTTCTCCCCCACTCTTGCGAGCGCCGGTTGAGGGTGCGTCTAGGGCTGTGGCCCAGGCTGCTGAAGTGCACAGTCTGGGGGGTTTCTCCCCCGAGTTCATTTTGCTGCTGCATCAGGCCTTCCTTATGCAAAACGCTGCCCCGGCTTCCTTGTCCAATAAAGGGGTTGAGGCCCCCGGAAGTAAACGCCCTCGGGTGGATTCCCAGGCCTTAGAGGACTCCGTCTCCTCTGATGTAGATGAGGGCAGCGTATCTGGGTTCTCCCAACGGTCCTTTGGGGATTCCTTGGAGGAGACGGATTCCCGCTCGGATGGAGCGGATGACCCCTCTGCAGCACGGATTTTTCGCTCAGAGGACTTGCCCAACCTGTTAGTGCAGGCCATGAGCATTTTGAAGATTTCCTCTCCGGAGGACGTCTCTCCCTCAGCCCCTGTTGGCTCCGCCATTATGCTGGGGACGAAGCGCCCGCCTAGAACCTTCCACGTGCATGATGCCATGCACACCTTGATTTCGGCTCAATGGGATGTCCTGGAAGCAAGCCTCAAAGTGGCTAGGGCTATGTCCCGCCTCTATCCTCTGCCTGAGAGTGAACGGGAGGCCTTTCTTTGGCCTACCGTACATTCTTTAATCACTGCGGTGACTAAGAAAACGGCGTTGCCCGTGGAAGGTAGCACGGCCCTAAAGGACGCCCAAGACAGAAGATTGGAGGCGGCCTTAAGGTCGTCCTTCGAGGCGGCTGCTTTAAGTTTGCAGGCCTCAGTTTGCGGCTCCTATGTGGCCAGGGCGTGCCTGACAATTGTGCAGCGGGCTTCCCCCTCGGATCCTTCCTTGAGGGCTGATTGGCCGGCCCTGGAATCGGGCTTGGCTTATTTGGCAGACTTGCTGTATGATGTCTTGAGAGCCTCGGCTAAAGGTATGGCTCAGACAGTCTCTGCGCGGCGGTGGCTTTGGCTGAAGCATTGGTCTGCTGACCACGCCTCTAAGTCCTGCCTGGCTAAGTTGCCTTTTAAAGGCAAGCTGCTCTTTGGGGTCGAGCTGGACAAAATTGTGACCGATCTCGGCACGTCTAAGGGCAAGAGGTTACCAGAGGTCAGGGCTCGGGCCAGTGCTCGCCCTGGTAACTCCAGAGGACGGTTTCAGGAAGCCCGTCGGTACCGCCCGGGCAAGTCGGGCTCCTCTGCCCCCTCTTCCTTCAAAAGGAACTTCTCCCCCAAGCAGCATTCCTTTCGCAGAGACCGCCGTCCCGGAGGTGCGCCCTCCGGTCCTCCCCCAGGGTCTCGTACCCAATGACGGGGCCCTGGTCCATGGCCCACTGCAGATTGGAGGACGTCTGTCCTCGTTTCTGGGCGAGTGGACCAGGGTAACTTCAGACACTTGGGTGCTGGAAGTCATCAGAGATGGCTACAAGCTAGAGTTCTGCCGACCCTTAAGAGACGGGTTTGTACTCTCTCCCTGCAAGTCTCCGGTCAAAGCTGTGGCAGTGCAGCAGACTTTGGACAATCTGATCCGCGTGGGTGCGGTCGTTCCGGTGCCAGTAAATCAGCTTGGCAAGGGACGTTACTCCATTTACTTTGTGGTACCAAAGAAAGGAGGTTCTGTACGGCCTATCCTCGACCTCAAAGGGGTCAATCGGGCCTTGAAAGTTCGACACTTTCGCATGGAGACTCTCCGCTCTGTTATAGCGGCAGTGAAGGCAGGGGAGTTCCTGGCATCCTTGGACATCAAGGAAGCGTATTTGCATATTCCCATCTGGCCTCCTCATCAACGCTTTCTGCGTTTTGCAGTCCTGGGCCGACACTTCCAGTTCAGAGCCCTCCCGTTCGGGTTGGCTACTGCTCCGCGGACCTTCTCCAAAGTAATGGTGGTCATCGCGGCCTTCCTGTGAAAGGAAGGAGTACAAGTCCATCCTTATCTGGACGACTGGTTGATCCGAGCCCCCTCTTATGCAGAGTGCGGCAAAGCTGTGGACCGGGTGATTGCTCTTTTGAGCTCCCTGGGGTGGATCATCAACTGGGAGAAAAGCCAGTTGCGCCCGACTCAGTCCCTGGAGTATCTGGGAGTTCGATTCGACACCCAAGTGGGCAGAGTGTTCCTGCCAGACAATCGGATTGTCAAGCTTCAGGCTCAGGTGGACCAGTTCCTAGTAGCCTCTCCCCTTCGGGCTTGGGACTATGTGCAGCTGTTGGGCTCTATGACGGCCACGATGGAAGTAGTGCCCTGGGCCAGGGCTCATATGAGACCACTACAACACTCTCTGCTGCAGCGCTGGACTCCAGTGTCGGAGGATTATGCTGTGCGCCTTCCCTTGGACCCAGCAGTGCGCAAGGCGCTCAGCTGGTGGCTGAAGACAGACAAGTTGTCTGCAGGAATGCCTCTTGTGACCCCGGAGTGGATTGTCGTCACGACGGACGCCTCTTTGACGGGCTGGGGAGCCCACTGCTTGGGAAGGACAGCGCAGGGGCTCTGGTCTCCTGCAGAGGCAAAGTGGTCTATCAACCTCCTGGAACTCAGAGCCATTCGGTTGGCGCTTTTGGAGTTCCTCCCGGTACTGGCGTTGAAGCCAGTACAGGTCCTGTCGGACAATGCCACGGCTGTGGCCTATGTCAACCGCCAGGGAGGTACCAAGAGCGCCCCTCTAGCCAAGGAGGCCATGATTCTATGCCAGTGGGCGGAAGCGAACCTGGAACAGCTGTCAGCGGCCCACATTGCCGGAGTCATGAATGTCAAGGCGGACTTTCTCAGTCGCCATACCTTGGATCCCGGAGAGTGGCAGTTATCGGCTCAGGCGTTCTTGGACATCACGAAGCGCTGGGGCCAGCCGAGCCTAGATCTGATGGCGTCATCGGCCAATTGCCAAGTGCCGCGCTTTTTCAGCAGTAGATGCTCTTCTCCAACAGTGGCCGACACAGGAGCTTCTCTATGTGTTCCCGCCCTGGCCCATGTTGGGCAGGGTGCTAGACCGGGTGGCAAAGCATCCGGGTCGGATAATCCTGGTGGGTCCAGACTGGCCCAGACGTTCCTGGTATGCGGACTTGATCAGGCTCTCAGTGGACGACCCTCTGCGACTGCCAGTGGAGCAGGGCCTGTTGCATCAGGGTCCCGTGGTGATGGGGGATCCCTCCCCCTTTGGTCTTACGGCCTGGCTATTGAGCGGCAGCGTCTGAGGAAGAAGGGCTTCTCAGACAAGGTCATCGCCACTATGCTGAGAGCGAGGAAGCGCTCTACTTCTACTGCTTACGCCAGGGTTTGGCGTACCTTTGCAGCGTGGTGTGAAGCAGGCTCACTTTCTCCCTTCACTGCTCCAGTCTCGTCAGTGTTGGCGTTCCTGCAAGAAGGTCTGGAGAAAGGCCTGTCGCTCAGTTCCCTTAAAGTCCAGGTAGCGGCTCTGGCTTGCTTCAGGGGCCGCCTGAAGGGTGCTTCCCTGGCTTCGCAGCCAGATGTGGTACGTTTTCTCAAGGGAGTTAATCACCTGCGCCCTCCTCTGCACTCAGTGGTGCCTGCGTGGAATCTCAACCTGGTGCTAAGAGCCTTGCAGAAGCCGCCTTTTGAACCCTTGTCGAGGGCATCTCTGAAAGACCTGACGTTGAAAGCAGTCTTTTTGGTGGCTATCACTTCAGCCAGAAGAGTTTCCGAGCTCCAAGCCCTATCATGTCGAGAGCCTTTTCTGCAGTTCACTGAGGCAGGAGTGTCTATTCGCACAGTGCCTTCCTTCCTGCCCAAGATTGTTTCTCGCTTCCATGTGAATCAGCAGCTCTGTCTCCCATCCTTTTGTAGGGAGGACTACCCAGAGGAGTACTCTGCTCTCAAATATCTAGATGTGAGACGAGTCATCATCAGATACTTGGAAGTGACCAATGATTTCCGGAAGTCGGATCATCTGTTTGTCCTGTTTGCAGGTCCTCGTAAGGGTCTGCAGGCTGCTAAGCCTACAGTGGCAAGATGGGTCAAGGAAGCCATTGCAGCGGCTTATGTGGCCGCGGGGAAGGTGCCGCCTATCCAGCTGAAGGCTCACTCCACTAGAGCTCAGGCGGCCTCGATGACAGAGGCCGGGTCCATCTCCTTGGAAGAGATATGCAAGGCGGCAACTTGGGCATCGGCCCATACCTTCTCCAGGCATTACCGCTTGACTGTGGCTGCTCGGGCGGAGGCCCGGTTTGGAGCTTCAGTGTTGCGGTCAGGGATTTCAATGTCCCGCCCTGGGTGAGTACTGCTTCGGTACATCCCACCAGTCTATGGATTGATCAGCATGATGATATGGAAGGTAAAATTATGTATCATACCTGATAATTTTCTTTCCATTAATCATAGCTGATCAATCCATAGCCCCTCCCAGATATCTGTACTGTTTATATTCTGGTTGCATTTCAGGTTCAAGTTTAGTCTTCAGTTCCTGTTCAGGAGGACTTCGTGTTCAAGTTTTTTCAATTGGATTCTTCAAGAGTTGAGACGAGTTTGTGTTACAGTGAGCTGCTGCATTCCTCTCCCCTCCGTTTTACGGGGCTGGATTGAGACCTAAATTCTGCCGGCGCTCCCTCCCGCTTCGTGCGGCTGTAGGGCAGCTTTGTATCCCTCCGGCTTCGGCGGTGTTAGGGTCAGTCAGCTCCTCCCGCGGTTGCGGTTGCAGGATAAGCCAGATCCCCCCCCCCGCATCGGCGAGGTGGTGTCCCTCCCCCGCTCCTCGGGGATGAGCTGGACAGATTCCCCTCCCCCACTTGTGTGGGGATGAGCTGGGTTAATTCCCCTCCCTCGTTTCGGCGGTGGTGAGCTGGGCAGAGTGTCCCTTTGTGGGTGTAATTCTCTAAGTGCTGAGTCCTGCGGATGGAACTTGGATATCGACATACTGAGGAGTTTCCGGCAGCACATGACCACATATAGGGAGGCAAAAGCTTTGCTCTCTATCTCCACCTGCTGGTAGATGGACACAACCCACCAGTCTATGGATTGATCAGCTATGATTAATGGAAAGAAAATTATCAGGTATGATACATAATTTTACCTTGGATAATTTCCTAAAACAAAAGTCTACAAGTCATTAAGATGGACTTGAGAAAACTCACTACTTTTTCTAGGTTAAGCAGCATAAAATCTGTTTTACTGTTTTGGTATATTTCTTAATACTTGTGACCTGGATTGGCCACTGGGGGAAACAAGATACTAGGTTTGATGGACCTTTGGTCTGTCCCACTATGACAAGACTTATGCTGTTATGTTTTTATGAGTTTAGCACCCCTAATTGTTTTGAAATGTTGGCTTCCATACCAAGATCCGCTTTTCTCCCCCTCCTTTCTCTGCCTCCAAACTCTTATTAATCTCTCCAGTTGTGCCACTATTTTCTTTGTCAGCTATTTTACTGCGCCCTACTTTAGTTACCTTCTCTATTTCCCTCCTGAGGTTTCCCTCTTTCCCTATCCCCAGATCTCTTGTTCTTCTCCTCTTCTCTATCCTCCTCCTCCCTTCCCAAAATTAATCACTAAAAGTTTTCTCCCAACCCCAAAAGAATATGGAATAAATTGAGCACACTATTTTTGTAAACTATAATGAAATTTTACATATTTTTAATATGCAATCATATGGAAAATTATGCAACTTATTCTCCCCTCACCTTCAATCAAAGCCATTAAAAGTAAAATCAGGTTACTTACCGTTTAACAAATATTCTCCATGCACAGCAAGATACAAATCCCCACAGCATGAGTGACATTGATGAAGCCCACATGAGGCAGCATCGCCAGCTTAGTATATTGTAGAAGCTTTTGAGTCACTTCATCGCACATGCACGCTGTTTCTGCCTGCTGCTGTTGAATGTGTTGTTCAGCTTAGTAACACAGTAAATTAACGCAGATAAAGACCTGCACATTCCATCCAGTGTTGCCAAGGTGAAGCTGCACCTGCCACTCTATGCAGGTTATAGTCATTTATGCATAATCATTGGTAGTTAAATATGTTGTAGTCTTGGGACAGTTTTTTTTTTATAATTGAAAGTATTGCTAATAATATTTAACTTTTTTATCTCAACATTAAGATATTTTCCACTCCCTCTTGAGATCCTTCATCCTCACGCGTAGCATATGATAATAAAGTGATATACAATATGCAGACTTGATCTACACCTGTCTTTTGCCATTTGCAAGACACATACCATTGAAGTCCGTCTGGCACTGGCCTTAGATCCCAACTACTCTTGTCCAGCATACCTGAACAGCAGTGTTTTGTTTTCATCCTCCTTCTATTTAGTTATCCCTTGTGTTTATCCCACACATTTTTGAATTCCCTTGTTGTTTTTGACTCAACCACCTCTCCTGGAAGAGCGTTCCAGGCATCCACTACCATCTCTGTGAAAAAGTATTTCCTAACATTACCCCTAAGTCTTCTCCCTGCAACCTCAATTCATGTCCTCCAGTTTTACCACAGCTGCAGTGGGAATCGAACTCAGTTCCCCAGGATCAAAGTCCACTGCACTAACCACTAGGCTACTCCTCAGCTAGTATAGGAGTGGATAAACATGCCCCACTGCAGTATGTGCAGACCAAGTTAATCCTTGTGTGTGTGAGTGAGACATAAACACAAGTACATAAGCACCGCCATACTGGGAAAAGACCAAGGGTCCATCAAGCCCAGCATCCTGTCTCCGACAGTGGCCAATCCAGGCTTTAAGAACCCGGCAAACACCCCCCCCCCCCAAAAAAAAAACAAACAAAAAAAAACTTAATTCTTAATAATGTTCAATGGACTTTTACCTCGGGAATCTGTCCAAACCCCCTTTAAATTCTGTAAGGCCAGCTGCTGTCACTACATTTTCCAGCAACGAGTTCCAGAGTCTGTCTAAACGCTGAGTAAAGAAAAACTTTCTCCAATTTGTTTTAAATCTACCATATTGTAGCTTCATTTTGTGTCCCTTGGTTTTCTTGTTGAAGTGTAAACAAACGCTTCACATCTGTCCGCTCTATTCCACTCATTATCTTGTGGATTTCTATCATATCGCCCAGTTTCAACTATACTGCAATGATTTTGCTGCATACTTTGCCAACAAAATTAAAAGTCTCCGCCAGGGTTTACAAGGAATCCCACCCAGTCCCCAACCAGTTAACTAGGGGTGCACAAACTTGCCCCCTCCTGACAGAGACAGATGGGACACTTTTAACCCAATGACAGAGGAGAGCCTTGACAAAATCCTAAGAGACCTTTGACCAACTACCTGCTTCCTTGACCCCTGTCCATCAAAGATAGTGCAGGCAAGTATAGGCCTCATAGAAGGTGCCACAAAAATTGTGAACACCTCTCTTTCTAATGGGCAACTACCAACAGCATTAAAAAGAGAAGCTGTTCGTCCTTTGCTGAAGGAAAACAACCTTGACCAGGCAAACTTGAAAGTTACCAGCCTGTATCCAACATCCCATTTCTAGGTAAACTCATAGAACAAACAGTCTATGTTCAACTTAATGATTGGCTAGAAGAGAGAAATTGACTGGAACCATGTCAGTCTGGATTCAGACCTGATTATGGAACAGAAACGGTCCTCATATCCCTACTAGATGATCTTCACAGAAACCGAGATAGGGGATTTGCCTTGGTGTTAGTATTGCTAGATTTCTCAGTAGCTTTTGACACTGTGGATCATGATATCATGCTAACACAACTGACAGAAACAGGTATCAATGGAACAGTATTTGCCTGGTTCAGATCCTATCAGACAGGCAACCATCCATAATGTTTGGCAGCAACTCATCACCATCATGGACACTCACCTGTGGGGTACCACAAGGATCGATACTGTCACCTATTCTGTTCAATATCTACTACTACTACTTAACATTTCTAGAGCGCTACTAGGGTTACGCAGCGCTGTACAAAATAAACAAAGAAGGACGGTCCCTGCTCAAAGGAGCTTATAACCTCAAGCCACTAACTGAGCTGATTCGTTCAATGGACACTCGGTTCTGCATCTGTGCCAATGATGTGCAGCTACTCATATTCATTGAACCTGACTTGCCCACAGCCTTGAATAAACTGATTACCTGTCTAACATCAATTCAAGAATGGGCTAGACACAACAAACTTTACCTGAACCCAAGTAAAACCGAGCTTCTCTGAGTCCCTAACACAAGTGGATATATACCTGACATCAAAATCCTTTTTGGGAAGTACGAACTCCCCTTCAAATCGCAAGTCAGGAACCTTGGAATACAGTTAGATTCAACACTTACTCAGATTCCCCAAATCCAAGCAACCTTGAAGAGCTGCTTCTACCATTTGTGACAGCTACGCTGCCTCTCTCCTTACATCTTATCCCAGTTGTGCATGCCATGATAGCATCAAGACTGGTTACTACAATGCACTGTACAATGGCCTGCACCAGCTTCAGTTGATTCAGCATGCAGCAGCAAGACTCACAGAAGGTTGCAAGCAACATGACCACATCACACCATTTTTGCAAAAACTTAATTGGCTACCGGTACAATACAGGGCTAAATTTAAAACTCTATGTCTGATCTTCAAGGCCCTCAAAGGAAATGGTCCTGAGTACCTGAAGAATAGGATGATCCTCTACACACCTCCAAGGACACTAAGGTCCTTTCAAGGACTAACACTAACCATACCCTCTCCAAAGGACATTACACGATGTGATACTCGCAAGCGAGCCTTCTCCAGAGTTGCTCCCACACTCTGGAATGCAGTGCCTGAAAGGCTCCGCTTAACACAAGACTATGTCTACTTCAGGAAGCAGGTGAAAGCTTGGCTGTTCAACCAGGCCTTTAATGGAAGAAGTAACTAACTTGTTAGTCTCACTCATACACACGAGTGATAACTGCAGCAGGACTTGTTTTTCCACTCCTACCCTAGCTGAGATAATATTAAACCATCTCTGACCTCATGTGCAACTTTCTTTAGTCACCTTATTTTCCTACTCTTCTTACTCTCTTATCTATCTATAGATTCTCTTACCTATCTATAGGTTCCATCTTTGCTTTACCCATCACTATCAATTTAAATGTTCTATTACGTATTGTGTTATTGTAAGTAGTATACTATGCCATACTTTTTTATTGCTTTTTGAATATTTTTACTGCTATAATTGCTATTGCTTATGTTTGATGTATTCTTACTGTACACCGCCTTGAGTGAATTCCTTCTAAAAGGCAGTAAATAAATCTTAATAAATAAATATGTTTGACTTTCCAAATCATATATGAAATTGTGCCTGCAGTGCTGATTGAACTTGTTTCCATTTCTTTACCGTTGCTTTCTTTTCATTAAAGGAACTTGATGTTGCTCTGACCCCCTTCTTTTAAAGGGGTCTGTTACATCAGGCAGTTTAATTTTTTATTTTCTTTGGCCACAATATCATTTTGGAATTCCTTGCATGCATTATAACAGTGGAAGTGCACTACTGGAACTTCCATAAAAAAGTTTAAAACATTTTTGTGTGGGAACATTTAAATCTTTATTCTGGTAGTAATTTTTGAATTTTAGTCATTTTTATTATCATTTGTTTATGAGTGATACTTATACCATTTTAGCGTTGATATTGTGGATGATGTAATTTTATGATGTTAATGTACCCACTTTGTAAGCTGCACTGAACCCTTAATTAGGGAATATAGCGGGTAACAAAAGCTTTATTGGTATTGGTCTGTAGACAACACCTGTGTGGGTGGAGGTTCTGTTTTCTCTTCCAAAAATGATCCATATTGCTTCTTACTGTCCCCAGAATATAGTTCCTGGGGGGAACAGATTAGCGAGGACTTGTATTCTGTTGTCCACGAAGAACACCTTTTCTTCAAGGACAAAGAGGATTTCAAGTCCTCATGAAATGGGACTCCATAGCTGCAGGTTGCCTTCAACTGAAAAAGCAAAATAACAAGGCACTGCATGGACACCAGCATGTTCTTTGTAGAAACTAGCCTTTTGAGAAGAACAAAAATTAAGGTGGCAGCCTGGAACAAAAAAGAAAATGGACCTAGGCAGTATAGAGGTTCTAATCCCTATAAAGATTTTGGAGGACTTGCATTGGAAGTCCTTTTCTAAATAGTAGTGGTTTGTGAATGTATGAGCAGACATCCATGTTGCAGCACTGCAAATATCCTGTATGGAGGCTGATCTCAAGGGGGCTACTGACGCCACCATAGCGCTAACATGATATGCGCTGTGATATGATCCTCAAGAGTCACAAACTTGTCTGGGATAAGCAAAGGAAATTCAGGCCGCAAGCCAGTTACAGTGTGTGTTTGTTGATGCCAGCCCCTACTCTAAAAGAAACACAAAGTTGTGTGGACTTAGTCTGCTCCAAATAGAAGGCCAAGGCTCCCTTGTAATCTAGGGCATGTGGTGCATTTTCACCTTTGTTGGCATGAAGTCTTTGGGGGGGGGGGGGGGGGAACCAAATGGCATCCATTTCATGAGGAAGTGGGATGAAGCATGCGAGAAAACACTGGACAAAATAGCACCACTTTTAAAAAATAAAAAACACCCAAGACTCTCTGGTTCAACTATGAGCTACTGCATATGAAAAATATGCAAGAAACTAGAAAGAACATGGGCCAAAAACAAAACAGAAATAAAAAGACATATGGAGAAAAGCTGTAAGAACATACAAACACAATATAAAGAAAGCCAACGCGGAATGCTACAACACATACACAAATTCAGAACAGACTAATATGAAAAAAATATTTGAACTCATGAACAAGCTACTGAAAACACAGGACGTACTGTCATCAACTGAAACACCACCTACTGCAGACGAGTTAGCTCAATATTTCAAACAAAAAAAAATAGCAAAGACAAGATCTAACTTCGCAATACTGCAAACATCCATCACTGACTTCCTATAAGACTGCGAAACCAACAACACCTATACCATGGCTTACAGAATCTGATCCGCATTCAAACCACCCAAAATAAGCACAGTAAAGGCACTACTGACAAAATACGCACATATGAAATGTCTGCTAGACAAATGCCCCAACTACATAATGAAAAACCCACTAGAATGGTTCATCGAATGCATCACCAAGCATATCACATACATGTTCATATTCATGTTAGCAGAAGGACAATTCCCAAAAGATTAAGGCGAAATCATTCTCACTCCAATCCCCAAGAACGCAACCAACAAGATCAGCGATCTCACAAATTACAGACCAGTGGCCTTAATACCACTATTGACCAAAACAATGGAGGAATTGGTAACACAACAACTAATGGAATACTTACAATTCTCAATCCTGCATAAATCCCAATCAGGTTTCAGACCACAACACAGCACTGAAAATGGTCCTGACCACTCTGATAATGAAACTTAATCAGCCAAGTTCAGAATATTCTATTAATGTAATTCAACATTTCAAGTGCGTTCCATCTAGTAGATCACACAACACTGATGACCCTGCTCAATTACATGGGAGTCAGTGGTACAATGGCTGCATGATTCAGCAGCTTCCTACAGACCAGATCCTACATTGTAAAGATGTCCAACCGGCTATCAACCTCCTAGATCTCTGAGTATGGGCTCACCAATCATGCCAACACTGTTCAATGTAATGATGGCTCCACTAGGGAAAAAACTGGAAATAGATGATGTCACTATTTATATACCTTTCAACAACAATATCACAGAAATAATGGACAAAATTAAAACAGGTCTGGACCTTATGGAAAACTGAGCAGAAACTTTCAAACTCAAATTAAATAGAACAAAACCAAATTCCTGGTACTGTCAAGCCCGCACAACCCCACAGCCCACCAAAACGTCACAATCAACCACCAAATATGTCAAATTGAAACACAGTTAAGCATACTGGGAATCATTCTTGACAAACACCTAACACTTGATAGTCAAATAGCAGTAACAATAAAATGTTTCAGAACTCTATGGACACTGAGAAAGATCAGAGGCTAGACAGTCATTCCAGATAATAGTACAATCAACGATACTTGTCTGTTCTGTCCTATCATATAATGGATTTCCTAGTTTAAACTACTTTGTGTGTTATTGTGCAATCTTAGATTTGTAAACCGTTCTAGCTTGTTAAGCTAGCATCCACTCTGCAGCCCCCCATTACCTCTCCACTCTTATTTCTCTCTACATTCCTCCCTGTGAACTCCGCTCACTGGACAAATCTCTCTTGTCGTCCCCCTTCTCCTCCACTGCTAACTCCAGGCTTTGTTCCTTTTCTCTTGCCGCACCTTATGCCTAGAATAGGCTTCCTGAACCTATACGTCTAGCTCCATCTCAACCTGTTTTCAAATCTATGCTGAAAACCCACCTTTTCAATGCTGCTTTTGGCTCCTAGCTACTACTCAATTGCCCTCCCCTTGTCCCTTCCTTCCTTCTCACCCTTTACTCTTCATCACCTATTACTTCATTACCCATTACTTTTCATCACCCGTATTTGTCTTGTCTGTCTGTATTATTTAGATTGTAAGCTCTTTTGAGCAGGGACTGTCTCTTTGTGTCAGGTGTTCAGTGCTGTGTGCGTCTGGTAGCGCTATACAAATGCTAATAATAATAATAAGCAATAAGTGACAGTATAGTAAACAAACAATAAACTACATTAATGCAATGCAGCATAAGTTGGTTGCAAGGAAAGCACAATGAAATTGCTGCAAACCATCCAAAACATGGCAGCAAGGCTAATTTTCAAGAAGTCGAAATACGAAAGAGCTACCCCACCACTCGAAACACTACACTGGCTAACAATCAAGGCAAGACTGATCTTCAAAGCGAGCACCATCATCTACAAAATATTATTTGGTTTGTCTCCAGAATACATGCTAGACTTGGTAGAACTATCCCCAAGAAACCCAAGCCCAGAAACCAGAAGCAACCTACTTCTTCACCTACCCAATTGCAGAAACATAACTTATAAATCTTATCTACATGGCTGTATTTAAATAACTGGTCTCCAAATGGTGGAATTCAATAACCAAAGATCACAAGAATCATCACAAATGATCTTCAGTTTAGAAAAAGAACTGAAAATATACCTGTTTAAAATAAAATTCTACAGCAAATGATTTAGCTATCAATGTCCATTCCGATTACTAATCATAAACCGAGGGAAATCTTGCCTCACCAATTTATTTTATTTCTTTGAAGGCGTGAATAAACATGTGGATAAAGGTGAGCCGGTTGATGTAGTGTATCTAGATTTTCAGAAAGCTTTTGATAAAGTTCCTCATGAGAGACTCCTAAGAAAAATCATGGGATAGAAGGCAAGGTTCTCGTGTGGATTAGGAATTGGTTACTGGACAGAAAACAGAGGGTAGGGTTAAATGGTCATTTCTCTCAATGGAGGAGAGTGAACAGTAGAGTGCCACAGGGATCTGTACTGGGATCAGCATTGATTAACATATTTATAAATGATATGGAAATCAGAATGACGAGTGAGGTGATCAAATTTGCAGATGATACAAAACTGTTCAAGGTTGTTAAAACACGTGCGGACTATGAAATATTACAGGAAGACCTTAAGAAATTGGAAAACTGGGCATCCAAATAGCAGATGAAATTTAATGTGGACAAATGCAAGGTGATACACATTGGAAAGAATAATCCGAATCACAGTTATCTGATGCTAGGGTCCACCTTGGGGGTCAGCGCTCAAGAAAAAGGTCTCGGTGTTGTCGTAGATAATATTCTGAAATCTTCTGCTCAGTGTGCGACGACATCCAAAAAAGCAAACAGGATGCTAGGAATTATTAGGAAAAGGATGGTGAATAAGACCGAAAATACTATAATGCCTTTGTATCACTCCATGGTGTGTCTACACCTTGAGTATTGCGTTCCGTTCTGGTCACCATATCTCAAAAAAAGATGCATATGGAATTAGAAAAGGTTCAAAGAAGAACGACTAAAATGATAAAGGGGATGGAATGGCTTTTCAGCTTGGAAAAGAGACGGATGAGGGGAGATATGATTGTCTACAAAATCCTGAGTGGTGTAGAACAAGTAGAAATAAATTGATTTTTTTTACTCGTTGCAAAAGTACCAAGACTAGGGGACACTCGAGGAAGTTACGTGGAAATACTTTTAAAACAGGAGGAAATATTTTTTCACTGAACGAATAGTTAAGCTCTGGAACTCTTTGCTAGAGGAGGTGGTAACAGCAATTTGCATATCCGGGATTAAAAAAGGTTTGGACAAATTCCTGGAGGAAAGGTCCATAGTCTGCTATTGAGACAGACATAGGAAGCAATTGCTTGCCCTGGGATTTGTAGTATGGAGTTTTGCCATGATTTGGGTTTCTGCTAGGTACTTGTGACCTGGCTTAGCTGCTGTTTGGAAAACAGGATACTGGACTAGATGGACAATTGGTCTGACCCAGTATGGCTACTCTTATGTTCATTATAAGTCCCAACCAAAATGTAAACTGTAATGTTAAACCATCACTATAAGTCTCAACCAAACTGTAAAATATAAAGCAATACTGTAACTGTTAACCAGAATATAATTTGTAAGCCACTTTGAACCAGATCTTGTTTTTGGATAACAGTGGGATACAAGAATGCATAAATAAAATAAATAGCCCTTGTCAGCACCATAATTCTGAGAGGCCTCTGCTGCTTTTGACTCCATAAGTAACTGAAGCAAGGCACTGTTCAATGGAGCAGAGGTAATTTAATTGGGCCGGGTGGGCCCATGGCCCTTCTTGTATATATGCTACAAATGTTAGTCACATGAAGGAAAGTGACCATGCTATGTTGGCTGGCATCAAATTCAAGGGCAGCACAGGAGATGGAGCAGGTCCTCAGTGTTGATGTAGTCAGTCACTGGAGACTATGCTGAACATCAGTGCTGGCACAGTCTGGCACTGGAGGCTGTTGGTGCCAGAGGAGAGAGTACAACATCACAGCTTTTGATGTGATGCACATCTTATGTGCTGGTGCCTCTGAAGCGATTTGTATGGACGCAAGAGCTGAACTGGACAATCTGTTTTTTGCGACCATTATGGAGGCTATGTGGCTTGGTCTGGGATAGAGCCAGGACACAGGCACGAAGGTGGGTGCTACTGCAAGGACCCCAGAGGTCTGTGACATTGTGTCGGCACAACAGACATACTGAGGTGGCCACGTGGGGATGTCTGGTCTGTTTGAAGGAGTCCACACCCCCATTTCTGCAACTAGCCCGGCCATTTGAAGGTGTTCAAAATGAAAACAAGAGAATCCCAATCCCAGAACATTGGACAGGATGGGGCATGATTTCCGTCCCTGAGGCTTCCTCAGCAGTTTTTGCTCCATCGCCTGCAAGTTGAAATTTGGGTGGGATTAGAAAGCTAAGAAAGGAGAATTTAGCAAAGAAAGTAAAATAACACAATATAAAAATTTAAAAATGGAAAGCAAGGAGACCAGTTATTAGGCTTTTTTGTCAGGGCTCTTTGTTAAGGACCATTTTATCAGGGGCTGTTTTCTTGTGGGCTATTTTGATGGGTTACCATGGATAGTACCAAAGCTGTTTGGAAGGATTTTCAGCATCACTGTCTAAATAGTGTGCTGATAGTCATAGATATAGGGCCTCCTAGTGCAGATATCCAGATATTTGCATTAGAGTTTCAGGGGTTATGCTTCTGTGAATTATCCAAAACAGTTGGCTGTTGCAGATTTTATCTGTCATCTGTGTTTTGTTGTTGAGATGAATTCTTTTTCCCCCTTGTATGAGGAAATATTTCTGGCAGTACAGTCTCATTGCAGGATCTGTCCATTACATTTTATTAGCAAATGATCAACTTATTTTCTCAAATTTCAGTGTGAAGTGAACACATGAAATTGAAATAACAAAAATTTTTAACAAGTGTTCTCCTTTTTTACATCTGGTTGTCCTTTGGAAAGGCACAGTAATATGTGACGTTTGAATAAGATGTATTGTCAATAAGAGAAGGTGAGATATTGAAAAAACTTGAATGACAATCTCAAAAAAGTGTTTAAAAAAATCTTAGGGCCCATAGTCTGCAATTAGCTGTCTATATTAGGCCATCCTATTTTGGATTGATAATTAATAAACATATAACACCCTTAAAAAATCAACCAAACAAAAAATAAACCCAAGTAGTATTGAATAAATACCACTGTCTCTCAGTACTCCGTCTCCATACATTACCCATGCCCCCCAGTGCCTTGGACTCTTCGCCCTGTTTTTAGTACTGTTTCTGCAATAAGTTCACCTCAGCTACACAGGTTCTTATTAGCCAGTGGGCCCTGTACTCCTCCCAATGGTTCTGCTCTATATAGCTGTTTGCAATAGCAAACATCGATGTTGGGGTTAAGAGAACATAAGTGGCAAGTGTTTGGGGGATGGGCAGTATAGAGGTTGGAAAAGGGAATGAAAGAGTCAAGGAACAGCTGATGGAAAGTGTGAATGATGGGAAAGGGCAAGGGGAAGAATAAGCCAAAAAAATGTGTTTTTGATTTTGCTACTATATAAAGCACTAGAGAGAAAAATAACACCAAATTTATGTTTTATAATTTTACGTAAAAGCAGAATTGCTAATTATAGTGTTAGACACATACAGTGATAGTATATTAGCATAAATAGTGAAACAGAGAGGACATGTCCTAGGTTCAGAGTATGAGAGTTTCAGCATTGATCAACAAACAAATATTGCACATCATTACTATTTATGGTGCTTCACAATGATGCTGCTCTGGTAGCAGATACATGTGGATCAGACAAGCAAATGGTCCTTAGTCATTTGCCTAATGATCTGGTGCGTTATGTACTTTTTCTCACATGCTTCCATACTGTCTTACTGACTGACCAACTAGACTGAGATATTGGGATATCTGGAAAAGAACAAAATGCATAACTAAGAAACTTAATTCATTTTTTTCAGGATCAGTATGGAAATTATGTGATCCAACATGTGCTGGAGCATGGCCGCCCTGAAGATAAAAGTAAAATAGTCACAGAAATAAGAGGGAAGGTTTTAATTCTGAGTCAGCACAAATTTGCCAGGTATCAGAAAATGATATTGTGTTTAAGAGCAGCTGTGTGAATTTGCTGTGTGTTATATCTTAGATGACTCATAGTTTCATATGTGTATTTTTTGTACATATTTTAAATTACTACTATGAGAATCGTATTACTGACCTGAGAGAAATTTCTGGAGGCCAGCTGAATGGCTGCCTCTTTCCTGTCAATGCATGTTGAGCTATATATTTGAAAATGTGAACTGAATTGTCAGTAACATTTGAAGAATGGAGCAGGCTTCAAGGGAAATAAATTCCAAAGTTTACCCTACTAGCAGATTTCTTTCCTAAGATCTCTCCAGGTTCAGTGATATATTAGTATAAGATAGTAGAGGACAGGAGTAACTGGTGTATTTCCAGTCACAAACACTATGTGTGAAGTGTTCATGGAAGTGTGATCTTTGTGAGCCCTACTTAGAAAAAAAGGTGTTTTTTTTTTTTGTTGTGTGAGATTAACTAAAAGTAGTAAAAAATAATTGTTGGGAAATAATTGCTCCCTAAGGTTTGAGAAGGTTTTTTATGTTGATGATTAAGATAGGATCGGGGTTAGAAACCCACAGAGGTTTCTAAGGCTTTTTCCTTCACAGCTGTATAGGTGCCTTAATAGTGTCTTCCCCCCCCCCCCCCCCCCCCCCCCCCCAAGGAATCATTTAAATTAAATATAATTGTATTGGGTTCATAAGGAGCATACCTCTGTGAGCATTTCACACACAGTTTGAAGAAGTAAGAATTTATTTGTGATTAGAAAGGTTCAATGATGAAGAAAGACCAAACTTGCATCTAACATCACTATGCACCAAAGGAGTTCTAATCAAGAATAAAATTAAAGGCCAACTACTAACATAAGTAAAATAGATTTTTTATTAGGCTAATGAATATTTAAAGATCCATGCTTTGAGACAACTAAGATCCTCACTTCTGTCCAGAAAGCTTGTGTCTTTAAAACTTCATTAGCCTAATTAAGGTAGTTTACTGATAACTATGTCATAGTGCTTGTTAAATGTAATCATTAAAAGAGTAAAGTTAAACCTTACTGACAGGCAGATCAAAAGCAAACGCCAGCACTAGAGGCTGTTAGCGCCATACTAGCACCAGCGTTTGCTACCGCCACATGATCAGAGCCCTCAAGCGCGTGAAATAACGCGCTCGAGGGCTCTTAGCGCAAGTAGCATGCAAATGCATGCTAAACAGGGCTCTTAGCGCAAGTAGCTTGCAAATGCATGCTAATCAGCGCTTAACGCATTCATCCCCAATGATAGCAACCAGCGCGCCAAAGATTGGGTCGCTGGCCGCAACAAACCCTACGCCAGCTCCGAGCTGGCGTTAAGGTTTGCAGATCATTGGGGAGGAATGGTGAGCCCTGTCCAACATGCATTTGCATGCTGGCAGGCCCCCATTCCCCCCTACAGCAAACCTGCTCATAGAAACATCCAATTTTGGACGTCCTTAACTGCCCATTGCAGAAACGTCCAAAATTTGGACATCCTCAACTGCCCCGTCACGGAACCGTCCAAATTTTGGACGTCCTACACTGCCCCATCGCTATACCTCTGACACCCCCTTGAAATTTGACTGGCCCTGCAACAGGGCAGTTGAGGACATCCATCTTCCGATTTAAAGATGGGTGACCTCTTTTCATTGGTCTCCAGCCCAGACCTGTCAAACAAGTGCGGGAGGATTGTGCTGAGCGCATGCTCAGGCACAGTTCTCCTGCACTTCTACCCCATGATCAGAGATAATTGCGCTGCTTAAATTTGCATTCATTATCTCTGATTATAGGTCTAATAGCGCCCCGCGCTGTTCCAGCGCTATTTTAGAGCAGCGCGGGGCTTTTGATCATCTGCCTGTGAGGGACAAAACTGATATAGTTTTTACAATGTTTAACATTTGATCACATACTAATTGTCTTTTTGAGCATTGTTTTGAAGTGGCACAGCAAAATGGTGTCAAGTATTAAATGGGCATTATGCAAGAAACTGACATGGTCTTTGATCTTGTTAAACTGTAGAGGAGAGAGGCACTTCACTTCAAGAAGAGCTAATTAGCTTAATTACTGTAAGAGATTAAGAGTAGCTGTGTGAAATGTTTTGCTAATTCTGACTTGGTTATTTCCAGCAATGTGGTAGAGAAGTGTGTGTCTCATGCCTCCCGTGCTGAGCGAGCTTTACTGATTGATGAAGTGTGCTGTCAGAACGATGGTCCTCACAGTGCCTTATATACCATGATGAAGGACCAATATGCCAACTATGTCGTCCAGAAGATGATTGATATGGCAGAACCTGCTCAACGGAAAATCATAATGCACAAGGTTGTTAACAGAAGGATTTTATTAAATTGTTCTGTGGCTCCTTATCTTTTTAGACTGCACTTTTCTGAGATTGCATTCAGATTTTTGCCTTGTGTGGTACTTTTCCTAATGCATTTCTTTTGTTTTTAAAAGAAAATGAATATTGGAGCATAAATGTATCCCATATCTTAATCCTCAACCTTTTCATATAAATCACTGCATCTGCCTTTATTTATAGGGTTAGTACTGACAGTGAAATATAAACAGACCAAACAGCAGATAGAGCACAGAGAGCAACACATGATTGTTTAAAATTTCACTTCTTTTCTGTGGAAAATTGTGTTGGTGTTCTTTTAAAAAGTGGCCTTCAGAAGACCTTTAGTAAAGTGAAATTTAGTACTGCTAGTAAACAGTTGTATAGTGTAATAACAGCTGCATGAACATTAAGGTGGAATTTAAATAATAAGGAAAAAAGTTGTTTTTACCTTTACTCTTTCTTTGTGATAAAGTAGGAGCTACAGATCCAATGGTGGGTGGGTAAGGGAAGGAGGTGGAATAAAGCAAAATGAAATTGGTCTGTTCTTCATGACACTGGTTCATTACTCCATGGGCATAGCCCTTCTGTGAGTGCTATACTTTTTCATATAATGTTGAGATATGTGGGTGCATTTGAAAAGTGGGTGCTTATCAGAGTTCTGTGTTACCAGCTTCTCTCCAAACTTTGCTAAGATTTTGAGGTTCTAGAAGGTTCAGTAGGTTAATCAAGAGTTGGAGTGCAACTCTTAATCTTTCTACTGCGATCTTGCCCACTCCCCATAACGACTCCATCCCCTTCATGATGGCCACTTACATTGCCTTCGGTTTGTCTAACTCACTTGGATTCAACCCATCATGCTTTTTTTTTTCTATGCAGCACCGCTTTACCTTTATTCCTGTGCACTGAACCTTTACTGTCTAAATTTAGAGCTCTCTTGAAAACGTATTTATTTCAGTAGAATTATGGCAGCAACTAGACTAAGCTGGAGGCCATGAAATGGGATGGCAATGCCATCTCTCTGTTTTCTTTAATTAATGGCATTCTTTTCTTCCCCTAATTTTATTTGAATTTGTAAACCACCCTGTTATGTTCTCAGGAAGGATGGTATATTGAGAGCTGGCTGAGCTAAGGGTATGATTTTTTTTTTTTTTTTTTGTAAATGTCCATAGGTATTTTACTGCTATCGATTTTATAGCACTGTTAGATGTATGCAGTGCCAGTTCATGCTATGACCTGACCATGCATGGGGAGTGCTAGAATTTGCAGCAGGAAGCACACCATTGGCGTTCTGTTCTATTTGTGTTTTGTGTTCCGCTCGTTATTCCAGTAAGGATTCAGAGCGGTTCACAGACTAAGAAGTTCTCTACAATTAAGGGATATACAATTAATCAGTTATACAGTCAGTGTCTCAACTTCCCCGCTACTTTTCAAATAAACTTTCAGAGCTTTTCAAAAAAGCAAATATGATGTCAAACGTTTCATTTTCAAAGGTAACATGTTCCAAAGTCTTGCCTCTTGAAACAGAAAGGAATCTTTATATATAGACTTTAAGCATATATTTTTAAAAATAGGATAACCTAATCGTAGGGTTTGATAAAAACAAAGGTTTTGCCCAGTAATTCTCCAAGTCTCTGAATTCAGACCATAATTGATTTAAAAATCAGGCAGACTATATTTTAAATCTAATACGCTGTTGAACTGACAGCCAAAGAAAATCTTTCATAAGTGGTAAAATACTATCATAGTAACATAGTAACATAGTAGATGACGGCAGAAAAAGACCTGCACGGTCCATCCAGTCTGCCCAACAAGATAAACTCATTTGTGCCACTTTTCAAATCAACCCCTTCCAAAAATCAGTTTTGCTGCTGTATTCAGCAGCTGTAACCGGTTCTGCAGTTTAGATGAAATATTGCAGTATAAAGAATTACAGTAGTCCAGTTGAAGGAGGATCGCCTGTACTCAAGTCCTGAAATTACTGTGTTGTAATTAGGATCTAATTGCCCTCATTTTAAGTTTAAAAAAGAACTTTTTACTCAAAGCACTAATCTGCTTATGAAATGTCAGTTTGGAATCCAATATAACTCCTAAAACTTTTTTCTCCTGATTTTAACACCAATGTCCTGATTGGAATACTGTTGATATCTTCAAACCATAAGATGTTTGTTTCTTGTTTATTCAATTTCAGAAAATAGTCTGTAGTCCATTTATCTGTAAGTGAGAATATAGTATTTTATAGATATTAAAGTTCAGCAAACCTTTCTAAAACAGAACATAAAAGAAAAATAACATCTGCATCAGATAAAACTGTGATGCCTGCATTTGAGAGAAAAGAATCAAGAGAACTAAGATAAACATGAAACAAAGACGGAGAGAGTGGAGATCCTTGTGATACTCCACAACCAGGGTTCCAACTTGATGACTTGCCATTCCTTCCTCTTACACTGTATGACCTATTATTTAGAAACTATTCAAACCACTCCCAGTTCATTCAATTTCAACAGGAGTATAGAATGATTGAACGCTGCAGATACATCAAATTGAAGTAGTGTACAGCCTGTTGTCCCCTGCTCAAAAATTATATATCCCTGTAGTAAGAACAAGGAGTAATGTTTCTGTGCTGTGGCTAAGTCTGAAACAATGCCGAGTCTTATGTAAGACATTATGTGATTCTGTAAAACTTTGAAATTGTTCGTTAACTGAAAATTCCAATAACTTAGCCATCCAAGGTATACTCGCAACTGGGCGATAATTCTAAAGTCAAATCAGCAACTATAGAGTTCAGAAGAGGAGTTAGTATAATATCTGATAATCTTTACATAAGTACATAAGTACATAAGTAGTGCCATACTGGGAAAGACCAAAGGTCCATCTAGCCCAGCATCCTGTCACCGACAGTGGCCAATCCAGGTCAAGGGCACCTGGCACGCTCCCCAAACGTAAAAACATTCCAGACAAGTTATACCTAAAAATGCGGAATTTTTCCAAGTCCATTTAATAGCGGTCTATGGACTTGTCCTTTAGGAATCTATCTAACCCCTTTTTAAACTCCATCAAGCTAACCGCCCGTACCACGTTCTCCGGCAACGAATTCCAGAGTCTAATTACACGTTGGGTGAAGAAAAATTTTCTCCGATGTGTTTTAAATTTACCACACTGTAGCTTCAACTCATGCCCTCTAGTCCTAGTATTTTTGGATAGCGTGAACAGTCGCTTCACATCCACCCGATCCATTCCACTCATTATTTTATACACTTCTATCATATCTCCCCTCAGCCGTCTCTTCTCCAAGCTGAAAAGCCCTAGCCTTCTCAGCCTCTCTTCATAGGAAAGTCGTCCCATCCCCACTATCATTTTCGTCGCCCTTCGCTGTACCTTTCCGGGTAATAAACTAATTGAAAAGTTTTATATTTACAAATTCAGTAAGCCAATACAAAATATTCATGGGAACTTCCTTCAACAAATAGGGGCATACTACACCTAAAGGACATGATTTCTTGGAAAGTTTAATCAGAGTCCTTTTAATCAATTCCAGAGAAACATTTACAAAACTTCCCCAGATTCTGTCCCCAGGAATACTATTTGTTTGATCATTCAGAGATGAAAGTATAATATATGTTTTAACTTCTGAGAGAATTGTCTGATCTTATTAACTTTAATCTGAAAAAATTGTCACTTCTGAGGCAGCATAGACAGGGCTCGGGCAGTGGACCACTTCAGCTGATGGGACTTGGGCATCCCTGCATTGGGGGGGGGGGGGGGGGGAGGAGAGGCTGAGCCCAAAGTAAGAGGCCAGGCCTCCTGTGCCAACTCTCTACTGTCCAGTGCTCACACAAACATATAAAAGACAGTCTCTAGTCAATACAGTTTACAAGCTATTCAAGACATATACAGATCAAATAAGAGATTAGGGAGTTAAATTTATTATATAAATGTTAAAGGAATGTGGGTAATCAAGAGGGTGGAAATGTGAACTTATCAAAGCCAAGATATGCTTGCTCATGCTGATTATATTTTTCATTGACAAGTAGGAATGAGTGAAGCACACAAGTGGGTGACATTATTGCATGCCACCAGGACAGAATAGCTCTCCCAAAGCTCAGAACATAGTGTAAAATTCCAGTCATGTGAAGCCCTTCTCACCTGCAGCAACCTTTAGAATGCAGGAGTTGCCTATTGGTTAAACCAGCAGGCTAAGAACCAGGGGAAGCATGGTTCCAAATCCCACTGCAGCTCCTTGCGATCTTGGGAATATCACTTAACCCTCCTTTACCTGAGGTACAATCAGACTGTCAGACCTCCAGGGACAGAAAAATACCTCTTTTCAGAAGACACACAATTCTCCCTTTGTGCAGGCTTCTGATACTTGCATTGTTGATCACAGAACAAGGCCTGCCTTCTTCATCGCAATCTCACATCATGGAAATTGAGCAGCACTCAATCTCTGTTAGGTGTGGGCAGCCAGAAAATGTTCATTTCGTTGTTTTTGTTTCAAAAGAATGTCATTAACAATGTGCACTAGTTGCATATAGTGCACACTCTTTCCCAGTAGTGTGTGCGCATCCACAAACTATTATACATGCATGCAGTAGCCCACTTCCCAAAGAGTTGCATTACTTCTTGAACTGTGGAGGCTGCTGCAAGCAGGAAGGGCTGCACATTTAAGTTCTGAGAGAGCCGTTCCATCCCGATAGATTCCAATGACGTAACCCACTTGTGTCGGATCAGTCCTGCTGGCTGTGGAAAACATCTGTTAAAGGTGAACAACATTGATTATTATGGTGTGCTGTGTGTTTAAAAATTGCTGATAGACATAATTAGAGTAATTTTATAAAGACATTTTCACATATATGTGGGCTCTTATATGGCTGACATAAAAGTACGCACATTGACCTGATGTCGCTTACTTTGCTAGTAGGTGTGTACAGGGATGGAGTTTGAGTGGTTCATGGGTAGAGTTCACATATACATTCATGGATTATTAAGTGTTCTAATATATGTCCATACTTAACAATTATAAATACAGACATTCACAGGGCAGGTCTAAATGTCTGTGACTGCAGTGTAGGTGTGTGTGTCTTTATAACATTAGCCTAAAATTTAGAACTTGAAAATGGCTTATACAAGGCGCCTCTTTGTAAAATTATCCTCAGCGTAGTGGTTAGTGCAATGAGCTGACAACTGAGGAAGCATTGTTCAAATCCTGCTGTTGCTCCTTGTGATCTTGGGCAAATCACTTAACCTTTCATTGTCTCAGGTACAAACAGAGTGTAAGCCCTAAGGGGACAGGGAAATACCTAGTGTACCTGAATGTAACTCATTATGAGCTACTACTGAAAAAGGTGTAAACTAAAGCCAAATCCAAATAGCCTGTTTTTTTTGTTTGTTTTTTTTAGTTTATGTAGGTACTAGCCGTTAAGCCCGTTAAAACGGGCGCGTATTGGAATGTTTTTTTTCCCAAGGCCCCCCTCCCATTGTAGCTGCAAGGCCCCCTGCCATCCTCCTTCCCTGCCAGCTGCAAGACCCCCTCTGTCCCTCCATCCCAGCTCCAAGGCTCCAGTCCTCCCCCCTTCCCAGCTGCAAGGCCCCCTGCCCGCCCTCCCTCCCAGTTCCAAGGCCCCAGGCCCTCCCCCCCAGCTCCCAAGGCCCCCTTCCCTCCCTCCCAGTTCCAAGGCCCCCTGCTGTCCCTCACAACTGTAAGGGGCCCCATTCCCTCCCTCCCAGTTCCAAGGCCCCTTGCCCCCCCCCCGTGCCTTCTTCCCAGCCAGCTGGAAGGCCCCCTTCAGTCCAGCCCTCCCAGCTCCAAGGCCCCCCTCCTTCTGAGACCTCCCATGTCCCCTCCCCCCCCCCCCCCAAGGTAGCCGCTACCGCCCCCTCCCCCCCTTCACCCGGCCCGGGCCCTCTCTTCGTTATTCAACTTACAGCAGCGCCAAAACAGCAGCAAGCTGCAGCTCCCGTTGGCCTTCCTTCACTGCCTGTGCCTCGCCCTCGTGTGACGTCACGTCGGCGAGGGCGGGGCACAGGCAGGGAAGGAAGGCCGACGGGAGCTGAAGCTGAGCTGCTTGCTGCTGTTTCGGCGCTGCTGTAAGTTGAATAACGAAGAGAGGGCCCGGGCCGGGTGAAGGGGGGGTGGTGGCGACTCCGGGGGGGGGGGGGCGGTAGCGGCTACCTTGGGGGGGGGGAGCGGTAGCGACGTCAGCGGTTCCCTCCCTCCCCTTCCGCGCAGTTTCCCTCTCTGTCCCGCCCCCCTCGCCCCGTCATCACGTCTTGACGCGGGGGCGGGACAGAGAGGGAAGTCTCTACTGCGCATTTGCAAGTGAGTACGGTCACTTGCCTTTTATATGTTTGATATTTCCTTACTGTTGATTGTATGGGTAACCTGAAAACAAGACCTGGTTGATGATCTTAAAGACCAAGGTTGGAAAACAGGGTAGAATACCAGTTTTCTGAAGTTAAAATCCTTATTTTACAAACTTGAGTCCTTCATAAATGAAAATGAATAATAATGAATTTTTAACTTTTTCTTGTGGAAAGGTGGCAATATTTGAATTTATTTTTTACATGGGAAACCCAATCCAGGTCTGAAAAGAGGTCTTCAGCTAATAAAGCTTTAGTTTTACACAAGTAGAATATATTGAATTATAAATTTATTGGGATTAGCCTTGAAAATCTTGAATTCTCTGTTGATAAGCAGGATGCCATACAAGTCTTTCTGAGCATGTATGGGCTGGATGTTGCATTTCTATGTACGGGCTGGATGTTGCACTTTTACATAGCAACATAGATGACGGCAGAGAAAGACCTGTACAGTCCATCCAGGTCCTTTTGGTATATGCAACTAGATCTACTTGGTTACCCATTTCATGAGTCTCCTGGCCTGGTGGGTTATGGAGATCTAGGGAGTCAAGGAAGGTAGATATGTCCTTGACCTTAGGGCCGTTTGTTATATTTAGGTATAGGGTGCAGGTTGCCAAGTCTACATTCTTGGCAAAGAAATCAAAGAAGTCTGTACTAGCTGTTCGCCATTTCCCTGGTGAGCAATAGAATAGTATGCATGTCAGTTGGTTTAATAGTGTGGTGTCCTCTATTTTACATGCCATTATTTCTAGGTCTGATGAGTGAAGTGAGAGTGATTTTACACATACCAGTGTACATAAGGCCTAGACCTCCTCCTTCAGTTTTCTCAGGACAGATAAGAATTTGTATCCTGGAGGACAGATTTCATTTAAGAGTGGGTTGCTATCAGAATGCAGCCAGGGTTCTGTGATAAATACCAGGCCTGGTGTGTGGTGTTCTATCCAGTCTTTGATTGTAGTTGTTTTGTTTCCAAGTGACCTCACATTTAGGTAATAGGCAGGAACTAGGATGGCTGTCGAGGGCGGTTTATTCTCCAGGTTCGGTTGAGCTAATTGCGTCGTTCACAAGGAGCCTTCACAGCTTCTGCTGTTATGTTGTATTATCCTGACCTGTGGAAGGAAGTTTTGGCCTCTGAAGGCTCTACCTTGAATGGCCCCAAAGTTGCCCACTAAGGTGTGTGACCCTTCGGAAGCGCACATCAGACTAATCACCCTGATGATCCTCTGTGAGAGCATGTGGAGGACGTTGATGATGTCACAGGTGGACGGAGCTTCACGCTACACTGCTAGAAAAAATCTCTAGGTGAAAATGCTTGTGCTGCAGTCCATTCTCTTTAAAGCAGCAAAGGAGACTCTTAATCTCCTAGATAATCTGCTGACTTTACCTCCATCTATCCTATAAAAAAACAAAAACCTCCATTTCTTTTCACTTGCAGAGGTTCTGGCCTCTAAGTTACTACATCTCTGTCTTCATCCTGACTATCTGCTTTTAACCTATAATTGCTCTTTTGCATTGTGTTTTTATATTTTATGCTGAAATTGTTTTAAGAGTGCTATTATTATTATCAGAAGCTTAGTGGATTAGGTAGGAAAGCCAGTGCTGGGCAGACTTCTATGGTCTGTGCTTTGATCGAGGCTGAATAGATTTGGATGGGCTTGAATGGAGCTTTTCAGGGCTTTGACAGCAACTTCAGAAATTATAGAACAAGGCCAGTGCCGGGCAGACTTCTACGGTCTATGCCATAAAAATTGCAAGGATAAATCAAGACCGGGTATACATATGATGTATCACATCATACCTTATGTAATGAGTTTATCTTGTTGGGTAGACTGGATGGGACCATATTTTATCTACTGTCATCTACTATGCTGTTATGTTACCGAGTTAGTTCAGTCTCTACTTTGGTGGACAATTTGATCCAGTTTGATTGTGGGACTTCCATTCCAAATTCCTCAACCCCAGAAGGTGCTAACGATGGATGCATTCCACCTGGGCTGGGGAGCTCACTTGGACGAACTTCACACCCAAGGTGCATGGTCCGCCCAGGACACAGATCTCCACATCAATCTTCTGGAGCTCAGGGCAATCTGGAATTCTCTAAAGACTTTCAGAGATTGGCTGTTCAACCAAATTGTGCTATTCAAACATACAATTAGGTTGTGATGTACTATACCAACAAGCAGGGGGACACCAGATCACGCCTACTGTGTCAGGAGGCTGTCTGGATGTGGCCCTGGGCAGCCCAGCACAGGGTGCTCCTCAAAGCCACTTACCTGGCAAGGAAATCCAACAGCCTGGCTGACAGATTGAGCAGGATCATGCAATCACACAAGTGGTCACTCAACATGGATGTTGCCCATGAGGTCTTCTGAATGTGGGGCACCCCCTCGGTGGATCTCTTTGCCACTGAACTCAATCATAAAGTGCCTCAGTTCTGTTCCGGGCTTCAGGCCCATGACAGGCTAGTGTCGGATGCCTTCCTCCTCCATTGGGAGGAAGGCCTTCTGTATTCATATTCTCCCATCCCTCTTTTGAGAAAAACTTTGCTAAAACTCAAGCAAGACAGAGCGACCATGATCCTGATCACTCCATAGTGGCCCAGGCAGATCTGGTTCCCCCTTCTTCTGGAGTTATACTCTGAAGAGCCTTGGCAATTGGAGTGTTTTCCAACCCTCATCATGCAGAACGAAAGATCTCTTTTATACTTTATGTTTGGAATAAACTTCCTGAGCCCTTACGCCAAGCCCCCTCCCTACCCATCTTCAAATCCTTGCTCAAAGCCCACCTCTTCAATGTTGCTTTCGGCACCTAACCTTTATACCTTTCAGGAAATCTAGACTGCCCCTATTTGACTGACTGTACATTTGTCCTTTAGATTGTAAGCTCCTAGTAGCGCTTTACAAATGTCAAGTAGTAGTAGTACTCTAACCTCCAGTCTCTGGCCCTCACAGCCTGGTTGTTGAGAGCTTAGGATTTGCTTCCTTGTATCTTCCCGAGGGTGTCTCCAAGGTCTTGCTGGCTTCCAGGAAAGATTTCACTAAGAGGTGTTACTCTTTCAAATAGAGGAGGTTCCTGGTGTAAGGACCTTGCCCTCAATCCCCTTTCTTTCCTACACAGACCCTGCTTTGAATACCTTCTATGCCTCTCTGAATCTGGACAGCCTCTAGTTGCTCACCTCATGAGAGATTTGCTTTTGATAAAGCCCCCTGTCAGTCCTCCACTTGTGTCATAGGACCTCAATGTCGTCCTCGCCATCTGATGAAAGCTCTTTTGAGCCACTGGATTTCTGTCATCTGTACTTGACCTGGAAGGTCTTGTTTTTGGTGGCTTTTACTTCAGCTTGAAGGGTCAGAGAGCTTCAGGCCCTAGTGGCGGATCAGCCTTACACCAAATCTCATCATAATATAGTAGTTTTCCACTTGCAGTCGTAGAAACATGATGGCAGATAAGAGCCAAATGGCCCATCCTGCCTGCCCATCCACAGCAACTACTATTTCCTCCTTTCCAAAAGAGATCCCATGTGCCTGTCCCATGCTTTCTTAAATTCAAACACAGTCTTCGAGACGATTCCACGCATCCGCCACCCTTTCTGTGAAAAAGTATTTCCTTAGATTACTCCTGAGCCTATAACTACTTAACTTCCTCCTATGCCTTCTCATTCCAGAGTTTTCCTTCATTTGAAAGAGGCTCATCTCCTGTACATTAATGCCACAGAGGTATTTTAAATGTCTCTAATCATATCCCCTCTCTCCTACCTTTCTTCCAAAGTATACATATTGAGAGCCTTAAGTCTGTCCCCATACGCTTTGACAGAGACCACTGACCAATTTTGTAGCCACCCTTTGGACTGACTCCATCCTGTTTATATCTTTTCGTCGGTGACTGCTTCAGAGTTGCACACAGTATTCATACAAGGGCATATCACCTCTTTTTTTTTTTTTCCTGCTGGCCATTCCTCTCCCTATGCACTCGAACATCCTTGTGGCTTTGACAGTCACCTTTTCTACCTGTTTGGCCACCTTGAGATCATCAGAGACAGTCATCCCCAAATCTTGTTCTTTCATACACAGAAGTACTTTACCCCCTATACTATACCTTTCCCTTGAAGTTTTGCAACCTAATTGTATGACCCTTCATTTTTAGCATTAAATGGGAGTTACCAACTGCTGGACCATTCTTCAAGCTTTGCCAGATCTCTCTGCATGCTATCTATGCCCTCCGGGGTGTCTACCTTATTACAAAAGTTGGTATCATCTGCAAAGAGACAAACCTTACCAGTCAGTCCTTCTGCAATATCACTAATAAAGATGTTAAAAAGATCGAGCCCAAGGACCGATCCCTTTGGTACACCACTGATAACATTCCTCAGAGCAGACTTCATTTACCACTACCCTCTGTCTCCTTCCACTTAATTAGTTTTTAACCTAGTCAGTCACTTTAGTGCCCATGCTGAAGGCATTTATCAGTCACCTGTGCAGAACCATGTCAAAGGCTTTGCTAAAATTCCAAGTACACCACATCTAGTGCCCTTCCCATATCCAACTGTTTGGTCACCCAGTCAGAGAAATCAATCAGATTTGTCTGAGAAGTCATACCTCTAGTGAAACCATGCTGCCTCAGGTCCTGCAGTCCATTTGATTCTGGAAACCTCACAATCCTCCACTTTAGAAGCATTTCCATTAGTTTAGTCACCAACAGTTCCTGCCTAAGGTGGTGTTGGGAGTTCCATCTGAACCAGTCAGTTGTCCTACCAACATCCTTTCCCAAACCTCATGCCCATCCTGGCAAAAGTGCACTGCACACCTTGGACTGCAAGTGAGCATTTGCCTTTTACTTGGAGCAGGCTAGGTCGTACAGACTGTCCACTCAGCTTTTTGTTTCTTTTGATCCCAACAGGATGGGGGTCGCCGTATTGAAACACACCATTTCCTATTGGCTAACAGATTACATTTCATTCACATGCCCAGGCTGGGCTAACTCTCGAGGGTCAGGGCTGACTTTTGAGGGTCATGTCAAGGCTCATAATGTCAGAGCCATGGCTTCCTCGGTAGCCCACTTGAGGTCAGCCTCCATTGAAGAAATTTGCAAGGCTGCAACGTGGTCTTCAGTTCACACATTCACATCTCATTACTGCCTTGACGCAATAGTCAGTTTGGACAGACAGTGCTGCAGAATTTGTTTGGGGTCTAGAATCCAGCTCCACCTCCCTAGGCCCATTCTGTTCTGGGCTGCACTCTCACACAGTTGTATATAGTTTCAGGTTAATTACTATTTTGACCTCGTCGTTGCAAGGCCAAGTTGACCAATGGTAGTTTTTGATGAGCCTGGTAGCCAGGAATTCCCATATGTAAGAATATGGCCTGCTTGTCCTCTGGGAAAACAAATATAGTTGCCGAGGACAGCAGGCCATTCATTCTCACATACCCTCCCACCTCCTGTTGGAGTTGATTCCTTGCTATAGTATTGTATTGACGGTTCCGCGCTTTTGTGGCAGCGGGCAGGAAAGCACTCACATGCTCTTAAAGCGATATTAGCTTTTTTTTTTTATGCTCCACACCCGGTGATGTGGATGACATCACCCACGTGTGAGAATGTACGGCCTGATGTCCTTGGAGAATGTCTGCTACAGGTAAGTATCTTTGCTTTACTGCACCTCCATATAGTGAGCTGTATTCTTCCAAATGTAAACACTACGTTAAATGCTAAAAGAGGAGGAGTGATTATAAAAATAACAATTCTCAAAATAACAGCTACCTCAGATAAGTTCCTTATCAGGTCTGTTTAGAATAACATTAAAAATTAAAAAGCATAATAGCCCCCCGTCCCCACCTCCTGTCAACTGTTTCAAACACAAGCAAAGCTCAGCACTATGTTTTGTTTTTAACGTAGTAGAGTTCTGTGGAGTTTTTCAGTTTTTATTTCAAGCCTTAAGTGTAGGTGAGAATCATTGCATATATTTTTGTTTTCAGGTTTTAAAGATCTTTTTTCAATAACATTCAAATGAAAGAAATAGACAACCGATTACAAGGGGGAAAAAACATGCAGGCATTACCAGTTGCGAATGCTTGCTAGCAAAGGTTGTATAACATTACCTGCCATATTCTACTTCCAGTTCTAGAAAGCTGACCTGAATATGAATTCACTGAATTCAGTGCAGTTGCTAATAGTTGAACATTTGAAATGTCCTTGGGTTTGGAGTTGGGGTGAAAGTTCATTTGAGCTTAATAGTTATTTTAAATCTTGTAAATTTTATAGTTTAAAAAAAATTAAAGAATTTCACAAGATTCCTACATGATCAAGATGGTTGCCTGTACATCATAATCTGATGCTTTCTCTCTCGTCCCTGCTGCCCACAAGCAGCAAGCCATGAATGGATCATGGGGCCATCACAAGTATGACAGTTTCAATGGAAGGCCCTAAGCAGGGTGAGGTTGCCAGCGCCATCCTTGACCATCCCTGACCATCCCAAGGCAGAGGAGAGTTAAGTGGCTTGCCCAAGAGTACAAGGAGCAGCCATGGGATTTGAAACTGGTCCCTCTGGTTTCCCGCCTGCTTCGTAGGCTACTCCTCTTCCAATATGACTATCCATTGCAAAATGCATATATCATAATTTACAAGACATGTGTTATCACCATACTGATGTTTGGCATAAAAACAATTTAATGACTATTGGTTACCAGACACACACACACAATGCCTGAACTGAAAGGTTGTGTTTTCATTTGGAGAGAGTTTTGTAAAGTTTGAATGACTGCAGAATGAGGAGCAGTAGTTAACCCCACCTTGTTTTCATTGCAGATTCGGCCTCACATCACAACTTTGCGGAAATATACATATGGAAAACACATTTTGGCTAAGCTGGAGAAGCATTACTTGAAGAACAGTACTGACCTAGGGCCTATTGGGGGACCACCAAATGGAATGCTGTAGCAAAAAAAAAATAATAATAATTCCACATATAAATAAAATAATAGGCAGTGCCTCCCCTACCCTGTATAAGAAAATAATTATATTGTGAATAATCAAAACATAAACTTAACTCAGATTTCTTCAATTTAAAAAGAATTGACTGTTTATGCATTTGTAAATTTCTTATGTTTGTTCTGTATATTTTGGGGGGAATTTTGATTCAAAATTGTATCTCCAACACTGATGGGAGACCTATCAGATTATTTTTGCTGGGTAAAAAGCACAAAGGACTGTAAATGATGTATCAAAATAGCTGTTGCATACTTTGTAAATTTTTACTTTGTAAAGTCACTGTAAAAAAAAAAAAAAAGTGGTAGTTTTTAAAAGCAAAGTACAGTATTTTAATGCACTGGCTTGAAATCTGATAGGTCTACCACCAGCATAGTAAACAGGTTTCCAATAGTGTAAATAGGCATATGACCTTAAAACACCTTTCCGATTTTATACCTAATTAAGAAATGTTTACTGTCCTCTTACACATAAGTTAAATTTTGTTTTGATGATTCACAATGTACAGTTTAATTCAGGCACAGCGTACTTAAATGTGCCAATATGTCAGAAGTGATGACAATTTGGAAACTCTCTGCTGTTTAGGGGAATAGTTTCAATTGTTGTAGATGCATTTTTTTAAATACATGCAGTGCCCTAGATGAATTAAAATCCTTCATCTTCTGATGTGTAAAAGTGAATGTACATACATATTTAACTGTTGTACAAAACAGAGGAATTTAAATCATGGTGGTACTTCCATACATAATAGTACATTGTCTGAAAAGTGGGTAGAATATATCTACAGTACTTCTCAGCCAATCCACAGAGCAAGAAAGTAGATATTTAGTAGGTGATGGGATTGAGATATAGAATTGTATGATAAATTGTGAGTGTTGAGCATTTATTATTTTTCTTATGATGTGCAAACAAAAGTAGAAGTAGCTTGAGGAGAAAAGGGGCCACTGCAATGGTAAACTTGATAGCTCAACATTTAAGCATGATTTACATATTGAAATAGCCTTTTTTTTCTTCTTATATATGCATTGTATACGTGTAGGTAAATAGGTGTAAGTTTACAGTTTGGAAAAAAAACCTCTTGTTTCCATGTTTATTACAAACCTTGCTAATTTAGTAGTGGTGCTTACAATTAGTTGTACAGATGTACATTTGTAAACCTCAATGCTGTAAATGTAATTGTTTTACTCTACCTTTTGGAAAACACAAAAATTAGCATTTTTTAAATGTATATTCACACCTCTCCCCATTTTTCACCCTGCCATATAGTGTGGTAGAATGTAAATTTATTTCTGAAAATCAGATGATTTTTTTTAAATTGTATTTTCACAAGGCTTCAGAAATATGAACCACCTTTTTATCTCATGTGGGTAACTTGTTTTGTTTATAAATATAACGGTTGAATCTGTTAATATATTGAACTGGAGGGGGGTATTAAGGTTACCAAAGGCTCCATTGTGTGTGTGTGTGACAAGACAGATCCATTTCCTGTTTTATCCCATTGTTTGTATGAACTGGTGGTTCTGATTTCCCTAAGTGGGGAAAAAAAGTGCAAAAACAGAAGTCATGCATGAAGTGTAGTAAAATCAGGACTGGATCAGCCTATCTGAAAAAAACGGAGCCAGTAGTAACTTGAGTGGGTGATGATTAAGAATCACTTAAAACCAAACTATTGTTTATAATAAGAAAAGATTGGACAAACAGTTACTTTGGAAACCTATGCTGCTTTGTCTCGTTTAATGTGGCATGAGTTTTTTTTTTCTTTGTACAGAAGAATATTGTATTTTTCAATAGCCACCTCCAAACCAAGAGAAAAATGTATGATACTGTCAATTTTTTTCTCTGAACGTGACATTCACAGAAACTTTCAGATGATGTACATTTACAAGAGGCCTTATGTACATTTTCCAATAATCTTTTTAAGGCAGAATTGTGAGCATTTGTGTATAATTAAAATCCTTTTTAATCCTTTGCCTATGAAAATTTTTCAAAAATATATTTTGTAAATTTGACTTCTGAAAGATAAAAGCACTTAGTATTTTGTACAGATCATTGGTTTTTTGCAATAGAATTTAGAACCTTTCATTGTGATATTTTTAGAACTGACACGAGTAGTTTTTCGTGCTGCACAAGAAAATGTAAAGAAAAATATTTTCTTAGGAGTATAATTTCATTGTCAGATGCAGTTTGTTGCTAGATAACATTTCTTTTTCCCATCATAGTTATTTAGTTTCCTGATGCTGTTTCACTACTGATGTGACCTACCATTTCAGTGCTATAGTGTAAGCCTGATTATTTTACTGAAATTTCTTCCTATCTTTGTAGTTAATTAGCAGTAGGCTTATAGCAAAGACTTGTGATGTTACCTCATTTGTTAAGCAGACTTTACCAAGTGAATTAGGTCATACAGGGGTCCTTTTACCTAAGCCGCAGTAAAAAGTGGCCTGCAGTAGTATGGGTGTGTATGTTGGGCACACTGGGCCATTTTTTTTTTTTTTACCGTGACTGGGTCAGAAAATGGGCATGCATTAAAATTAAAACTAGAGCGTGCCTATTTACGGCCTGAGCCCTTAACTGCCACCCATTGACTTAGTGGTAAGGGCTCATTCGCTACCTGCGCGGTAACCATGCTGATTACCGCCGGGAACGCCCCCATGGTAGAAAATTATTTTCTACTGCAGGATTTGGCGCATGCCAAACATAATTACCACCAGAAGCATACACTAGCCTGGCAGTAGTGCCGATTTTGCACATTCTACCCGCACATTAGCCCTCCCACGCCTTAGTAAAAGGGGCCCACAGCATAGCCCTGGTATATATATGACAGCTATGTGTTTACTATGTATAGATCATTTAGAGGGGCATAATCGAAAGGGACGCCCAAGTTTTTCTGAGGACGTCCTCGCAGAACGTCCCCGTGAAGGGGCGGGGAAAACCCGTATTATTGAAACAAGATGGACAGTCATCTTTTGCTTTGATAATACGGTCGGGGATGCCCAAATCTGGAAATTTAGGTTGACCTTAGAGATGGTCGTTTCTGATTTTCGGCGTTAATGGAAACTGAGGATGCCCATCTCAGAAACGACCAAATCCAAGCTCTTTGGTCATGGGAGGAGCCAGCATTCGTAGGTCACAGGTCCCCCTCACATGCCAAGACACCAACTGGGCACCATAGGGGGCACTGCTCCCAGGTGCATAGCTCCCTTACCATGTGTGCTGAGCCCCCCAAAACCTACTACCCACAACTGTACACCACTACCATAGTCCTTATGGGTGAAGGGAGGCACCTAGATGTGGGTACAGTGGGTTTGTGGTGGATTTTGGAGGGCTCACATTTACCACCACAAGTGTAACAGGTAGGGGGGGGGGGATGGGCCTGGGCCTGGGTCCGCCTGTCTGAAGTGCACTGCACCCACTAAAACTGCTCCAGGGACCTGCATACTGCTGCGATGGACCTGAGTATGACATTTGAGGCTGGCAAAAAATATTTTTAAAGAATATTTTTGAGGGTGGGAGGGGTTTAGTGACCACTGGAGGAGTAAGCCCGATTCCCTCTGGTGGTCATCTGGTCAGTTCGAGCACCTTTTTGTGGCTTGGTCGTAACAAAAAAAGGACCAAGTAAAGTCGTCCAAGTGCTCATCAGGGACACCCTTCTTTTTCGATTATGGGTCGAGGACGCCCATGTATTAGGCAAGCCCAAGTCCCGCCTTTGCTACGCCTCCAACATGCCCCCCCCCCCCCCCCGGAACTTTGGTCGTCCCCGCAACGGAAAGCAGTTGGTGACGCCCAAAATTGGCTTTTGATTATGCCAATTTGGGCGACCCTGGGAGACGGACGCCCATCTTCCGATTTGTGTCGAAAGATAAGCTTCCTTCTCTTTCGAAAATAAGCCTGTTAGTAACACAAATTTCTCCAAGGATAAGCAGATTACATAGTTGCAGACACATGGGGGCTGATGTCAATGATGGAGCCTGAGACAGAAAAATTGAGGTAACAACCTTTTAGCTTGGAGGTCTCCAGAGCAGTAAACTCATTTTGCAGGGCTGGAGGGTATCATCTGCAGTTTGTTCATGGTCCGATACAGCTTCAACTTTTTCTCTTACATTTTTCATTGTGGTCTTAGATTGGCACCTTGGTGGTTGTTTTGTCTTCCCCTAGATAAGATTTTCTACTTCATTTTTAATTTTTGGCATAGCTATGATCTGCAGCATCACCAGTACATTGAGCACACTCAGTTAATTATAACATCAAGGGTCCTGTTTACATACTATATGAGCCTACTTCCTCATGACTCACCTCCCTTTGTCATCAATCTCTCCTAAGGTTTTATTTTATAACAGAACTTTTCAATATTGCTGAATATAAATGTCAAGTTTAAATACATAGAATGCATTCATAATATTAGGTTTGAGCGCAATGAGCAAAGGCTGTACCCTGAAGCAGCAGTTGTGAAACATGACCCATGTTGGTGCCAGGTCCTATGAAGGAGAAGCCTTCGTTTAAATTTGATGTTTATATTCAACAATATTGGAGAATTTTGTTATAAAATAAAAGCTTAGGAGGGATCGATGATGAGGGAGGTAAGTCAAGAACTAGCCTCATGTGAAACGAGTCACCGCTGAGGTCTTAAAAAATGATAAAAACAGGAAAAAAAATAAGTTGTCATGTTTAGATTGTAAGATATTGCTTTATCCTGAATCAACATTCACAAGAAGTGCATATTGCAAATAATTATTGGAAGTGAATGTTATCCATCAAGTGCTGAAATGATGTTAAGTTGGGATTATTGTTGAGATTTGTGGTATTTACTCCCAACTTTTGAAGAATTGACTGACCACTTCGGACCAAAGAGAATGACACCAATAGCTAGGTGGTCCAAGGAAGTAGGACAGCCAGTAGTGTCCAAATGAAACTTTATTGAAGACAGACCCGACTCAGCCGAGTTTCAGGACTTGCCTTCACCAGGAATCTATAAAATGTATCAACATACAAAACAATTAAAAACAAAACAATAAATGATGAATTAGTGAAATTGCTTACAATTTATATAGAAATGTCAAAATGTAAACATAAAGAAAACAAGGTTTACCATCAAATTCTTCAATATACAGTGAATAACTATGTCAACTCAAAAGCCCCTGTAAATAAATCAAACAATTCTGCCAGATGGTCACTATGGGGCTCATTTTCAAAGCACTTAGAACTTAGAGTTCCATCGGTTACTGCGTAATTTTGTCTAAGTGCTTTGAAAATACGTTTCTAAATATCAGATGAGTAGCAATTATAGAATAAATATTTTTCAAAAGATTTATTTTATCATAGTAAAAACATGGATAGACAATATGCATGTTATGCTGAAAGTAATAAGAGCATATATATCCCAGTAGCCCACACAGTTGCATTCTAAAAATAGTTAAATTCATCTGAACAATAAGCGCTTCATACTGTGTGCACAACTGCATTAATGGCAACACAACAAAACGTACCTGAATAAGCCACTAACTTGGAAGTGATGATATCAAAGCCATCATTCAAAATGTTTTTAGTCAAAAATCAATTTCAAGCAATACATTTCTTTTAAGTATATCGTACCCAAACTTTTTTTTTAAACTTCACGTGGCAATATAAAATAAGCTATCATGAGATAAATAATCAAATACTATGTAGGGCATGGTATGTGCTGTACCTATTTTCTTTTGCATCACACAACTGCTCTAACCAGGCAAAAATGGCACCATGCAAGAGGCATATTGCATATCTGTATATGTCATACATAAAGAATATATTATGTAAAACTAAAAAAAAAAACCATCAACATCAAGGATAGGTTACAGCCTCTCTCATTTACTGTTTTGACATATGCTCAGAAATAAAAGGGGAAGACTCAGTGGTGGTATCATGACATAGTGAGAGGGGTGCTATCCAGTCTTTTGCATTGAGTGTCACATGTACGATTATCTCCTAGTTGGTGAGTGGTTATATGTGTGTGCCCGATGCAAAGAGCTCCTAGCTCTCGGGGAACGTGTCCATTCTCTTGAGGCTAGAGTAGCAGACTTGGTGGAGCTGAGGGAGACAGAGAGGTACATAGAGGGAGACCTACTGGATGTAGAGAAGTCCCACCTCCAGTCTGGTAGCCCCTGTGCTACCTTAGAGGAGAGAGGTCTCCTAGAAGGAGAGCATCACCCTGGTGAAGTAGGAAGTACTCCTGTAGCCAGGACCTGCCCACCAGGGGATGTACTAGCCTCTCTCACCGAGGATATGTCTCCAAGTGCTGCCTAGGAGGGAAGGGTTAGGACAGCTGTTGTAGTTGGTGATTCGATCATTAGGCATATAGATAGCTGGGTGGCTGGTGGATGTGAGGATCGCCTGGTGACTTGCCTGCCTGCTGCGAAGGTGGCGGACCTCACGCATCACCTAGATAAAATTTTAGATCGTGCTGCGGAGGAGCCAGCTGTCTTGGTACATGTGTGTACCAATGAACATAGGAAAACGTGGGGGAGAAAGATTCTGGAAGCCAAATTTAGGCTCATAGGTAGGTCAAATCTTAGAACCTCTAGGGTAGCATTTTCTGAAGTGCTACTCATTCCACGCACATGGCCCAAGAGACAGGCAGAGCTTCGGAGTCTCAATGTGTGGATGAGACGATGGTGCAGGGAGGAGGGTCTTAGATTTGTTAGGAGCTGGGCAACATTCTGGGGAAGAGGGAGCCTATTCCAAAAGGATGGGCTCCACCTTAACCAGGGTGGGACCAGGCTGCTGGCATCGGTGTTTAAAAAGGAGATAGAGCAGCTTTTAAACTAGAAACTGGGGGAAGGCCGACAGTCGTTCAAAAGCGCATGGTTCAGGATAAGGTATCTTTCATCACCAAAACAGGAAAGTTAGGGTATCCTGATAGTGAGGTTGCAAAAGTGACCATAGTAGATAAGGAGGCATATTTTCAAAGCACTTAACCTCCCAAAGTTCCATAGAAACCTATGGAACTTAGCCTCCCAAAGTGCTTTGAAAATATGCCTCAAGGTGTCCTAAAATAAAAATCAGACAAAAGATTGCAAATTAATACTGTCAAGTACTGAGTATGATGTAAATAGGAACAACAAACATAGTTTGAAATGTCTATATGCAAATACCAGGAGCCTAAGAAATAAGATGGGACAGTTAGAATGTATTGCACTAAATGAAAAATTAGATATAATAGGCATCTCTGAGACCTGGTGGAGGGAGGATGTCATAGAACCCGGGATGGTGAGCCCTTGGGCTGCAACAGACAAGTCCTTTGGGGAGACGCAGAGATGAGGTGAACCAGGCACTGAATACAAACAAGATACCAGACATGGCAAATAGATAAAGCACACTCAAGACAAGGTGAAATTAGAGCCTGGCTAAAGCGAAAACCAGGAACAGAACGTAACAAAAGTAGGAACCAGGAACACAAACACAATCATTGTCATGGCTCACTTGCTCAATTATCTTGTCAAACAGCCTCCATGTGCAAAACATGGCGGTAGCGTCCTATCTATAGTGGCTACATCGGAAATCGCCTGTTTTTCCTGATACATCCGGAGTCAGTATTGAGTTTCACATAAAGCATCCCCAGTGTACGTGTGTGTTCAGCCCCTTGGGTTCCAGGGTGTCTAAGTGGTAGATCCAAAAAGTTTCACGCTGTAATAATTTCCTGTTACGATCCCCTCCCCTCAATGTCGGGACTACATGATCAATTGCCATGCATCTGATATCAGTCACTATATGGTTGTGTTGTGTCTGGTGCTGGACCAATGGAGCCCCAATGTTCTGTGCTGTGATGCGTGAACGGTGTTCTATCATCCTTGCGTGGAGTGATCTGTTTGTCTTCCCTATGTACACCTTGGCCATATAATCTTGAGCCTACCATCGTCAGCACTGTAATGCTTAAAAGACTGACAGTGTGCACAATGATGGATTAATGAGTGTATTCAGTGACAGATTGGAAATAGAAGTGATAAAGATAAAAAACAAAAAAAATTGGCACACTGAGTAAGGTAGGGGGTTTTGTCTATGATTAAAACTGTCACCTTGAGGGGTTTATCTGACTAATGAAAGAGTTCCGGTGACTATATGAGACTTTCGCCGTAAAACAACCTCAATAGATCGGAGTGGTCCACCTCAGTGACAAGTTCTACTATTTCTAGGATAAGCAGCATAAAATGTATTGTACTGTTTTGGGATCTTGCCAGGTACTTGTGATCTGGATTGCCTACTGTTGGAAACAGGATACTGGGCTTGATAGACCTTCAGTCTGTCCTAGTATGGCAATGCTTATATTATGCTCATGCCCTTTATCGTTTCAACTGCTGCATCATGGGTGATGTTAGTATAGAGGGCCTTAGTATCAGCTATCACCAAAAAGATGTTTTCCAAATGCCCTACATATTGCTCCAGATGGGTAATGATAGCAGTTGAATCCCTGACATAAGAGGGTATTAAAAGAATAAAAGGTCTTTAAAACTTAGCAGCAGCTGTTGTCCCTCTTCCCAAGCATCCATGGCAAAGAGATTGGCTTCTGCTTGGCAAATATTGGGGAGGGTGCAAGAGTTTCTGAAGATCTGTGTTTGAAAAGTTAAACAGGCCTTCTCTAGTTAACTGTTTCACCCCACTCATGGGGTATTGTGTTCAGTTCTGGTCGCCTCATCTCAAAAAATATATAAAAGAATTGGAGAAGGTGCAGAGAAGGGCGACGGAAATGATAAAAGGATGGGACGACTACCTTATGAGGAGAGGTTAAGAAGGCTAGGACTCTTTAGCCTGGAGAAAAGGCGCCTGAGGGGTGATATGATAGAGATCTACTAAATAATGAGTGGGGTAGAGCGGACAGATGAGAAGCATTTGTTTACGCTTTCTAACAATAATAGAACCAGTTGACACAAGATGAAATTAGAATGTGGTAGGTTTAAAACAAATTGGAGAAAGTTTTTCTTTACTCAGCGCGTAGTTAGACTCTGGAACTCATTGCCGGAGAAGGTAGTGACGGCAGCTGGCCTTGCAGAGTTTAAAGGGGAGTCTGAACAGATTCCTGAAGGAAAAGTCCATTGATCGTTATTAAATTTTGGGGTTTTGTCAGGTTCTTGGGGCCTGGATTGGCCGCTGTCAGAGACAGAGTGCTGGGCTTGATGGACCTTTGGTCTTTTCCCAGCATGGCAGTACTTATGTACTCTTCTGAGTTATTTGTTTTACAAGCTGAAGAGCCCTAACCTGTTTAGCTTTTCTTTGCAAGTGAGACATTCCATTTCCTCTGTTGTTGCTTTTCTTTAAACCAGTTCTAGTTCTGTTAGCTTTTTTTTTTTTTTTTAATGGGGCAACCAGAACTGTATGGTGCAGTTTTGCAGCCTGGATGTAAACCAGTTGTTTTAAACCCAGTCTCTAAGACACATTCAGCCAGTCAGATTTTCAGGATATCCACAATGAATATGCATAAAATAATCTTTAATACAATGGAGGCATTACATGCAGATCTTGCTTTTGCATATATAGTTGTTGTGGATATCCTGAATACTAGACTGATCATATTTGTCCCAAGGACAAGATTGAGAAACCCTGACCAATACAGAGGCATAAACATGTCCAGTTTTATTTTCCTTTCATTTTGAGGATTATAGAATTAGTGCATTCTGTTATGCAGACAACATTCTTTTGTTGTCTTATATGGATCCAACTTCTGTGGGCCTTACACCACTATAATATTGCTATCATGCAGTGGCAACCTGGATGACTGCACAGTGGCTTGTTCTAAACCCTGACAAAACAACATCTTGCTGGATTTCAGGCAAACCTTCCTGCCCAACTCAGATTCCTACTCTCCTTGGTTTTCATGTACCAGTTATTCACTCATTTTGTTATTTGGGGGTTACTATTGACTGTCAGTTGCGATTCTTTGCCCATGTTTCTTCTGTGGTTCACAAGAATTTTAAAAAATATTTTAACAAACTCTGTTCTGTTCATTTTTACTTTTGATGACTCAGCTTTAGGCACATTAATTCAAACCTTACTTATTTTTCAGTTGGATTATTTTAGCCATTTCATGTCAGCACTGTGAAGACCAGCAAAAGTAATATTACTGCTTTTGCTGGTCTTCACAGTGCTGACATGAAATGGCTAAAATACAGCTATTAGGCTTCTTTGTTGTGCTTGTAGATTTGATTCTTCACATCTTTGCTTATCTGGTATCACTGGCTTTCTGCTTCATACAGAATACTGTTTAAGATCCTTGTTCTGACACACAAGGCTCTCTACACGCATAACCCTCTCTAGTTAGCTTCTCAGATTACTCCTTATGTCCCTCCAGGGTGCTTCCTTTCATGCCCAAGCATCATCTGGTATTCCATGGGGTAGCATGTGTTAGATCATATTCAGTTAGACACTGTATCTTTTTCTTTGCTGCCCCTAGTCTTTGCAGTCTGAATCTATCTTAAGTCTTCAGAGATGCCTTAAATTTACTAATTTGTTTGAGACTCTCCATGGTCCAGGTAACATTGGATAACCTTACTGCTGGCTGGACGTTTCTATGCTATTGAACAATGGCTGGTGGTGATGTCTGCTGGAAACATGCGTGTATGATTATTCTATACTAGTAAAAAAGGCCCGTTTCTGACACAAATGAAACGGGCGCTATCAAGGTTTTCCTCGGAGTGTGTATGTTTGAGAGAGTGTGTGTGAGAGTGACTGTGGGAGAGAGAGTGAATGTGCGAGTGTGTGTGTGACAGAGAGAGAGTGAGACTGGGTGCAAGTGTGTCTGTGAGAGAGAGAGTGTGTCTGTGAGCATGAGAGTGTATGCCAGGGCCCCTCCTCCCAGTTCCAGGGTCCCCCCTCCCTCTGAGTTCCAGGGTCGTCCCCCTCCGTGTTCCAAGGTCGTCCCCCTCCCTCCCTCCGTGTTCTATGGTCGTCCCCTCCTCCCTCCCTCCGAGTTCCAGGGTAGTCCCCTCCCTGCCTCCGAGTTTCAGGGTCCCCTCCCTCCCCTGCATTATGCTCTCTCCCCTACATTCATCCATATGCAGGCAACGTCCTCTGTACCCTGCCACCTCCATCCATCCATGTGCAGCATCTCTCCCCTGCCCCCTTCCTCCCCCCTCTGAGTTCCAGTGTCCCCCTCCCTCCCATTTCCAGGGTCCCCCCTCCCTCTGTCCCTCCATCCCTCCCTCCCAGTTCCAGGGTCCCATGGAACTGGGAGGGAGGGGGGACGGAGAACGTTGGAGGAGTGACGTCAGCAGGTGGTTACAATCCCAGTGAGACACATTGGAATGTTGGAGGAGCAAATTATTATATTAGATGGCTCTTGATCCATGGGTTTATTGGTGGTATGTGTAACCTCTCCTGTTATATTAATGAATTTCTTTTCTTTGATTATTGCATTGTACACTGCTATGACACACATTATGAAAAGTGGTATATCCAATTTCTAATAAACCATAATGCCTAAATATTCTATGTGTGTTTTGGCAGCCATGATCCACTAGGCTGAAAATTTCAATGCATTGACTCAGTGATTCCAAGAATCCCGTTTATGTATTCAGGGATTTATAATCTGCAACTCAAAAGTCTTATGTGGAGTACTTAATAGTATCAGAAACATTAAGTAACCTAAAATGCAAATTGCTCATAAAAACAAACAGGACAATATAATTACCTCTAACTCAGTATCCAACAGTTTGTACATGTAGTTGAAATTATTCATCCTTAAGTGCATTACTTGCTTTGTCTACATTAAAATTTCAATTGCCATTTAGATACTCATTCTCCTAGTCTGAAAAGATCTGAAATTCAAAACAGTCCTCTTCCACTTCAACAACTTTGAAGGAGTGCTGAGACAGGACCTGCCACGCTGGCAAGAAAATTGCACTTGTAAATATTTACTGTCATGAAATGCCTAGCCACCTGCCTGAAGCTACCCCACAGCCACTTAGAGGGTCTATCCCCAGCACAGCTCAGGTCCACCTGCACCTGCCACTTGTGGTCTATACTAGCACCCTCCTCCCACCGACTGGGTCTCAACCACCTCTTGGCAAATCTCCCACTCTCAAATTATCCCCAGTGATTTCTAGGTTACTGGAGGCCACACTCCCTGTGGTTCCACAGTTCTCAAAAAGCACCCAAAGACCCAACACACAAACCACCAGGATTCTTTATCAGTTCAGACAAGCAGAGTCAACAAACTAATATTGCTTATTGTCTGAAAAATTGAACAGTGAAATAGAAAAAGTGCAATCAGCAAACAATAATAGGTAACTGAAATATTGATCAATTATAACACTAACTAAACATTTGTTTACTTTCTAAAAAGTACCTGGGGAGATCAGGACATAACTGTTCACCGAGCCTCAGCAAAGAGATCTTCTCTTCTCCTGGGCTAAAACTGAGGGGGGGGGGGGGGGAGCCAGTAAAATCCAAATGATATTGAGCTCCTGGGACAATAAGAGCCCAGAACAAGTTTTGAAAGTATACTGCTCACAGTACTGTAGATCACTTCCTCACTGAGTGAAACTAAAGAGGGAGCATTCACTCTTCTATAACAGCTTTAACATAAAGCATGCAACACCTGCTGGACACTAGAAGAAATATACGTCAGGAAATAAGGCATTCTCCGAGGACAAGCAGGCTGCTTGTTCTCACTGATGGGTGACATCCACGGCAGCCCCTCCAATCGGAAACTTCACTAGCAAAGTCCTTTGCTAGTCCTCGCGCGCCCGCGCGCATGCGCGGCCGTCTTCCCGCCCGAAACCGGCTCGAGCCGGCCAGTCTTCTTTTGTCCGCACTCGGTACGGTCGTATTTTCGCCGTGTCGAGCCCCGGAAAGTCGACCTCGCGCGTCCAAATTGTTTTGAGCGTGTTTTTTCTTCGGAAAAGCTTTTGCTTAAGTCGGGAAGTGCTCCGGAAACCCTCCACCGGGTTTCGTGTCAATCCTCCCCGTACTTCCAGCTTTTTGCCCCGGTAAGTTTTCTTTCGTCATCGGGGTAGGCCTCTTTTCGGCCTCGGTCGAGATTTTCTCCCTCTAAAGTTTTGGTGCTCTTTTTCCGTCATTTCGGATTTTGATTTCGCCGGCGTGATTTTTCCGCCCATGACATCGAAGCCTTCCAGCGGCTTCAAGAAGTGCACCCAGTGCGCCCGGGTTATCTCGCTCACTGATCGACACTCGTCGTGTCTTCAGTGTCTGGGGGCCGAGCACCGCCCTCAGAACTGCAGTCTGTGTTCCCTGCTTCAGAGGCGGACTCAGGTAGCGAGACTAGCCCAGTGGAACGTGTTGTTCTCGGGCTCTTCGTCGGCATCGGCACCGGGATCTTCGAGTGCATCGACGTCGTCAGCGTCCAGACCATCTTCCTCGGCCGCCCCTGCATCGAGTGCATCGAGGCATCGGGCCTCTGCATCGGCGCCGAGACATCGGATAGCTGCATCGACGTCGGTGGTACCGGGACCTCGTCTGCTGATGTCGTCGGACGGTGGTGCATCGTCAGGAGTGCAGGTGAGGGCTGTCCATTCCCCTGCTGGTGGCGGTGAGCCTTCGGGTGGGTCTCCTCCTACCCTGATGGCTCCTGCGGTACAGCCCCCCCGAGACCGACCTCCTTCGGTCTCGGCCCCGAGGAAGCGACGGATGGATTCTACGTCCTCCTCGTCGGTGCCGGGGAGCTCCGGTGACATGCTTCGGAAGAAATCGAAGAAGCATCGACACCGGTCTCCTCCCCGTGTCGGCACCGAGAGCTCTGGGTCGCCGAGGGATTCGGCACCCAGCAGGCATCGGCACCGAGAGGACCTGCTCACCCTCTGTTCAAGAGGTGTCGATGCGCTCCACTCTGGACAGCCCGGAACAGCCTCCTCGCCCGGAACAGGTTCTGACGTCGACGCCTGCATCGACCTCTCAGCCTTTTTCTGCAGCCACTCTGAACGAGAGCCTCCGGGCCGTTCTCCCAGAGATTCTGGGAGAGCTGTTGCGCCCTACCCCTCCGGTACCGGCGGTGCTTGCGCCTCCGGTACCGTCGAGCGTGGCGCCGGCTGGCCCATCGCCCAGGTTGAGGTCCCCGACGTCGGTACCGCGTGCGGTGCCGACCGCGGCCACCTCCCAGGAGGGCTCCCCGACTACGTCGGCGGAGGGAGCTTCGCCGATGCGGGCCAGGGAGTCTACCTCTCGACGCCCCCATCGTGGACGTGGCTCCACGGAGTCGAGCAGGGCGAGGTTGCAGACACAGGTCCGTGAACTTGTGTCTGACACCGAGGGTGAGGCCTCGTGGGAGGAAGAGGAAGATCCCAGATATTTCTCTGATGAGGAGTCTGAGGGTCTTCCGTCTGATCCCACTCCCTCTCCTGAGAGACAGCTTTCTCCTCCCGAGAGTCTGTCTTTTGCCTCCTTTGTCCGGGAGATGTCTACGGCCATCCCCTTCCCGGTGGTTGTGGAGGACGAGCCCAGGGCTGAAATGTTTGAGCTCCTGGACTATCCTTCTCCACCTAAGGAAGCGTCCACTGTTCCCTTGCACCATGTCCTGAAAAAGACATTGCTTGCGAACTGGACCAAGCCATTAACTAATCCCCACATTCCCAAGAAGATCGAGTCCCAGTACCGGATCCATGGGGACCCAGAGCTGATGCGCACTCAGTTGCCTCATGACTCTGGAGTTGTGGATTTGGCCCTAAAGAAGGCTAAGAGTTCTAGGGAACATGCTTCGGCGCCCCCGGGCAAGGACGCTAGAACCTTAGACTCCTTTGGGAGGAAGGCCTACCATTCCTCTATGCTCGTGTCCAAGATCCAGTCTTACCAGCTCTACACGAGCATACACATGCGGAACAATGTGCGGCAGTTGGCGGGCTTGGTTGATGCTCTTCCCCCTGAGCAAGCCAAGCCTTTTCAGGAGGTGGTCAGGCAGCTGAAGGCGTGCAGAAAATTCCTGGCCAGAGGAGTTTATGACACTTTTGATGTTGCGTCCAGGGCCGCTGCTCAAGGTGTGGTGATGCGCAGGCTCTCATGGCTGCGTGCCGCCGACCTGGAGAATAGAATCCAGCAGCGGATTGCGCACTCGCCTTGCCGTGCGGACAATATTTTTGGTGAAAAGTCGAACAGGTGGTAGAGTCTCTCCACCAGCGGGACACCGCATTCGACAAATTCGCCCGCCGGCAGCCTTCAGCTTCTACCTCTACAGGTAGACGATTTTTCGGGGGAAGGAAGACTGTTCCCTACTCTTCTGGCAAGCGTAGGTACAATCCTCCTTCCCGACAGCCTGCGGCCCAGGCTAAGCCCCAGCGCGCTCGCTCTCGTCAGCAGCGTGCGACTCAGCAAGGCCCCGCGGCTCCCCAGCAAAAGCAAGGGGCGAGCTTTTGACTGGCTCCAGCAGAGCATAGCCGACATCCAAGTGTCCGTGCCGGGCGACCTGCCAGTCGGAGGGAGGTTGAAAGCTTTTCACCGAAGGTGGCCTCTCATAACATCCGATCAGTGGGTTCTGCAAATAGTCCGGCAGGGGTACACCCTCAATTTGACCTCAAAACCTCCAAATTGTCCACCGGGAGCTCAGTCTTACAGCTTCCAGCACAAGAAGGTACTTGCAGAGGAACTCTCCGCCCTTCTCAGCGCCAATGCGGTCGAGCCCGTGCCATCCGGGCAAGAAGGGCTGGGATTCTATTCCAGGTACTTCCTTGTGGAAAAGAAAACAGGGGGGATGCGTCCCATCCTAGACCTAAGGGCCCTGAACAAATATCTCGAAAAAGAAAAGTTCAGGATGCTTTCCCTGGGCACCCTTCTCCCCATGATTCAGCAAAACGACTGGCTATGCTCTCTGGACTTGAAGGATGCCTACACACACATCCCGATACTGCCAGCTCACAGACAGTATCTGCGATTTCAGTTGGGCACACGCCACTTCCAGTACTGTGTGCTACCCTTTGGGCTCGCCTCTGCGCCCAGGGTGTTCACCAAGTGCCTAGCTGTGGTAGCAGCGGCGCTTCGCAGGCTGGGGGTGCACGTGTTCCCATATCTCGACGATTGGCTGGTGAAGAACACATCCGAGGCAGGAGCCCTGCAGTCCATGCAGATGACTATTCGCCTACTGGAGCTACTGGGGTTTGTGATAAATTATCCAAAGTCCCACCTTCTTCCAGTGCAGAGACTCGAATTCATAGGAGCTCTGCTGGATTCTCGGACGGCTCGCGCCTATCTCCCAGAGACGAGAGCCAACAACTTGTTGTCCCTCGTCTCGCGGGTGCGAGCGTCCCAGCAGATCACAGCTCGGCAGATGTTGAGATTGCTGGGCCACATGGCCTCCACAGTTCATGTGACTCCCATGGCCCGCCTTCACATGAGATCTGCTCAATGGACCCTAGCCTCCCAGTGGTATCAGGCCGCTGGGGGTCTGGAGGACGTGATCCACCTGTCCACGAGTTTTCTCGAATCCCTGTATTGGTGGACCATTTGCTCCAATTTGACTCTGGGACGTCCCTTCCAAATCCCTCAGCCACGGAAAGTGCTGACTACGGATGCGTCCCTCCTGGGATGGGGAGCTCATGTCGATGGGCTTCACACCCAAGGAAGCTGGTCCCTCCAGGAACGCGGTCTACAGATCAATCTCCTGGAGTTACGAGCGATCTGGAACGCTCTGAAGGCTTTCAGAGATCGGCTGTCCCACCAAATTATCCAAATTCAGACAGACAACCAGGTTGCCATGTACTATGTCAACAAGCAGGGGGGCACCGGATCTCGCCCCCTGTGTCAGGAAGCCGTCAGCATGTGGCTCTGGGCTCGCCGTCACGGCATGGTGCTCCAAGCCACATATCTGGCAGGCGTAAACAACAGTCTGGCCGACAGGTTGAGCAGGATTATGCAGCCTCACGAGTGGTCGCTCAACTCCCGAGTGGTGCGCCAGATCTTCCAAGCGTGGGGCACCCCCTTGGTGGATCTCTTCGCATCTCGAGTGAACCACAAAGTCCCTCAGTTCTGTTCCAGGCTTCAGGCCCACGGCAGACTGGCTTCGGATGCCTTCCTCCTGGACTGGGGGGAGGGCCTGCTGTATGCTTATCCTCCCATCCCTCTGGTGGGGAAGACTTTGTTGAAACTCAAGCAAGACCGAGGCACCATGATTCTGATTGCTCCTTTTTGGCCGCGTCAGATCTGGTTTCCTCTTCTTCTGGAGTTATCCTCCAAAGAACCGTGGAGATTGGAGTGTTTTCCGACCCTCATCACGCAGGACGAAGGGGCTCTTCTGCATCCCAACCTCCAGTCTCTGGCTCTCACGGCCTGGATGTTGAGGGCGTAGACTTTGCCTCTTTGGGTCTGTCAGAGGGTGTCTCCCGCATCTTGCTTGCTTCCAGGAAAGACTCCACTAAGAGAAGTTACTTCTTTCATTGGAGGAGGTTTGCCGTCTGGTGTGACAGCAAGGCCCTAGATCCTCGCTCTTGTCCTACACAGACCCTGCTTGAATACCTTCTGCACTTGTCTGAGTCTGGTCTTAAGACCAACTCCGTAAGGGTTCACCTTAGTGCAATCAGTGCATACCATTACCAAGTGGAAGGTAAGCCGATCTCAGGACAGCCTTTAGTTGTTCGCTTCATGAGAGGTTTGCTTTTGTCAAAGCCCCCTGTCAAACCTCCTACAGTGTCATGGGATCTCAATGTCGTTCTCACCCAGCTGATGAAACCTCCTTTTGAGCCACTGAATTCCTGCCATCCGAAGTACTTGACCTGGAAGGTCATTTTCTTGGTGGCAGTTACTTCGGCTCGTAGAGTCAGTGAGCTTCAGGCCCTGGTAGCCCAGGCCCCTTACACCAAATTTCATCACAACAGGGTAGTCCTCCGCACTCACCCTAAGTTTCTGCCAAAGGTCGTGTCGGAGTTCCATCTGAACCAGTCAATTGTCTTGCCAACATTCTTTCCCCGTCCTCATTCCTGCCCTGCTGAACGTCAGCTGCACACATTGGACTGCAAGAGAGCATTGGCCTTCTACCTGGAGCGGACACAGCCCCACAGACAGTCCGCCCAATTGTTTGTTTCTTTCGATCCCAATAGGAGGGGAGTGGCTGTAGGGAAACGCACCATATCCAATTGGCTAGCAGATTGCATTTCCTTCACTTACGCCCAGGCGGGGCTGGCTCTTGAGGGTCATGTCACGGCTCATAATATTAGAGCCATGGCTGCGTCGGTAGCCCACTTGAAGTCAGCCTCCATTGAAGAAATTTGCAAAGCTGCGACGTGGTCTTCTGTCCACACATTCACATCTCATTACTGCCTGCAGCAGGATACCCGACGCGACAGTCGGTTCGGGCAGTCAGTTCTTCAGAACCTGTTTGGGCTTTAGGATCCAACTCCACCCCCCGAGGGCCCTGTTTGTTCTGTTCCAGGCTGCACTCTCAGTTAGTTGGTAAATTTTTTAGGTCAATCTCAGTTATGTCCTCGCCGTTGCGAGGCCCAATTGACCTTGGTTGTTGTTTTGAGTGAGCCTGGGGGCTAGGGATACCCCATCAGTGAGAACAAGCAGCCTGCTTGTCCTCGGAGAAAGCGAATGCTACATACCTGTAGAAGGTATTCTCCGAGGACAGCAGGCTGATTGTTCTCACAAACCCGCCCGCCTCCCCTTTGGAGTTGTGTCTTCCCTTGAAGTGTATTGTCTTGCTACATACTGGACTGGCCGGCTCGAGCCGGTTTCGGGCGGGAAGACGGCCGCGCATGGACTAGCAAAGGACTTTGCTAGTGAAGTTTCCGATTGGAGGGGCTGCCGTGGACGTCACCCATCAGTGAGAACAATCAGCCTGCTGTCCTCGGAGAATACCTTCTACAGGTATGTAGCATTCGCTTTATTACAGGCTTTAAAAAGCCAATATTCTATCACATTTACCTTACCTTGTGGGAAATTGTCTTTAATACTTGAGGAGAAGAGATTGTAGGGTTAACTGATAAATTCTATATTTATTTAAATAGCAAGTGAGGCACCAGCTTAGGTAAACAATTTTTGTTGGTGTTTGTTTTAGATCCACACCAGGCTCATTCTTTGATGAACTGTTAAGCCAGTTAAGATAAGAGGGAAATTTTTCACCACAAGGCTTAATTGTGGATTTTCATCAGGAAGTGAATAAACCTTAGTAATAGATTAATTCCAGGCCCTTTGAAATTGGCTTTTCTTGCTCAAAGATGACAGCGGTTCAACAGATCTTACTTCCTTAGATTTCACAGAAGTGTATTGGCACATTCCTATCGGAAACTCCTATGGGCTGTTCCCAAGGTTTGTTGCCATACACAGTTTACAAGTTGCATCTTAGGTAAGCAACATGCCTACACCCTCACACTGCAGCGAAGCAATTTTGGTTTTAATTTTCAAGGGTTCACCTGTTGTCTTTGGGCACTTTAGTGTCACCTTTTTTTTTCCCATTATTTGCAGCCATTTGGCTGTGTTTACAAGTTCACTTCTGGTGCTGTCATTTTCCATCACTTCACCAGGCATTCTGTCATATACTTGTCATATTGATCTTTGTTTGTATAAGGGGTCTAATATTTTTTTTTTTTAAAGAGAGCCACTTACCCGGGGCTTCTGCAGGGTCCCGGGCTGACAGGAGCCGGCATGGGGGCGGAGTCGCAGGTACTCGCAAACCAGAAGTGCTCCCGTGCCAGTAAAGGGAGGCACTCCAGGCTTGCAGGACCCGGGCTCCGTCATTGGGAGACTGGATACTGGTGCCCAGAGGCAGGGGGAGCCAGGGGAAGGTTGCACTTTTGTGTCGCAGCAATCCTGGATGCCGTGGGCCAGCTTAGTGCACTGTTCATGCATGTGTGGTCAGCTCACATGCGCAGAGGTGGAAGAGTGAGGTCCCCGCGAGGGGAGGGAGGAGCAGGCTCAAAAGCCCGGATGTAAATGGTGCAAAAAGCGCCGGAGGAGCACCGTTCTTTTTTTTTTTTTATAAATGTTTTTATTGTTCCATGGAGTCATATACAGGCATCAAGAGCAACATTAATACAAACAACAAAGCATGTCCTGACAACTCTGCCAACAATCTACTGAATTCCATGTTTTATTTTATTTTATTTCCCCCCCCCCCCCGTTTCTTCCCCTCCCCCAGCAGAGACCCCTCCCCCCTGTCCTTTATCACTTAAACAGCACACAGACTTAATCGATTCTGCTCTTCTTATGTAGGCATCATGAACAAGGCACATGTTCTTCCCCACAGATCACGATATTGACGAGCACCCAGAGAGGTCACAAACTTATATCTCATAGCCACCCAATGAGCCATCTCAAGCATACTATGTTTCCACACTGCAAGGGCCGGGGGCTCTCTCTACACCCACTGTTTCAGCACACACCTTTTAAGCAAAATCAAAGCTAACAAAACAAATTTACTTTGTGAAACTCTCAGCCCCTGTTCCTTAAGTGCTTGCCCACAACCCATTAATGTAACTGAATATTGCCACTCCACTGAGCGCTGTAATATCTCTTCCAAGATTGTCAGCGCCCCAGACCATAATTCCTGCAGTGTAGGACATTCCATGAAAGAGTGCAAAAAGGTGCCCACTGCCCCCCCACACTTGTCACATGTGTCACTATCCCACATTCCCAGGGCTTTCCCCCTAACTTTAGTGATATGCACTCTGTACAGGATTCTATACTGTGTGTCTTGTAAAGATGCATTCAGAGTGAGCTCCCGCAGATCTCGGAAGACTGCGCTCAATCTCTCCACCGACACCTCTTCCACAGTATCCTCACTCCACGCTGCAGCTAGTGATTTTAAGTGGGGGGATTGCATTTGCTCCCTAATCAACTGACACCAGCCAGTCAACCTATTATGAAGCGGAGTCATCTGCATAAAGGTGTGATCAAGTTTTGTAAATCGCACTACCGTCTTGCTCTGACGCTCCACACTCAGTATGCAATCTCGTGCCTGGAGGTATGCAAAGAAGTGAGAGCCAGGAATCTGTAATTCGTCACACACTTTGGCGAATGTAGGAAAGACATCCTCCCCCTCCCCCCGAAATTGACCTATAAACCGACAGCCTTTATCCCTCCATTTACAGAAGACTGACCTTCCCATTCCCGCTGGGAAAGCCATATTCCCCACCAATGGTAGGAACGGGCTAACCCCCACTTTATTTCCCGCCTGTCCTCTCCACCATCTCCAGGCCAATTGAAGGGCTGCTACATAGGGATTATCCACTTTCTTTCTTGCCCCCTGTACTGCCCAGGATTCTAAAACTGTAAAAGGGTCATTTGGCCTGCACCAGCTCTCCCAAAAGCCCTGGGGGGCAAAAAAACCCTTCTCCGTAATCAATTCGTGTATCCACCGCATCAGTGCTGCTACATTATAAACCCGTAGGTCTGGGAGTCGGACTCCCCCCTGCCCATTATTCCTAGTCAACTTGGTAAACGCTATCCGCGAGCATTTAGCATGCCAGATAAAAGTACCTACAATACTTTTATAGGAACGCTCCTCCGAAGCCCTGACCCATAAGGGAAGCATTTGTAATGGGTAAAGTATCTTGGGCAACAAGACCATTTTAACCAACGCTATACGCCCTAAAAAATTCACAGGTAGGTCTTTCCATTTTTGGCATATGTTTATTATCTCTCCTAGTCGGTCTAACACATTTTTTTTGTATACCCATGCCAAGTTCACACTGATGTGGATCCCCAAATATTTAATACCCTCTGTAGCCCAACGTAATGGGAAGGAATGTAAGGTTCTACTAATACACGGGTCATTTACCGGTAGGGCCTCGGACTTGTCAAAGTTTATACTAAGGCCCGAAAAAGCCCCAAATGCTCGGATATAAGACATAACCAGTGGCAGGTTACGAGTTGCCTCATCCAACAAAAGCAGCATATCGTCTGCAAATAGATTGATGATATATTCCTCCCCACCCACCTTTAATCCTTTCAGCGTGGTGTCCTGCCGTAGTTTTGCTGCCAAGGGTTCCAGAGTTAGAAGAAATAGCAGCGGTGAGAGGGGGCAACCCTGCCTAGTCCCTCCCCCCAAAGTAAATGTATCAGACAGGGACTCATTGACAAGGAGCTGCGCCGTTGGGTGACAGTATAACGCTCGAACCCATCCCAAAAAATCTCCCTGAATACCAAAGCGGTCAAGGATCCAGAACAAATAAGGCCAAACAACCTTATCGAAAGCCTTTTCTGCATCAAGGCTTGCCACTATAGCGTCTCCCTTTCTGCCAGCACCTTCCATTAATATTCGGCTCACCTTCAAGATGTTAGCTGACGCATACCTCCCTTTAACAAAACCCACCTGGTCCGGATGGACCAGGTCTGGAACCACCTTTCCCAGTCTGTCCGCCAACACCGCTGCCAGGATCTTTATGTCTTGATTTAATAACGATATGGGCCTGTAGGAACCCACCAATTCCTCATCTTTCCCCGGTTTAGGGATCAACACAAAATGCGTGTGATTTAATACCGCCCCCAATGCACCCTTTTCCTTGCTGTCTTCACACATAGCTATAAAGGGTGCAACCATGACGTCCTGCAATATTTTGTAATACTCCACCCCAAGACCATCTGGGCCTGGCGCTTTGGCCAACTTAAGGCGCTTAATCACTTGTTGCACTTCCTTACCCTGAATAGGTGCATTTAACCCCCTCCTCTGTTCCTCAGAAATCCTGGGCAGCCCTAACCCTTCAAAAAATTCCAGGCATTTATCTTCTGAGAAATTCCCTGCTTGGTATAACGCTGAGTAATACTCAACAAACTCTTTTTTAATATCAGCTGAGTTCTAACTTCACCCTCTCTATTCCTTATTTTAGTTATAAATCTTTTTGCCGTTCTTTGCTTCACTAGGGATGCTAGTAATTTACCTGTCTTATTGCCCCACCGGTGTAATTTGTATTTGTATAATTTTATGTTATATAGTGCACTTTCCTCCAGCACTTTCTGCACCTCTTTCCTCCGTTCCATATATTCCTTCCTAGTGGAGTCAGAGGCACGCCCAATGAGCGCTCGTCGCGCTTCTTTCAGTTGCGAGGTAAGTATTCGGATTTTCTCCCCTCGTTTTTTATTCATTGAGGCCACATACGAGATAATCTTTCCTCGTAGTACTGCCTTTGAGGCCTCCCAGAATACTCTTGGGGTCACATCCTGCACATCATTTTCTACAACATAATCTATCCGGCTCTTTCTCAAATAGGTGTGGAACTCCCTGCTTTGGTACAATGCCGGATTCATACGCCACCGGTCAGCCCCCTCCCGTCCTCCCCCTTGCCACTCCATCCACACCGGCGAGTGGTCAGATACCTCTGGCTCCCCGATTCCCGATTGACACACCCCCAGGACTACCGAGTAAGGCACGAGCAAGTAGTCAAGACGAGAGTGCGTCCCATGAGGGTGCGAGAAAAATGTATAATCAGCCTCATCTAGATGTTGGTGTCGCCATATATCCACTAAATCTAACTCCTTCATCAAAAAGTTGACTCCTCTGTCGTCTTGATCTTTGCCTGCCCTTCTGGGGGGTTTACAATCTATAGAAGGGTCACTGACGACATTAAAATCCCCCCCTATTACTAAGTGATATTGATCAAATGTTACCAATTTGGCGGCCAGCAAGGTGAAAAAACTGTGTGAGTATACATTGGGTGCGTACACACTACACAACCCCACCCGTTTGCCCTGCAGTTCTCCTGCTACTATGAGAAATCTCCCGTCTGGGTCTTGGTACATTCTATGTAAATCAAAGGAAATAGATTTCTTAAACAGTATGGCTACCCCTCGTTGTCTCCCATTGTAAGAGGCGAAAAATACATCTCCTACCCAGTCCCTTTTTAATTTTAAATGTTCCATTTTACTTAGGTGGGTCTCTTGCAACAGAGCTATATCAGCCTTCTGCCTCTTGAGTGCCTGCAGTATTTTCGTACTCTTAACTGGGGAGTGCACTCCATCAACATTTAAAGTCACAATCCTTAAATTAACCATTCAACTGCCACTCATCGTCTCCCCCTGCTTGTATTTCCTTTGCAGAGCCCAAGAGCCTCCCAGCTAAGCCCTCGGGCCATTCGTTCACACATGTCTCTTTCCATTCTGTGCCTTGTCTACCTCCCTGTTTTTCAAATCTCCACCCCTTGGTGATCATGCCAGTGCTGTTCAGTAGATTAACCGCTAAGTCCCTCAATTCCCCCTTTCCCTGCTCCCTTCCCCTAATCCCCCCCTCCCTCTCCCCCTTCCAGGTCCCCATCTTAATACTCTCCCCCCCTCCCCCCCCAGAACCCTTTCCCCTCGCTCACCCATTTCACCACACACACACCTTTCTGACACACCACCAACTCTTCCCGGCTACTCCGCCCCCTTCCTCTTCCCTCCCTTTCCCCTGACTCCCCAACTTATGTCCCGATTAATAACGATAACCTTAACACATAACAATATACAACATAACCTGTCATCAATACATACTACCAGAAAGATTTCAACAGGGAGCTCCCACACTTTTAAAGTCTTGTAATCCAGACTTATTATTGCAAAAGGTCGATCCAGAAACTTCTCATATCCGCAGGGCCCACAAGGATAGTGACCATGACCTTCACCACCATGATGTCCTGCCCAGCTACTTTCATCATAGTCACCATCTCTGGTCATTAAGACTCACTCTTGCATGGTGGCTCCCGTTTCTTCAAAATGTCTCCTGACGCATGTTTCAGTGTCCTACAGCCATCCTCAGTTAGCTGTGTCCCTAAAATCCTTGCAGTTCAGCAGCTCCACCTCATTTTAAGTTGGTCACAAAGGTTTCCAATGCTTCTGACTTCGTGAAAAACAAAGTCTTATTCTCGTGCAGCACACGTACTTTAGCCGGGTACAATAGAGAGAAGCGAACTCCCTTCTCATACAGCCTCTTACACTGGCGACCCATAATCCTCCGCTGATCAGCCACCGCCGCCGAATAGTCCTGAAAAAGCAGGATTTTTTTACCATTGTACTCCAAGTCAGGTTTTCGCCGGTAGGCCTGCAAAATAGCTTCTTTCTCCATATAATTCAATAACTTCACCAGGACTTGTCTCGGTCTGCTATCAGCAGGCCGCTCTGCTCCCACTCTGTGTATACGTTCCACTTGTCCCGCCAAAATCCAGCCCTAATTGTTCCGGGAGCCAGTGTTCTAGAAATTTCCTGAGCTCCGATGCTTTGACCGCTTCAGGCAGGCCCACAATCCGTAAGTTATTGCGCCTACTGCGGTTTTCTAAGTCATCTGCCTTTCTCTCCAGTTGTTCACACTTGCGTTCCAGCATCGCAATTCTCCCACTCGCGCCCGCAGCTTCATCTTCACATTGTGACACTCGGTCCTCAACTTGTTGCAAATGGGCGCTCTGGCGTTCCACCGCTTCACGGATATTGTCCACTGATGTCTGCAATTTAGACAGCTTTTCCTCTAGGACCACTGACAGTTGCTGCGCCAATTCTTTAATTAGTTCGGGCGGAATCGGCCCCATTATCGGAGTCTCTGTAGCCGCCGCCATCTTGTTTTCCTCGCAGCCGATGCTTTTCTTCCCCCGCGGGGTCTTTGCTGGCATACCCTGCTTCTCTTTCTCTTATAAGCACTCGCGAGCGTCTCAATTTGCTGCACTCACGATCCTGTGCACGGATGTCTCGCTGAGGAGTCACTTCGGGAGGGATTAGCAGGTTATTTTGCCGAGTTATTTGAAAGCGGGCTGGAGCCGGTGCTTCGGGCGTCCGCTCAGCTCCGCGTCATCACGTGACCCCCGCCACTGTCTTGGTAACTCAGGAGCACCGTTCTGATTGGACAGAGTATGCCCAGTAACAAGTTGGGGCCAGGAAAAGCCCAGGGAAATGTCTGGAAGTTAAATGGCGCAAAGAGCACCGGAGGAGAAGAGCTCTGATTGGCTAGATGCACCCAGTAACAAAGGGGGGCTGGAGAGCGTGTACAGAATACACAGAGCAGAAGAGTGAAGGCTACCTTGCAATTGCATTTGCCCCTGGCTGACTTTTTAGAAGTCCCCAGAGCTATAGTGCAGGCTGGATCTAAAGAGAGGCTGGCCATGGAAGCTGTTGACTGGCTGCAGACTGGCTGGAATTTCTGGTGCAAGGCTGGCTGCTGTGAGAAGGTTGCTTGAGGTGAGTGCTGTGTATTTATAAATGTTGGGATGAATGGCAGAGCATGCGTGTGTTTGTGTATGTGTGTTATTAAGACTGTGCAGAGAAAGTTTTTATTTGAATTCTGAAAAAATGTGTGGAAATGGAATCTTGTGGTGAAATCCGGAATGGTGTGAGGTCACTGGCGGATGAAAAAAACGTTTTGGCAGTTGGAAATAGGCTAAGGTAAAGACTAGATGTAAGATGTGTGCCTGAATTTTGAAATAATTTAATGGGAAATAGTATAAAAGTACATTTATTTGGGAGGTTTTAATGCTTAAGTGGCTGGGATAAGCTAGCTGATTTTTAGAGGCATAAAGTTTTTAAATTCTTCTTGATAAAAAAAAACCTTTTGGTTGGCTCTTAAAGCTCAGACTGATAAGGGAGCTTTTTTTTTTTTGACTGAATTAGCCAGGATACCTCAGGAAAACCTGAGTCTGGTGGGTTTCTAAAAGGAATCTATAGAATTAAATTATTTTAAGTGAGTAGAATGGTCTCAAGAGAAGAATAAATTCTCTCAAGCTGCATATGGGACTAGTAACTGAATAAAGGTGTGAAAGGGGAAAGTTTGTGATGAAATATATAAGATTTGAGTGGCTTTTTAGCTGAGTTTTAGTAGAATTTTGGTACAGAGATTACTGTTTTAAAAGCAGAGCTACTTCAGAACTCTGAGAAACTGTGCTGTAGTGTGCTCCAAGAGCAGAGGATTCTATTTAAAGAAAGAGTCCTATTTATCCAGTACTGCCTGAAAAGGGACACTGAAGAGGAACTAGATTTTCAGAAGACTGCAGAAGCAAAGCAGAGTGAAGTGCAGCTTGCTTATTGAGACTGAACTGAGGCGCTGGAGGTTAAAGTGCAAAGCCAAATTATGTACAGGGAGCCTGGTGGCCAGGAGGTAGACAATACTGCCATTTGAGCTTGAGTGGGGCTGAAAGAGTGAATCTGAGCCAATATAATTGTGGGAGGTTTAGAACAGGGTTTCCTGAATTATCTTTATTTTAAATAGTAGCTAGAATACATGGCCCGCCCCGCCTAAGAAGACACTGACAATAGCAAACATACATCAGGAAGCATAGGGTTTTGCTTTACTGATTTATTTAAAAGAGAGGGCAGTAGGTGTTCCTGAGTTGCTGTCCTGTTCTGGTTCCTGGCCTGGAGAGAGACGTCACCTGGTTCCTGGCTTAAGAACATCTGTTGAATGGTACCCAACGCAAGAAAGCTGCGGAGCAGGTGAAGAGGTTTATGTTTTCTTTTTAGAGTGTGCACACTGATTTATTTTTGAGTTTGATTAATTTCAATGCATTTCTTTAAAGTGGACACAGACACTGAGAAATACCTGGGGTGGAGTGATACTCACCTGTAATAAAGAGAAGATCGCCTGTAAAAGGGGGGGTGGGGGGTAGAATTGGGAATTAAGGGTAAGCATACTGGAGAGATAGTAACATTAAGAAAGTTCTGGGGGAAATCTGACCCGACTTTCAATCAGCCGGAAGTGACGGAGGATATCTCTCATCCTTTCTGAATGGTACTCTCCTATCCCTTAGAACAGACTGACCCATGTTCAACTGCTGTTCACAAGGAATCCTTAGTCCTTGGGAAGGAAATAGTTTTAATTAAAGTTGCACTTTAGTAGATTGGCTAAGTTTTTTAAAGCTGTGTTTTAAAAATGTCAAAGTATTTAAGAAATGCTTTCAACTTTAGAAGCATTTTATTCATGCAAGTTTTGGAAAAGCTCTAAGATTATCAGTTTAGAAAGAATTGTGCAATAAAACCAAATACTGTTAACATAACAGGTTGTGGCTTATTGTTTGATCCTTGTGGGGTGATGTAACTCTCACTGACAAATCAACACTTGTTGATTATTTTTAGCGGCAGTGGTGTCAAGGGTGTAATGTGCTTCATTTCAGGGGAAACATCTTACTCCCGGTGCTGTGACCAATAGCAAACTTTGTTATTGTAGTAAAACAAAGCAGCGCTGAAACCTAGGGGATGCTACATTTGCAATCACTCTATTTACTTAATGTTTTATCTGACATGTGAGACACCATTCATACATATATATTTTGTCACACTGCATGTCACAAGTGTACTGTTCAAGTCATTGTGTAGTTAGTCGTTTTTTTGTAATGTTAAGATAATTGTGAATCATACTACAATTTTTTTTATATTGTAGTTTTACCGCTGATGCAGGTGCTGTGAGGCCAAAACACAGCCCATGTCAGGTCTCTGAATAAAGTATACTTTTCTGCTTCAGTTTTGAAAACCCTTTATGCTGTTTTTTTGCTGCAGTTTTGTGCTCTACCATTTGGTCTAGCCGCGGCACCCAGAACGTTCTCAAAGATTATGTTGGTAGTCACGGCTGCATTATGCAAACAGGGCATCTTTGGGTTCATCCTAATTCCTGCCACAGCTGATGGTACAGTGTTTCTCCCAACATAAAGTGCAAAAGTTACAATCTCAGATGCAGAGTCTCCTCACACTGACAAAAAAGGCAGTGTGACATTATCTTAAAGTGCTGGGTTTGATGGCTATGATTTTGCAATTGATGCTGTGAGTCAAAAGGCACATGTGACCTTTGCAGAAGTCTCTCCTCTGTCATTGCTACCTTCAGAACAAAAACTTCAACAAAGTTTTGCTGCTACCACTGGAGGTCAGGAAGTGTCTTCAGTGGTGGTTGCAGACCAGTAATCTATGCAATGGAAACAGTCTGGACACCCTAGAGCAGAAAAAGTAATGGTGATGACAGATACAAGTCTAACTGGATGGGAAGCACACTGTCTTGACAAATAGATACAAGGTCAGTGGTGTCAGGAGGAAGCCCAGTATGCTATCAATCACTTGGAAGCATGAGCAATTTGCCTGGATATCCTGGTATTTCAACCTGTATGTTAGTCTTATCTTTTATAGGTTTGCTGTTTGACCCTGTCTCTAATAATGTATTGGTAGTTTGTTCCTAACTCATGTTTTATTAATATGTTTTGATAGTTTTTAGTATTCTCTATATTTGTCTGGCACTGATCTTTGTTTCTTTTCTCACTTTTCTGTTCTCTGTCCCTATATCTACCAATATATGATTTTTACCCCTCATTCTCTTTCTCTGACCCTCTAGTCAATTTTCATCTACCTACCAACTTTTCTCATCTTCCTCTCCAGCTATCCCATTGCCCCCTCTGTCTTCTTTCTCCTTCCTCAGTCTTCTATCCCTCTCCTCAATTCCCCGTTTCCATCTTTTGCACTCATCTACCTTCCACTGCCTCTCATCCACCCCGTCTCTTCTTCCTTCCTTCACCTCCAGCCCTTTCTATCCCATATAAGAACATACGAATAGCCATACTGGGTTACACCAATAGTGGTCAATCCAGGTTACAAGTACCTGTCAGAAACCTAATTAGTAGCAAAATTCCATGCTACCAATCCTTGGGCAAGCAGTGGCTTCTCCCATGTCCAGCTCAATAACAGACTATGGACTTTTCCTCCAGGAACTTGTCCAAACCATTTTAAAACCTAGATACTGACTGCTGATACCACATCCTCTGGTATCAGCTTAACTATTCTTTGAGTGAAAAAAATATTTCCTCCTCTATGTACTCTTTGAAAGAGTGAAAAATTGATTCTCTTTTACTTGTTCTATACCACTCAGGATTTTATAGACCTCAATCATATCGCCCCTTAACTGTTTCTTTTCCAAACTGAAGAACCCTGACCTCTTTAGCTTTTCCTCAGGTGGGAGGAGTTCCATCCCATTTATTATTTTGGTTGATCTTCTTTGAACCTTTTCTAATTCCACTATATCTTTTTTGACATATGGAGATCAGAATTGAACACAATACTTAAGGTGAGATCGCACCATGGAGTGATAGAGGCATTACACTATTTCTGGTCTTATTTTGCATTCCTTTCCTATCCTATTCTTTTTAAACCTATTTCCACCATTCAGAGACCCATCACCTTCCTTTCTCATACCTTTCCACAGCACTCCCATCTTCTCTTCAGGTTATTCACACACATGTTGCAACCTCTTCCTGCACTTATCCCTTCTTTTACCCCTATTTGACACCCTGACACATACTCTCAGCCCATGTAACCACCCACATTCATACCTATCCCCTCCAAATTCCCATTAGTCTCAGTATTCCCTAACACCTACCCTTCCAAATTTCCCATACTCAGTCTCCCATCCATAATTCCCTGCTCTGCGCACCAACACTTTTCCAAGTTCCAGCTAGGGTAGGTCATAGCAGACAGAAGGCGCAAAAGGCAGGTTGTGGGCAGCGTGTACGATTTGCTACCACTGCCAGCAACCACTAGGAAAAACAGCTCATAGGGAGGGGGAGCAGCTGAGAGAAGAGAAGAAGTAGGAGCGGGGGCATTAACATACAGAGTTCTTGAATCACTCACCATTCCAGAAGGGCAGTAGATAGTGCTTCCAACAAGCCTCCTTCCTTTCTTTTCTCCTGGTTCAAGCAGCAGGAGCACCAGCAATTGTACTGCCAAACACTCTTGGGTAAGGTTTCCAGATTTTTAGAAGGCAAATCTGGCACACTTGTGTTCCCAAATCATGGGAGTGAGGGAGCGGGCAGGGGCATCTCTCTTAATTGAAAGACTGAACATCAGGAGTGATGAATTCCTTCATCTGTCCTGTGATAGCAATGCAATCACTTTGCTTCCAAGCAGTCTGGGAACACAGATGAGCAGAAGTTTCTTGCAGGAAATAGCTTGAATACCTCTATTTTTGAAATCCAAGAAATTTTTACCAGCCATTTATTAAAATAGTGCTTATTTTCTAGAAAAGCAAGGGGTTGTAGTCATATGGAAGGTGCAGAGTTGTCCTCTGGAGGGAAGGTGGCCCTTCTGCTGACAACCAACTATAACCCTATGAAAAGAGAGCATTGGAAATATCGTACCAGTCCCCAAAATAACAAACCCAGCACTGATTGTGAAAACAGAACAAGTCAAAGTAGTGCAATCCCTTAAGAGAAACTACACACCAGTAGAATATCTCACCTCAGTCTTAAGAACATGGATAGTTCCACACTAAAGACAGAAGGGACTATGAATTACAAACAAAACTACTGACTGGGCCAACAATAGCACAGAGAGCATTCCAGAAGCTTGGGGAGGGACCGAAATCTTTGGTTCGGACTGTGGCTTTTTCCGAAGTAATTCCTATGAGGGGGAAAGGCGAGGAAAGACTACGCAAAACAATGGAATTCAATAAGTGGTTCGAGTCTTGGTGTAAAGAAGAAGGTTTTAGATAGTAGGAACATGGGGTAATACGTGGAAAAAATAACAGGCTCTACTGTAATGATGGGCTACATCTTTCTGTGATGGGAAAAAGGATCCTTGGGGAGAAATTCAGATGGTATGATAAACTAGAGGATGGGGTGACAAAAAGGAAACAAGGGGATTCAGAAAGTCACCCCCAGAACAAACACGATGGCAGAGGGAAAGGTCAACTAAATATAGAAAAGCACCTAAACTCACTAAGTACATGGACAGCAATGAGCATAAATGTGCATAGTCTAAGTAAAAAGGTTCAATACTTGAAAGCCCTGATGTTTGAAGAAAACTTGGATATTGTTGCTATTACAGAGACGTGGCTCAATGATTCCCATGAATGGGATGTGACTATAGTAGGCTATAATCTTTTTAGGAAAGATAGAAAGTGATGAAGAGGTGGAGTTGCGATGTATGTGAGAGACAATATCAGAGCGGCTGAAATGCGGAGAACCTGGGGAAAGGAAGAAGCTTTATGGATAGTCCTGGAAAGAGAAGATGGAACTTGCATCCACATGGGGGTTATCTACAGACCTCTGGCACAAACGGAGAAGTTAGACAATGATCTGATAGAAGATATTCAAAAGATTGGTATGAAAGGGGGAGGTGCTACTATTGAAAGATTTCAACTTGTCTGATGTGAGTTGGAACATCCTGTCTGCAGAATCAGAAAGAAGTAGGGAGATTGTGGATGTGCGTCAAAGTGCCTTGCTTAGACAAATGGTGATGGAACCCACGAGGAAAGGGTTGATGCTGGATCTAGTGCTCACAAATGGAGGAAGTGTTTCCAATATCCAGGTGGGTGTCCACCTATGTAATAGTGATCATCACACGATATAGTTTGATATAAGGGCAAAGTCCTTGCAAGGCATTCGCTCGGTGCTACAGCCATTTTCTGGATTCAAATAGAGCCCTAAAATAGGATAGCACTCACAGGACCATTTTGAGCTGCATTAACACAATTCAGCCCCTTGAATCACCTGGACGTCCCCAAATCCAGTTCTTGAGGCGCTCAACCCAGTGGGATTTTCAAAGATTTCCACAATTAAAAATCAACAGGATTCTGATTTCAGCAGAGGCAGTGCTTGGAGACAGGTCCAATACATATATCATTGTGGATTTATTGAAAACCAGACTGATTTGTGGCCCACAGTGCCTGGATTTACAGACATCTGCTCTAAATCCATAGTTTCACAGTAATCTCAGGGGACACATAAGTATTCCTTTTATTTACAAAACAGATAACATAGAAAAGGGTTTTAAAGGGTCCTCATTTCCTTTTTATCACTTGTATTATTCTGTTTTATGGATTATGGCATCCTACTACTATTACTTAACATTTCTAAAGCGCTACTAGGGTTACGCAGCGCTGTACAATTTAACATGGAAGGACAGTCCCTGCTCGAAGAGCTTACAATCTAAAAAGACAAATGTACAGTTAATCAGATAGGTCAGACAGATTGGGGCAACCTATATGTTCGAAAGGTTAGGTTCCGAATGCAGCATTGAAGAGGTGAGCTTTAAGCAAGGATTTGAAGATGGGTAGGGAGGGGGCTTGGCGTAGGGATTCAGGAAGATTGTTCCAGGCATAGGGTGAGGCAAGGGAAAATGAGCGGAGCCTGGAATTTGCAATGGTGGAGAAGGGTACTGAGAGAGGAGGGATTTGTCATGTGAGCGGAGGTTACGGGCAGGAACGTAGGGGGAGATGAGGGTAGAGAGGTAGGGTGGAGCAGCAGAGTGAGTGCATTTGTAAGTAAGGAGGAGAAGCTTGAATTGGATGCGGTATCTGATCGGAAGCCAGTGAAGCGACTTGAGGAGAGGGGTGATATGAGTATATCGGTTCTGGCGGAATATGAGACGTGCGGCAGAGTTCTGAATGGATTGAAAGGGGGGGAGGGATAGATGGCTGAGTGGGAGGCCAGTGAGGAGCAAGTTGCAGTAGTCGAGACGAGAGGTAATGACAGCGTGGACGACAGTTCGGGTGGTGTGCTCAGAGAGGAAAGGGCGAATTTTGTTGATGTTGAAAAGGAAGAAGCGACAGGTTTTGGCAGTCTGCTGGATATGCGCAGAGAAGGAGAGGGAGGAGTCGAAGATGACCCCGAGGTTGCGGGCAGATGAGACGGGGAGGATGAGGGTGCCATCAACTGAGATAGAGAGTGGGGGAAGAGGAGAAGTGGGCTTAGGTGGAAAGACGAGGAGCTCGGTCTTGGACATGTTCAGCTTCAGGTGGCGGTTGGACATCCAGGCAGCAATGTCGGATAGGCAGGTCGATACCTTGGCCTGGGTCTCTGCGGTGATGTCTGGTGTGGAGAGATAGAGCTGGGTGTCATCAGCGTAAACATGATACTGGAAGCCATGAGATGAGATCAGTGAGCCTAGGGAAGAGGTGTAGATAGAGAAGAGAAGGGGTCCAAGAACAGATCCCTGGGGAACTCCAACAGATAGCGGGATGGGAGTGGAGGAAGATCCATGAGAGTGCACTCTGAATGTGCGGTGGGAGAGATAGGAGGAGAACTAGGAGAGCACAGAGCCCTGGAACCCAAATGAGGCCAGTGTGGCGAGAAGTAAATCGTCATTGACAGTGTCAAAAGCGGCAGAAAGATCGAGGAGGATGAGGATGGAGTAGTGGCCTCTGGATTTGGCCAGGAGCAGGTCATTGCAGACTTTAGAGAGTGCTGTTTCTGTCAAGTGGAGAGGGCGGAAACCGGATTGGAGTGGGTCGAGGATGGCATGAGAGGAGAGAAAATCAAGACAGCGGCTGTGAACGGCGCGCTCAAGTATTTTGGAGAGGAAGGGTAGGAGAGAGATGGGGTGATAGTTGGAGGGGCAGGTAGGGTCGAGTGATGGTTTTTTGAGGAGAGGTGTGACTACGGCGTGCTTGAAGGTGTCAGGGACAGTTGCAGTGGAGAGAGAGAGGTTAAGGATGCGACAGATGGAGGGGTTGACAGTATGGGCGATGGTGTTAAATAGGTTGGTGGGGATGGGATCAGAGGAACAGGTGGTGCATTTCGAGGAGAAAAGAAGGCGGGAGGTTTCATCCTCGGTGATCTCAGGAAAGGAGGAGAAGGAGGCCTGGGTTGGTTGGTTGAGGGAGAGGGTTAATGGGTGAAGAGGGGGGGGGTGGGGGGTGATGGCTTGGTAGTGAATTCAAGGTTGATCTTTTGCACTTTGTCGTGGAAGTAATCAGCCAGTGATTGAGGAGAGAGTTAGGGGGAAGTGGGAGCGGGGGGCACCTTGAGGAGAGAGTTAAGGGTGGCGAAGAGACGACGAGGGTTGGAGCTGAGAGAATTGGTCAATTGGGTGTAATAGTCCTGTTTTGCAAGGAATAGGGAGGAGTGGAAGGAGGATAGCATGAATTTATGGTGAAGGAAGTCTGAATGAGTACGAGATTTCCTCCAGAGGCGTTCGGCAGATCGTGTGCAGGAGCGAAGGTAATGGATGCAAGGGGTCAGCCAGGGTTGGGGATTAGTACGCTTTGTGGGACGGGAGGTGGATGGTGCGAGGGTGTCCAGAGCAGAGAAGAGAGCGGCATTGTAAGCGGAGACCGCTTTGTCGACAGTCTCGGAGGACATGATGGATGGGAGGAGATTAGAGATACTAGCGGATAAGGTGAGGGGGTCAATGGCCTGGAGATTCCTGGAGGTGGTGGTTAAGGTTGGGCGGGGCAGAGGGGGGGGTGAAGAAGTGTGAATGTGATCAGGTGGTGATCGGAGAGAGGAAGAACTGAAGCTTGGAAGTTGGAGGGTGAGCCGGATGAGGAAAGGACGAGGTCAAGACAATGGCTGTCACGGTGAGTAGGGGTGGTAGAGCACAGCTGGAGGTTGAAGGAGGAAGTTAGGGTGAGGAACTTAGAAGCGTGAGGGTCGGATGGGTCATCAACATGTATATTGAAGTCTCTGAGAATGAGAGATGGAGATGAGGGTTCGAGAAAGACAGAGAGCCAGGCATCGAAGTCGGTAAGGAAGGAAGAGAAGGATTTATCAGGGGGGCAGTAGATGACTGCTACTCTGAGTGGTAGCGGGTTGAATAATCAGATGGAGTGGGCTTCAAAGGATGAGAAACAGTGGGACTGCGGTAGATATAAAGAGAAAAATGCCCCGGCACGCGGCACCTAGAGCGGAGGCCCTGAGTGGATCGGAGTGGACCTGGGTGTCACCCCGGAGAAGGCTGTAAGGATATGCAGATGAGCTGCAAGTCCTCCACAGCACCTGAAAGGCAGCCAGTGGTAGAGCTGGGCACCTCTCAGCTGAAGAAAGGCTTACCAGGGGTTAGGCTAAAGCCAGCATTCCTCCCCCTGGGCTCCCCCTGCATTCCTGTAAAAAGTCCAATGACTTACTTCTTTTGTTTTTGATTGAACTGCATGGATACAATAATTATTTACTGGATTTATTCTGCTTTTCTATTTGTTGCTCAAAGGAAATATTGGTGTTTACAGATTCTTTGTTAATTATTGTGGTGATGAAAATGTCTAAATCAGTGGCTCCCAAACCTGTCCTGGGGGATCCCCAGCCATTCAGGATATCTGCAATGAAAATGCATGAGAGAAATCTGCATGCAGTGGAGACAGTGCTTGCAAATCTGTATCTCATGCCTCTTCATTGCAGATATCTGGAAAATGTGACTGGCTGGGGAACCACTGATCTAAATGATATGGTGCAGTGATCTGCTAATCCTAATGAGACCACCTGCAAACATTAGTGTAAATCGCATTTATTGCTATAGCTGGGGCTGCAGAAAAAAATGCACTCCAGGAGGGAAATATTTCAGAACCAAGGGTGTTCATAAAGCAAAAAGTAAAAGTTAAGGAATAAATCAACAAGTTAACCTCGGAAGGAGGAAGCAGGAAAAGAAACAAGAAGCAGGGTTAGTGATGTTTTGCCATAATCCTTATATCTTAAGGACATGCAAGCAAACACTAAGGGCCCTGTTTACTAAGCCGATCTGTAGGCACGCTAACGACACCCATATATTCATATGGGTGTCTCTAGCATTAGCGCGGCTTAGTAAACAGGGCCCTAATACTGCTATAACATATAGACCTTGCTAGCCTTTAAACCTGTGTGGGATTCCTCCAAATGCATTGTTTCAATATTGTGTTTTCAATTACTGGGGACAGGCAAGCTCCCTGCAGTCCTGCAGAGCTTGCCTGTCCCTTGCTATTGAACATATGATAGTGAAACAGCAACCTCCACCGGCAGGACTGTGGTTGGAAGACTCTCACTCAGATTTAGAGGAATGGTACCTGCTACCTTCTGCACTCATTAATATGATATTCCATTCTAATCAGACTAGCTTCACTGTGGAAATGCTCCAGGACTGAATGGGGGTTCCATTTGTACCCAGCCTTAATCTTGCTCATATTTGGTGCAGCATTAGTTACTCCCAAAACAACTAATCCTATACAGAAACTGCCCCTCCGAGTGGGATTAGTTACATCAGCAATTTGATTTTCCATTTCCTCTATGAATACTAGCCACAACCTGTCTAGAGAGACTGTGCATTCACCATTCACCACTAGAATATTGAAAGTGGGTGAGGAACAGGGGTGGCCCTATAATAAGGCCAACTGAGACGGCACTTTAGAAAGCGTAGCATTTTAAAGTGACATCACAAAGCCCCTCCTCCAGCAGGCAGTCCAACATCTTTACCCTTCCCTCTCTCTCAAACCCCTTCCCGCCTCCCCCCCCCCTGTATATTCACATGCCTGCCATTGGCCTCTTCTTTTCTTTACCATGTCTTGCCCTGTCTCTCAAATCCCTTCTCCCCTATCAGTTTACCTCTGTTTGCTTGGCAGAGCCACCACACTACAGAGCGATTCACATTTGTTGCATGTTGCCAGCCTCTGAGTCTTCTATCACATTCTGCCCTGTCTAACATAACTTCCTGTTTCCTCAGGGGCAGGATGCATTAGAGAGAAGACTGAGGACGGCGGCAGGTAGTCAATGTGAATTGCTCCTGCAGCCTTGTGGCTCTGCCAAGCGAACAGAATTGAGGGGGGTGGGGCTGAAAGACAGGGAGGAAAAGATGTCTGACTGCAGGCGGGAGGGGGGGGGGATGTTGAAAAAAAATGATGAATGCTATAATGATGCATGTTGGACTGCTTGCAGGGGGAGGAGGAAGACAAAAGATACCAAACCGCAGGAAGGAAGCAAAAGGAAAGGCACTGGATCTTGGATGCAGGGGGAGGATGAGAAGTTAGAAAGGGGGGGGGGGGTGAGGGAGAGAAAAGGAGATAGGTTGGTCTCGGGAGCACAGGAAAGGGAGGGAGAGGCAGAAAGGGTGAGGAGAGATATTTGAATGGGAGAGGGAAATGCTGGACAGCAAGAGGTAGGAAGGGAAACCAGAGGAAGATATGTTTGGGGGAGGGGATTGGAGGAGAAGGAGGGAGAAATGCTGGACAAAAGGAGGCAGGAAGGGAAGTGAGAAGGATGGATGGGGGGGGGTGGTTGGAGGGGAAGGAAGGCGGGAAAGGAGCTGGACAACAGGAAGAAGGAAAGGAAGCAAGGAGGAGGAATATTTGAAGGGAATTGAGGGAGGGAGACATGCTGGACAATAGGAGGCAGGAAGGGAAGTGAGAAGGATGTTTGAATGGGGGGGGGGGGGGTTGGAGGGAGAGAAGCTGGACACAGGAGGCAGGAAGGGAATCCAGAGGGAGTGATGCTGGATAAGTCAGTAAGGGAAGCAAGAGGGCAAGATGTTTGAATAAGGGGTGGGTAGGATAGGGGTAATAGATGCTGGATAACTGGAGGGAGGAATGTGACATCCACTGTCTCTCCATTCCTCCTCTCTGTCCCAACAGGAGGCAGAAAGGGAAGAGAGTGAAATCTTGGAATTGGGGGGTGGAGGGGCAGAAATGATAAATGCTGGACAATAGGAGGGAGAGATATTGAACTCAAGGGAGGGATGAGAGAGGGAGAAATGCTGGACTATGGGGAGGATGACAGAAGAGAGAGATGCTAGACTATGGAGGGGGCAGGAGGGAAGATAGATGGGACAGGGATATTTAAGGCTTCAAGGGTATGGGGAGAGGAGAGAGAGAAGATGCTGGACTACAATAGTAGAGCAAGAGATAGGGAAGGGAGCAACCAGGAATTGTGTAAAGCATGCGGAAAGCCAAGGGAGTTGACAAGGAGATGAGAGAAAAGAGAACAGTGACTACAGAGGGTAGAAATGTGGTAATGATTTATGTTTTTCTCCAGTGTTGCAATACATATTGAGTTTGAGTTCTTGGGGTTCAAAGTTCAATTTTTGTCATATTTCCATTTATAATTGGTGATCTCTTGTTCTGTATTTTGTGCCTGTTTATAGGTAGAGTTCTAGCTGGTTGAATCATGGTATTAGTGCTAATGACATGTTTGCTATTTGTATGTTTCAATGAATCTGCTCTATCCTTCAAAACTTAAACCTCAATAAGTGGGTTAATTAACAAGGTGCCACTGGCCTATCCATTTTTTCAGAGTTCGTAAACTAAAGCTAAAACTTATAACTTTTTTTTAGCCACTTGATGGCGATAGCTACCATTATTTATGTTTCGGCTAAGTGATTTATTGTAGGAATCTCCTCCGAGGACGCATTTCTTAGCTATGTTAAATTGAAGTAATTCAGTTTTGCTTCAGGGCCACTCTTTGATCCTTTTGAGGTGAGAGTCCCTAGAAATCTAAAGAACACACCTTACCCTAAAAAATTTGACTATGCGATTTAATAAAATATTTAAAGTGAAATTAAGAGAATGGCCTTCAGTTACAACGCTTACAGGTCTTTAAGAAAAGAAGTTTTCCCCAAAGCTGTAATAGATGACGCGCAAGTTTGTTGCCTGTAAGGCCAGAAATAACAGAAGCAGTAGGAAAGCTATGAGGATGAGATCTTGGCCGCAAACAGTTCCTTAAAGAAAATATTCGCCACCGTTTTTGTTAGAAGTTGTAAAAATATAAAAACTGTGTTATTATTCGGCAACGTAGTCGCGCATCCTCCTCTTTTTTTTTTTTCCTTCTTCAAATAGCAGCCATATGAATTGCGGACAGCCCGTAACCCAATCCAACCGATTGGATTACTTTGTGCTTTCTTAATCACAATCAGGTGCACTGCGTTGGGCTGACGCATGGAGAGCGAGCTATCTTTGACGTGCTCTCTCGAATATCAAAGCGCAGTTAGCAACACAACACCCTCACTCCAGGGCTTCCCGCAGAATCCGATGAACTTACAGCTGCCTGCCGTGCATAGCTATTTCTGCCGCAAGAGCGCTGCGAGAAACAGCAGGAAACGACCCCAGAGGAAGTACTTATTAAGTCAAAGACTTGCTAACAGCCAGCAGCACAACTCACACGCCTTCGGCTGTAGGGGCGGGGCCTGAGCAGGGCAGACGCCACGAAGAGGTGTGGTCTGCGGCTTTTGGCGTTCGATGGGTGGGGCCTCGGACAGGTAAAGGAGAAGAAAGCATCACGCTGTCCTGTGGCTCTCTATGGAGAAGGGCGGAGCGTGGCAGGTATGGGCGGGGCTCCTAGGCGGCTTGTGGTCGTAAAGCTGGTACAGGAGGTGGGGCGGGTCACACGGTCTAGCGTATTCTGGTGCTGTGTATCGACGTTGGCTGGTTGCGTGGAGCCCTAGGTGCAAGGATGGTGAGGATAGTGGCCTTGAGCACGCTGGTTTTGTGGTTCACGCTGGCTTTCTCGGTGAGTCTTTGGGATTCCTGTTTTATTGAACTGCTGGCTATTCTCTAGTGAAGAGGGGAGAGGCGCTTTGGAAGGTTAAAATAACTTGTTGGTGTACTGGCTTCGCCTGGGTGTAATTCGGCTTGTGTGACCTACTTATGGCCTCGGTGTTAAACTTTAGATCTAGTCCTGGCTGTCTCTTTTGCCCGATCCTGTGCTGCGCAGGCTGCTGCATGTTGGGCTCGAGCTTGGGCTAGTCCTGGGTTTGTGTGCCTTGGTATATCCTGTGCATTCTCTCCGTCTTCTGTGGGAATGGAGATCCCTTGATTAGGATGCTGGGGTATTTCTTTTTGGCGAAGGAATTAAAGCCATTATGAATGACTGACAGTTTACGTCAGATGACCCCCCGCTTTCGTCCACGTGTTCTAGCTAATGTTTCGTTACATTTTCTTTAAGGTAAAGGGCAGTGATTAGCTTACTCATGCGTGGGTGATTACTCAAGATCTGTGAAATTTTCAGGTTAGCTGTGTGGTGTCCCAGTGTTCAACTCGCTAATGTTTTTTGGGTTTTTTTTTGTCTTTTTGTTCTTTACGTTTATGAAATAAAGCATGGATAGTGTGGTCTTGATAAAATAACTTAAATGACATTTTGGTCAACTTTGTCATGAATACTTATATTTTGCTTTTCCCTCTACAAGCCTGTGGTGGGGGTTCTCTTCCTTGTTCTAGTTGAGGGCCACTGTAATAGCCGCCTTCGGACTTTTATCTGGTCTCATAAGATAATACAAATTCTTGGAAGATGTTCTTCTAACCTGTGTGGAAGTAGTTTGATGAATAAAACTTCAAACTTTGTCAAAAGACTGGAATAAATTTTAGTTGTTGGAATCCTCCTTTACCACAAGGGGTCAGCTGTTCACTTAATTACCGGATATAACTGAATGTTGCAAGTGTTTGTCTTGGTGGAATAGAGTAGACCATGCAGAAAGCTTTAAAGGCTTCTACTGCCTAGTAGTTGGGGGGGGGGGGGGGGGGGCGGAGGAGGTGGTAGCTAGTCAGTATTAGTATCTTTCCTTTACCCTACAATAAAGTTGTTCTGGCAATTCCCTTAGAAACAAATGTGAGGGAGGGATGTCTGAGACTGCATAAATGAATCTGACAAAAAGCAAAGGTCAAGTTCCATTTAACCATCTTAAATAGGCAAATTATTCTAGTAGGAGTTTGTAATATATTTCATAAACTCATTTTAGGTGCAAATACTTTATTTCCTGAAAAATGTTTTTAGGTAAATGAGTATGATTAATGGTGGGAAACAACTCCCATGCTCCCCATATTCCCAAACACTGCTAAGACACACTGTACATCTAAAACACTAGAGTATGTAACTTGGCATTTAGAGAATGACACCTGACCTAATTTAAGCAGAGAATATCTGGCTGATTTGTATTAGTCACTGGGGCTGAATTGTATATCGTCAGCTGTAATTTTCTCTAATTTTTTTAGAACTGTTCTATCTTTTTCACCTGATCTCTGAACAGACTTGGCTTTAGGCTAACTAAATGCAATCTTTGTATATGCTTTAGTAAGCTAACTGCAGAATCCAGAATCTTATGGCCTCCTGGAAATGACTCCTATTCTATGAAGTGATAAGCTCTCATGAACCAAGGCAACTTACATATGGTTTTATGTCGCAACTGTCACTTGTGCGAGAGTTTGAAGAGATGCACCTCTTAAAATGTTGACTGCATAGTATGACTATTAACAATTTGGAGGCAAACTGGGAAGTCCAATGAAGAGGTAGCTAGTTCTGCTTCTTAAATAAGAGCTTTGTGTTCTATAGCAAGAAGATGAGAATTATATTGGGCTTTATTAACCCACATCTTACAAAGAGATTTACCAATTGAGCACAGATGGCAACTTGTACCAGGCTTTTCTCGGCCAGACTCTGAGAGTCCGATTTTTAGACCGCAGGAGTTAGACTGCCTAACTCCCGCAGTCGGTGTTGAACCCGGGTATTCATTGTTAGGTCATTTCCAGTAACCAGCATTGAATATCCAGTTTATTTTTGGGCAGTTTCAGGATAATCGGCTAAGTCAGTATGCAGACTTAACCAGTTATCTTGAAATCGGCCAAAGATATTCTACAGTTTTATGCAGCCAGATATGGCGCTAGACTCGCTTTAAATCAGTGGCTAGCCGGTTATATCACGATAAAATGGGCTACTAACTACTAATGGGGATAGCTGGTTATCAGATGATGGTCACATTCAAGTATCTGTTCATGAGGCCATCTTGGCCCGCTAACTTTGTTCTATTTCTTGTTTTACCAGTACATGTATTGCCCCTGAATCAGCCTTTGCCAGGCCAAACACACCTGTGTTGGGCACTTCTTTAAAAATTTTTCTACAATAAAAGTTTTTAATATCTTCCACTGTGTCTGCTTCTATGCCTATTATTCTCTTTGAATTAGTGGACTGCTTGCCTGTTTTCCACAAAAATGTAAGAGACAGTCCCTGCTGAATAGAGCTTACAATCCATTCAAGATAGAAAAATAGGAAAGATATGGTATTAGGGAGTTATATTTATTATGGTAATGATTAAACATGGATATTGGATAAGAGAATACGAGTTTAAAAGTTAAAAATGGCCTCAATAAGGTGGGCAGTTAGCCTAGATTTGAATAGAACCAGAGATGGAGAATGATGCACTGAACCAGGAAGTCTATTCCTGGCACATGGCATAGCAAGAATGGAAGTCTAGAGCTGGCAGTCTGGAGCTGGTATTTCCATATGTAGATCTGGCTGTCCCCTGTGCTTTGAAGATGATGCAGCCTTGAACATAAATACTGTATTGGGTCAGACAAAGGTCAAACTTTGCTTCCTGTGATACAACTACCTGGTAGGATCCCAAAAATTATAGTCCCTGCCCCTGTCGTATCTAGTGGTAAAACATTGGCTTTTTGAAAGTCTACCTGGTAATGGTTTATGGATTTATTTTTTTTTCCAATCAAAAAAACAAAAGCAGACTTGAACATTTGGGCTGCTTTTTTTTGTACTACTTTTTTTTTTTGTTTGTATGTATGTTGCGGACTACATTGCCTCTTTGGGTTTGATTATAAACTGTTCTACAATGAAGTGTCCAAATTCTTTAAAATACAGCTATACTAACTGCTTTCACCACATCCTTTGGCAAAGATTTCAGTCTCAACTGTGCACAAAGAAATTCTGTTTTGTTTTTTTTCACTTGCCTCATTATTTTGACTTATAGCCTTGATGGTTACCAGACGTATTTGAGGTGCTGTCATAATGGATATAAAGCATTGATTTCCTATTCGTTTCCCCAACCTCTAGCATTCTGTTTGCTGTATAGTGAAGTATTAGGGTATAAGTCCCTTCCCCAAGAGGTCTGTGTCAGACGTGGGATCTGAGCCCTGGCTTTATGGTTCAGGCCTTTGCTTTGAGCCCTAGACAAGTGGTAGTCCAACTTGTCCAGAGGGACCACCAGCCAGTTGGGTTTCCAGGATCTCCCTAACAAATGAGCATAAGATTCTTGTCTACAATGGAGGTAGTAGGAATGCAAATCTCTCATGCATATTGGGGGTATCCTGGAAGCCTGATTTGGAGGGTGGTCCACAAGAACAGGTTTAAGAACCACTGCCCTAAATCACATCCTCCTTAGCCTTTAGTATGTTGGTGAGATTGGTTTCCCTCTCGCGTTAGCAGGATGCAGTACCACTCAATCTTACTGTGAGTTTCAGTTCTTTGATTTCCTTCACCTTAATCTTCCATAATTTTATTGAACCAGAATGTTGATGAAAAAGATGTACATAATGAACATAACTCCATTTATACTACATGAAACATTCTGAATACTATGGTAGCCGCATACCGTTTAGTGTCTGCATGCTTTGTACATAAGGCCCCACCTTCTGCTCTGAAACTCTTTGGCTGGAAGGATTGTTAATGTAATAAAGCTAAGGAAACATTTGAAAGTGAAGGTGTACTGAAGTGAGTGGGAGAATCTTGCCTTCCCAGGATCTGTCACTTTTGAGCAACCTGGCAAGATAGCATGAATTTCCTCAGTACATAGTTTCTACTTGCTTTTTAACAGTTAAAGTTGTGTTGGCCATCGCATAAGTGGATGAGTTGGGTTTTGGCTCCTTATCTGGAATAGGTGCCTCTTTAAGGATGACGACAAAGCACTTAATTATGCAGTGCATGTTTCTACTAGTCACAGTCTTGCTGCTGGAGAATCACCATAGGGCGGACAGAAATTTTAGCTCTGGTTTACATCCCAGATTGCATCAGGCTTGAAATGAAGTTTTGTCTATGAAGTTGTAGAACTTTTTTTTTATAAGAAGTCAATTGTAGTCGAGGGATTCTCATTCCTGTTCTCAGGATACACCTAGCTAGTGTAATTTTCAAGGTAATCCACAACGAATCTTGCATGCAATCTAATGTATAGTCATTAGATATCTTGCATTACTGAGTCAGTTTATACTACATTTGGTGCTCCACTGAGAGTTTTACTAACAGAACTGAAGTAACGTCTTACTGGGTAAATAGTTGTAGGAAAAGTCAATGGGCTATTAAGCTCAACACATTCAAAACATGCATATCTTTTCAGCTTGTTCCTGAATAAGCATAAAGTTGTCTGGTGTGGGTAGTTGATAGGAAAAGTCAATGGGCTATCGAGCACAACACATTCAAAACATGCACATCTTTTCAGTTCTTGCTTGAATAAGAGTAAAATTGTCTGGTGTGGGTTTTTTGTTAGTACTTATCACCTGTCCAGGGAGTCAACATGATGGAAAGAAAGGTTCAGGTTATTGACCTTTTTGTCATGGAAACTAGAACACGCTTGTCTTTTGGGTAGGATACTCTACAAAACTGGGCAAAAAAAACCCCTTTGCCTGTTTATATAAAAGGTTCTACAAAATTAAGCACTTTTCCTACTTTGTTTGGTATCTAATACATCCCCTTTGTCATGTGCATCTCTGTTAAGAGGCTGACTGGTGTATACTAGCTATTATATACTGCAGTGTAAGACAGTATTTAGCATCACATTGTGAAATTTGTGCACCTGAGATGTGCAGATCTCTTCCTGCCGCTTGGTCTAAGCTTTTATCAGTGCTGGGATTCCAATTCATTTAGCCCAATCACTGTATAACCCTATGCCTGGAGTTTTCTGGAACTCTGCAAATCACAGGCTTGAAATTCAGCTGCTAGATGTTGCTATTGTGTAATGACTAATGCTGTCTCCATGACACTTGTCTTAGACTGGAAAGTCTAGCATGGAAACTAACTTGGGCCCTCCATATGGCAGTCTGCATCAGTTCCTGGGCAGGCACAAAACCCTTTCATAGCTTTATAGGGAGCATAGGCTCCTGAGGCTTGTGAAACATATAAAGGCAAACGTTTGTAGTTCTTCCCTATTGTCACTTTTCTTCATCTTTTGGCCTTGTAGGTCTGTGGGGGGTTTTTGTTCCCCCTCCCCTCCCCCCATGGCTTTGCTTTATAAGCTTTTTTTTTTTTTTTTGCTACCTGGCTCTCCATTGGTCAGTTCTAGTGTGAGCAGACTGATCATTTAAGTTAATAAGACTTCAGCAGGTGTGAAACTTTGCTACACTTTCAAAGGAAGGATGTAGAAGTTTGTATTTCATCATACTAATGCACCTGTTGACATACCCAGAGTCCTTTCTCTCTCATTACTTCCAGCGTTGCCAGATGGGCAGTTTTCCCGCCCAATTGGGCGGTTTACCGCAACCCGCCGCGGGAAACTTTTGCCCGCGGCGGGTTGCGGCTTTTTGGGCTGCTTTTGGGCTGGTTTTGGTTTTTTTGTGCGGGTTTTGGGGCGGTTTTTCGGCCGGCGGGGGGTGGGGCTAATGGCGACAGAGGCGGGGTTTGTGACGTTTTGGGCGGGGCGATGGCGGGGGTGATGACGGAAAGGTTGGGGCTGATGACGGCGGGGGTGATGATGGAAGGGGCGGGGGTGGTGATGTCGGGGGTGGGGTGTGTGCGGGTTTTGGGCTGTTTTGTGTGGGAATTTTTTTTTTATATGGCAACCATGATTACTTCTGAATGGCCACCAAATTTGTGATTAGCAAGCTCTGGTTCTTTGAGTGAGGTGTCCATTCTACAAGGTTTTTGTAGATAGGCAGATGAAGGGAGGCGATTACCTCAAGGCCCTCACTGCCTTGTCACAAGCTCTTCACATTTTTCTTCATCTGCAGCTGACTGCAATCTCTATCCGAGACATTGGAGGGTTCAGTGACTTGCACAAGGAACTACAGTGAGATTTGAATCGAGTTTCCCTAGTTCTCAGCCTGCTGCTGTAATTATAGCACCTTTCCTTCAAATCCCAAGTGAAACATATCCCATCAATGTTTCTGGGTATTGTCGATTCCAAACAGTTGGTACTGTTCTGGATATTGTTGGGCAATTAGGTGACTAATACTGTATATACTAGAATATAGTCCCATCTGAATATAAGCTGAGGCAATGCTCTCCTAAAAAAAAAAAAGGGGGGGGGTGGTTGATTCAAATAAAATTTTGAAGATTTCCACCAAGACTAGCCATTCCTAATAGCAAACAAACATAAAGCACTCCAAATTATTTTTTTGGAAAAAAATTCAATTTCCCTACAGAATGATGATTTTAACTAACAGTCTGATCTATTCATATGGTGATGTACCAAAGTAGTTTAAATGTTTTATATCTTTAGTGAGATGGGATGTATTCAACTAATTTCACAATTTAAAGATCATACATGAACCTTTTGTTAACATCATTGGAAAAGGAGATGAAATACTTGAGTAGTAATCCAAGTTTATATAGCCTCATCAGGTTACAACAAACATTCATAAATCAACAATAAACATGTGAAGGGAACTTAGCTGTTCTGCACATGTGCTAGGTGCTTCCAGGTGCCGATGCACAAAGGTCACCAGATTTGCATTGTAGCTATATCTTATTATCATGCCATTACATTTGTGCATTGGTCGCTGTTAGCAAACAACTACCTGTGACCGCCATATCTATCGGCAGCCTTTGTGCATCAACTCCTCGGTCCCAAGGCAGCCATTCCACATTTTGCTCTCTTGTCAGCCTAATAAGTGGGAAGTATAAACTACTCCCCCCCCCCCCCCCCCCCCGTTTCAGTTGAAACTGCAACAAAACGTATTACCTTGTTTCAGGTGATACTAAAGTTTGGTTGTGTGAATGAATCAATGAAGCCTCCTGATTGTCGGAGCTTGCAGTCATCAGAGTTCAGGAGATTACCCTCTAATCCCAGGAACTGCAAGCACAGGCTGACAACAAAAATATTTTTATTTTTATAGTGCCAGTGTGTACCTTGAGGTAATCAGGCAGTGCTGCTCACTGCCTGGTTACCACAAGAGCCCTTACTGCCATCTCGGTAGGTGGTGATGAGGGCTCCCCCTGAAATGGCTGCGTGGCAAGTTCTTCACTTGGCTCACAGTCATTTCTTGAAGAAAAAGACCTACGTCTTACCCGCTGCAGTAAAGGGGGCCTTGGCACATATCAAAAACGTGCTGACACTAACGCAGGCTCCCTCTTGCCGCAGCTTGGTAAAAGAGGCACTTAGGTTCCAAGATAGGTGCAGATGTAGCTGAATAACCTCTGATATGGGAACTTTGTGTGTATGTGTGGGTGTTTTTTGTTTTTTAAGTGTGATTACCAACTTTTTATGCTTGCCCAAACTGAACAGGTAATGAGAGTAACCTTTAGCTATTTCCCATTTTGTATTTTGTTATAAGCGATTTAAGGACAAGTATAATAGATTCTTAGTAAAATAGGGTAAAGGAGTCCAGACACTGGTTTACACTGTGGACCTTATACCAGCCTCAGGCACAATTCAGAATAAAAAAGCACATTGATGTTAGTGATTGCAAGGACTATGTGCACTGAAAAATTAGTCAAGAGCAATGTACGTCTCAAATTATTTTCTAATATATAAACTCATTGTAATATTTCTCTTGTAACGTGCTTGAAAACAATCCCTGCAGGTTCCTTTTTCATAGAATCTAGCTTCTGCATGCCACAAGTTAATTATCCAAGATAGAGTATATATAATTTTAAATAGACCATATTTTACCTCCAAGCAAACTATCCTCTGCCAACATGGATCTCGGTTAATGAAAACATACTAAAAGCCACCGTGCTTTTACAGTGGTTGACTTTGTGCCACACTTGGAAAGACAGCTGCTCTCATCTCCATAGAGGCTAATTCCTAAGGAGTTTATCCCAAATTTATGGACTTAAATACCTGCTAAAAGTTTGTATCAAAACATTTTATTTGGAGCACGCTAGTTAGCATATGAACTACTATGCAAGAGCATAACTGCATTCTTGCAATCGCATTACACAGAATGCAGAGAGTAGTGTCCTGTTCTCTTCTTCCCCCCCCCCCAAGCCTGCTTTACAATCTCTGGCAATCTAGGGGTGTAGTCAGGGCATGCATGATCCCCAGTTCTTGCCCATGTGAGTTCTGCTCTCAAAATAGCTGTCATGATCTTGCAGCAATCTCATAAGGTGGCAGCCATCATGTGAGATTGCTGCAAGAGGTCATGGCATCCATTTTGAGAGTAGAACTGACATGGGCAATAGCAACTGGGGATTAGGCCTGCCCTGACTACACCTCTAGACTGCTAGGGATTGCAATACAGGCCTTTTGGGGAGGGGGAGGGGGAGGGAAGGGAGACAGCACAATTTTCAGCTTCTACCAAAAACACCTGGTCTGTTTTGGCCAAAACCAAAATTCAGTCAGCCTCTAGTCGTTTGATTGGTTTGAACAGAATGAATGGTGCCAATGAACTTCATTGCCTTCCTGTACCAGCTGGGGTCTGCCCCATTAACCTTAAAGGGGTTTTTTTTTAATACCCAAGTGTCGGTATGAGTAAATCTCATTTCTATGCTGCTTTAATGTTGGACATAAAACACAGCTGTCGGCTGTATAACTAAACAAAAGTACTTTGTTAGAACTTGTGTGGCTTCTACTTGAGGAATCTGTTAGACATGTGCTGAATAAAGCTTTTGCAAAGTGTTGCTGTTGGGCCTATTTCTGTTCCTTGTTAAATTGTTATGCTTTTGCTACAGACTTGATGTAAATAGCTATCTGCTAGCATAGGAAGGACAAAAATAACAAAACAAAACAAAAAAAAAAACCCACTTCCCACCAAAAATGTAGTAATGTGAGGGATGGTTAGGGTGGAGCTGCCTGGATCACTGGGTCAACACCTCTTCCATCCTGTACCCAAACTCTTTAATAAACCAGTTACCTGTCTTAGGTAGTTGAGCATTATTTTAGATTCTGCTATACTTAAGACATGTTTTTCCTTCTTAGATGAACTTAGAGCAGTTAGTAATTTGGACACTCTCCTTTTTGTTTTATAACTATATAAGCTCATTCTATGGTTATTATAACATGTAGGTCTCGGGTCTCTCCAAAGTGAAAGTGCTTACAAACTCCTTCAGAATGCGTCTGCTAGTCTTTTATGTAAAGCAAAGCTGTGAGATCACATTCTACCTTTACTGAAATAATTACACTGGTTGCCAATAGATTCTAGGATTAAATTCAAGATATTGATTCTTTACAGTACAAAGCCTGATTACTTGGCATTATTCCAAATACCCATCACTGCACACTGGCCACTCATTGACAACAGGCTTGTGATACTGCACCCATCAAAGGCAAAATGGGAGGCCACAAGATATGTGCCACCTTTTGTGGTAGTAACGCAAGGCACTCTATATGAAAGCTTTCTACCTGTCATTGGACCACTATCCTAAAGAAGGAAACAAAACACTGGCCATGTTGGCAGTGAGTCCGTTGGAAAAAAAGCTAATTGCCATTTAATGTTTGACAAATGTTTTCACAATAAAATTTTTATAAAAAGATACGAGTAAAATTTAAATAAGGGATAAAAGTGGACCAATGAGTATTGCAGTGTTGTCCTGCTTAATGTATGGCAGTGACAAATGGAAGTAACAACGCTATTTCTGACAGTCCAAAAAATGTATAAATAATAAAATAAGGGTGCTTTAAGACATTGAAAGACTGGGATTGGTTCTTTGGGCCTTTGTGGCTCCAGCATTATGGAACTCACTGCCACAACACCTTAGATATAACTTCCTATGCCTCTTTTTGGTCTATGTTAGACCTACTTATTTAAGTTGACATTTGATAACTGATAATTCTTTGAGCTGATGGAGTTGGGGCAATTGGTGACAGTCCTGGAAGGTCGTTATGTTATGAATGCAATGTTACACTGTGGAGAGCATGTGTAGTTTTTTCTGTCCCGTCAATTTGATGGCTTATATATTTTCAAGGGATTTTTTTTGTTAAATTTTATTATGTTTGTAAACTGCCTCGTCTTGGGCATGAAAAAGATGATATATTAAATGATAAAACATGCATAAGCAATAATCACTGCTGTTTGTCATTGGATCCCTATGAAGATATTCACAGGGTGAAACTTTGGGACCTTAATTCAATGGACCATTTTCTAGGATTCCATCCACTTCAGTTATTAGAAAAATGCCACTGGTATTTCCATTAAACATATTGTCCTGACACCTGAATGCCTGTTGTTGTGAGCTGGTCTTGTTTTCTGCTGGAATTAGTTTTTTCAGTTCTCGTACATCGCTGGTCAGAACTTCATCCCTATTTACATAAACACTAGACATGCTACACCATTCGGTACCCGCAGGATAGACCTGGCGTGAGCTGCTGCCTTCTTGGAGTATAATACAATGCTGTCTCCTCCAGTAACTGACATTCCACCATGTCCTCCTGCTGCTCGGGAAGAGATGGCTGACCTTGTGCTGGCATAAGTCGCCAAGACTGGGGAATTGCTCCTGGTGGTAGTGTGGGGGATGGGTAACAAATGGGGAGAAGGTGACACTAGCCTCCTTCATAGTTACCCTGGAGACCCTTTAGCAGGCAGTAGAATCTTTCTATGATGAGGTCAACCCAGGAAACAGTTGAACCTCCATAGCTAATATGGAACAACTTTCCCAGTCCTGAGCAGGTACAGCAAACTCAAATGGAAATATCTCTTAAGGAAAACATAACTGTGAGGATAATCTTAATATACATTGGAAAATTTAACAAATTGAAAGTTATTAGATATTGAATTTCCCAAAACCTGTTGGTGTCTCCCCATTGGATTTAAGAAATCTTATTGACAATTTAGTTTCTCCAGATGTTAACTTAATTGGAGGTGTATTTGCACCTCAAAAAGCATGGGTAGTAATAGGAAGAAGATTTGCTCTCAGATGGTGACTTAGACCTGTTTCACTGGTTTTTATTCATATTTGAATACAGTTTTGAGACTGTACTTCAAGAACTCTCAACAGTTCTGTGTGGATTTATCCAGATGTTACCAAGATTAAACAGGACAGAGAAGGTGCTTTTTTGGATACGACAAGAAACTAGAGCATTGAGGGCAACACTTTTTATTGGCATATCCATGGAAATACTGCACAGCACATTTAGGAGTGAAATAAGATGTTCTGCACAAAAAACTAAACATAAGTCTCACATAAGTCTTATGTCCTGAAAAGGATATCTAGTAATGAGTTGTGTTTGAGATCTGCAGTGTCTGTTTTAGACTAACTAATACATGACAAGGCCTAATGTTCCTAATTAGATCTATTGATTTATTCTGCTACTCAATTCAACCCCCTCCTTAGAGCACAATAATCTGCCTCTTTTTTTTTTTTTTTTTTCTTTCTTTATATTACTCTGTGTACCAGTGCATGCTTAAAAATGTAGTGTGTCCTGTAATCGGTTTTATTTCTAGAAGTCTCTTCCCATCTCAAGTAGGTCAATTGGAAGAGCACTTAGTTGAATATCTGTGCTCTGTTCACTACAGGATAGCAGGAAATTACTCAATGCTGGTTTAGGGGGTCATTTTTAAAGCACTTAAGCCATATACAAACTACCATTGTAACATATGGTACTTTGTGTCTAAATGCTTTGAAAATGAGCCCCTTAGTCATCAAACTGCATCAGGGATTAGCGTTTCCACCATGGCTGAGGATAGCAAAACAAATAGTTAATACCAGTGTCATTGTTGAATTTGCATATTCTCTCTTGGTGAGTGTTTGGAGAGCATAGGAACAAAATGTCTTATGGATGCCCAGCTTTTAATCAAGAAGTCGGTTCTTGGGATTTCATTCTAGAACTGATGTAGGTCAACCTAGGTCCCATCATAAGCTGAAGAGTGATACAGTGCCACAGTATCAAAACATGCTTCAAATATGCTTGTAACTTTTTTTTTTTTTTTTTTTTACACTTGCATTGTAAGGAATTTTGTTCAGCCTTCTATTTCTAAAAATAGAGCACAGGTGCCAGGACAACTGTACAGAAAGCATTGGTTTAGCGGCATCTGTTGGTGCTACATCCAGTAGGCTCTAATCTTGCATTGAGAAAAAAATCAACCATTGTTGGAACTTTCACCTACCGAACCACAAAGGGGAGTAAGTGCTTAAGTAGTGTAGGAGGGTGAGGAAGAGGCAAATAGAACAAACCTACTGTAGTAAGATATAGAAATAGCGATTTCTGGCTTGACCAGTATGTTTTCATCTATATTAGGATGAAGTAATTTGGTAGACCATTTGATCCATTCAAAATGAGTGATGGGCTGCATACTGTTACTGAATTCAGTCAGGAAGTTATATGAATTTTGAATTAAAGCATTTGATATGCATAAAACTTAGCAAACTTTTTTTTTTTTCTGCACAGTAACTTTCAGAATGGAGCTGTAGCTGGCTCTCGAAATAAGTTTTAAAAGCTAAAGCCCTCGGTTCTATGCATTGCATAGTTATTCAAGTCAGTTTTTTTCTACTGTCTTTGTGTACAGTGAAAGAAAACTGGCTATTGCATTAAATTTAGCATTTGCTGAAGAATCTTGTGATCACTAGCTTTTACACAAAGGCTTATAAAACTTGCTGAGATGTTCACACTTACCCTGTAACTTTTTGCTTAACTAAATTACATAGTAAGTTCTTTAACCAAAATTGGAAGGGAATAATCATAGTAACATGGAGTCTGATATTGAGTTCTACATAACCTGCAGATGTAACTTCTAACATTTTGTATGAAGAAAAGGTTTTCTTTGCTAGGTTTATGTTTAAAGAGGGCACATGTGCCCCCTCCACCCCCCCCCCCCCCCCCCCCCGCAAGGATCGAGTGGATCTTAATTTTGCTAAATGGACGTAAATGTTAACCAGAGGGGAGGGGGGTCTTTGAGAGAGGGGGTCTTTGATCAAACATGATGGAGCTGCTTAAATATTCCATACGTTCTGTTGGTATAATCTGATGTGTGACAATACTGTTGGCTTCCTGTCACTCCTTTATGGCTTAAATTCAGAACTGGTTGTGGGGAAAGTAATGTCTGATCTATAGGCCACTTCAGCCAGAGAAATGGCTTGGTAAGTTATTGGAAAAGGTATATACTTCCTACTTTGTTTGAGTAGGTACAGAAGGTATAGGATATAATGAAAGCTGATATCTATCCACTCTGCACCAGTTGCCAGTAGCATACACAGTATTAGTGTGTATCCCTAGTGTTTAGGGCCTTGGAAAGAAGGCAGCGCTTTTTTGGTACTTTGTTCCATAACTCTCGCCTCTACCGTGATCACAATGGTCTGCTGGCCTGTGGCTATGGAATAAGTTGCAGCTCTGGACTTTCTTGCCTTTTAGAAAATACCTGACATCCCTCGAGTGTTTTTTTAGGCTTTATCTGCTTGGGGCAAGATAATTAACTTCAAATCACTTTGTATAGAAGTTCATGGATCTTGGATGTAGGAGAAATCACAGGGATGAAGGTAGAGATTAACCTTCCTCCCCTCCCCCAAATCCTAGAGAGAGAGCAGCAGAACATACTATCATACTGGGTCAGACTAAAGGCCAGCAATACTATCTGACAAATGACCAATTCAAGTCAAGACTTCATCTACTCTCTGGGATCCTGTTATTTCCTTATTGCTCACGCCCAGAGAAGTGGCTTTGCTAAGTCTACATGGCTGCTAATGGTTAATACACATTCCTTCAGGAACCTTGGAACTTTTTTCTTAAAAAAAAAAAAACTTGCTTGACCAAATCTTAAGCAGCAGCAAATTCCACAACTGCAATTGACTAGAAAATTCTCATTTGTGTTAAATGTGTTGCAAGTTAATTTCATGGGATGTCAACTCAATCTTTGAGTTATTTTATGCATCGGCTCTTCTCTATGTACCAGTTCATCATTCATTTTATAGGCTACCTCTGCAGTCTTCCCACCCCCCTAGGCTTATATCCACCTGAGTCACTTAACCCTTATTTCAGCACTTCTACCCCACATTTTCCAATTAGTATTGTTTCAGTATGGCTTAATAGAACTAAGAAATAAAATCGGGAATTCTGATTTTACATAGAATCGATGTGACTTGAAGAGGAGGGATGGGGGGAAAAGTAAGGTGGGTGGGTTTATATAAGGATGGGGGAAGAGTAGCAGGGTAGGGAGACGGTTCTATAAGCAGAACTTAATGCGGGATTGGGACCGGGATAGAGGTGGAAGGGACGTTAGCTGAGTAAGAGATGACTATTCATACCTGATTCACAGTGGAACATTGTGGAAGGATTTTTTGAAGAAGTGGTGTTTGAATTCTTGACAAAAGATCAGGTAAATGTCCAGGCTCTTTAATGCTTTAGGGAGTTCATTCCAGTGTTTAGTGCATAGGTAACATTTCTACATCCATTCTTCCTTCTGACCGTGCTCAATAGAACAACATGGCTGTGTTCTACATGCTGATGTGCTTTTCAGGGATTTCCCTACTCTGCTTCCACCTGATCATTGCAGGGAGGGGAAGGAAGAACTAAAAGCCTACCCAGAAGGAAACCTTGCAAGATTGCAATTATCACTGTCAACCGTTGAGCGAGTTCTATATAAGAATAACCATACTGGGTTAGACCAGTGGCCCATCTAGCCCAGTATCCTGCTTCCGGCAGTGGCCAATTCAGGTCACAAGTGCCTGATGGAAACCCAAATACGAGATTCATACTACTGATCCTAGGGACAAGCAGTAGTTTTCCCCATGTCTATCTCGGTAGCAGACTATAGAGATCTTTTCTCCAGCAACTTTTTTTTTTTTTAAAACCCAGATACACTATGCTGCTACCACATCCTCTGGCAATGAGTTCCAGAGCTGAACTGTTTGTGTGAAAAAAAAAATTTACTCCTGTTTGTTTTAGTAGTACCATGTAACTTGTATCCCTTATGGGGAAAACAAACCAGCAGGAATCTTCTTCATAAAAAACCAGCATAAAATAGACAATGAATAGCCTGCTAATGAAGGCTGGAAAAACCGTTGCAAATGCATTTATGAAGAAGATTCCTTATATTCTTGTTTTGACACATAATTTGATACCGATCTTATTTAAGAAAGATACAGACTAGCCCCTGACGCAGCCCTATTGTTGGGCGAAACACGGACTGTGTCGGGCATTTGTTTCATACACAGTATCCTCAAAGTCTTTTTGGATATTATACTGATCTGCTGGTTTGTTTTCCACATTGGATTTTGCAGATCGTTTGCCTTGTTGCTTTCTGGGACTTGTATCCCTTAGTCATCTTGCTTTTTGAAAATCAATTTACGTTTACCTGTTCTACACCATTAAGTATTTTGTAGAACTCACTCATTCCCCCCCCCACCCCCCCCACCCAAGCAATCTTTTTCAAAGCGGAAAAGCCCTAAACTCATAAGTCTTTCCCATATGAGAGGAGTTCCATGCCCTTAATCATTTTGGCTATTCTTTGAACCTTTTCTAGTTCCGTCTTTTTAAGATGGTGCCAAGAGTTGCACACAATACTCAGTGTGGTTGCACCATTTTCTCTCCCTTTCCTAATAATTCCTAGCATCTGCCTGCTTTTTTGGCTGCTGCCTTGTTGCAGGAATTACCACTATTGTTAGCAGAATCTGTGGTACTTCAGGAGTCAAACACCACACACCAGAATGAGAGAAAAGTCTTCTTTATTTGCCAGCAAACAAAGTAGGACATCAGCACTAGGTCTCTTCTTCTCTTTCTCAGCTCCCTGTGTCTTGTGGCTTCTGTCTCAGCTCCTTCTCTTCTTCTCAGCTACTTCTTCTGACGTAAGCTGCTTCTGCTCTCAGTTATATAGGGTCCTACACCTCTCTAGCCCCCCTTTCTCACCAGATGGTAAAGAATAGATTGATTACCCTGCCTTGAACTAATTATTACTTACACATTACTTAAAAATATCAGTTACATAGGTTTGAGATATTTCCCAAACTGACCTATGTATGACCTGGGGCCTCTTAACTAGACAATGTGGCACCTATCTCTTGCATTTTATTATTTCTCACATAATCAGTTTCCCAATCAACTTCATACTAACTGGGTTCTGGCATTCATTACGGGGTCAAGGGGCCAATCTTGCTTAATAGCACACATACATGATTTGTTATTACTTTCAGAAAACCAGTCCTTCATTTAGCTATTCATCAAGGAGATGACTTGACTTTCCCTGACCTCTCACCTGTTAGTTTCATACACAAAACTCGCTAGGACTGTGGATAATTCAAACCAGATGATGACCTCTTAAACTGCAGACAAAGCTCACTTGAAAAGTCAGTCAAAGATGTAACACTGAATTGAAAAGATATTCTATATAGAAATAGAACTTATTAATTACACAGAATAAAACATATTCTAAAATAAGCAGAAATCAGAATTCCTTATAAGACAAATTCTAAATCATCTAGAATTATTTATCTCTAAACTATCTCCTTCTAACCAGCATTAGCCTAATCCTTTAAACTGCCTGCAATATGCCTTGCTTATAATGGTATCCAGATGTGGTAAATAATTACTTCTCTCTGACCTTTCTAACCTCTGGTCTAGCAAAAGCTAGACATTTGAGTAATTAAAACCAGATGGCATTCCTCCACTTTACAGGACTGAACCAAATTTAAACACCAAATTAACAAATATGATTTCTTTGCCCAAGCTGCCTCAGCCTCACACTGGGCAGAAGATTTCAGGGTGTTTATAACGGGGATGGGGGGGGGGGTCTTTAGTACTTGAGTAAAAAGTAAAGTACTGGCTTCAAAAGTAGTAAAGTACAACTCTCTGTAAAAAGTATTAACAAGTTGGGAATCACAGAATCTAGTATGTTTACAAAGCAATACTGTGTTGTGATTGTGATTATGTACCTATCAACTTGTAATCTGTGGATACAATGGACCAAACTTAATAAATGAAATTACAAATTTAATACCTTTTTATTTTAACAAGCTTGTTAAACTTATATTGTGCGAGGGTGGAGGAGGTGAGTTTTGTTTGCAATTTGCAAATGATTGCTGCTATAAAACTTTTTTTTTTTTTTAAATATGCATAGCATTTTTAAATGTAAATTTTACACTTGTAAATATTTTATTTTAATCACCCCCATGATGGGCTTCTGTGTGGGAAGCCAGCAATAAATGGTGGAGCTGGGAATGAGAAAGGGAAACCCTATCTGAGAAAACAAGGAGACAGTTTCCCCTCCATGCTCCACATCCTCTGCAACCCTAGAGGCAGTGGTGTGCTGGAGCAGGCTCTCACAGGCTCGCAAGAGCCGGTTGTTAAGTTTTTAAGAATTTTGGGAGCCGGTTGTTAAAGTAGGGCCCTCCATGGCTACTTTAACAGCTGGCTCCCAAAATGTGGGCTTGGGCCCCCTGCTGAATTATCTTTTACTTTACTGGTGGGGATGCTGAGCCCTGCCAGCCAAGTAAATGGACTACTTCTGCTTCCCGCTCCTTGTTTCCAGCTCTGGGCAGCAGGCTGGGACTTCTCGAGCATGTGAGAGAAGTTCCCGCATACTGCTCAGAGCAAGACGTTGGGAGTGGTGGCAGTCCATTTATTGGCTGCCAGCAAAGGTATGCCTAGCGTGCCCACATGAAGGGAGGGAGGAGAGAGAGGCAAGTGTTGCTTCTCCCCCCCGGCCACCCCTGACCCTTCCAACTGCAGAGCTGGCTACGTCCGGAGAAAGAGCCTGTTAAAAATTTACCAGCACACCCCTGCCTAGAGGTCAGACAAGCCAGGGAATGGTACCTGCAAGTATTTAGTCAGCTCTCTTAGCTCAGTGGTGGGCTGATTGCTTAGCTTGCTGTAGCAAAAAATAATACACCTGACCTGGTGCAGAGCAGGCAGCGAAGACTCGGAGACTGAGAGCTAGCTGACTACTAGTTAATAACAGGCAGTGGGCGAGCTGCACTGCTACATCTGGCTGGACATAGAGGTCTCTGGAAAATGCACTCGCCTGCATGTGGAGGTTCCCCACAGGTAGGTGCTAGTAATTAGGTGACTTCTGATGCTGCTGGCTTGTGCATGTTGGGCAGAGTTTAGTTCATGGGAGGCTTATCTGTAGAGCAGTGCCAGCCCATCTCTGCCAAGGAGCTGCACCAGATCCTGCAGCCCTGGCTGCTGGCGATAAGTGAGCAGCACTAATGAAGGGGTTATGGACAACTTGGGGCCAGATGCACTAAACTTAACGAGCAAGTAGTAAACCCTGGCATGCACTGAAGGCCATTTTCCGATCACGGTAGCAGCTAACGAAAACAGAATGCAAATGATCCAAAGGAGCTGCACTACCGTTGCAAGGCTATTATGAGATGCACTAACGTTTACTGATTCCCCTTACCATGGAAAACCTAACGTGAGGTCTGCACCTCTCGTTAGGCTGGGGCTGCTGTGAACGGACCCATGGAGACCAGTGGGAAAGCGCCTAACACCCATGTAAAAAAAAAAAAAAAAAAAAACGCGTGAGGGCCTGGCCCGGTGGCAGATGGAGGGGGGGAACGGCGACGACCTCGGGCGGGGGTGCGGAGGATGGCGGGGAGGCCAGGGCTGCGGGAAGCTGTCATTTCAATGCAGGGGGAGCGGCGGAGACCTTGGGGGGGGGGGGGGTGGCTTTTTTTTTTTTTTTTTTATATATATATAGTGAAGGACGTCCTTGGTATGCGCAGAGCAGTCAGCATAACGCTTGGCTGCTCTGCGCATGCTTGACTGGCTGACTGTTCCGATGGAATAGAGAATGCAAGTGAGCTACAACGAGCAGCTCATTTGCATTCCTATTCCTTGATGCATGCCCGTTCCTTACAGATTCGCTAAGGGAATCGGTAAGAGAAGGGCTTTAACGATTTTTTAGTGCATCTTGGTCAGGCTGCAGTGTGCACATGTGACAACTTCAGTGCATAAGTACTGCATCCTCAGTCTTCCTCACTTTAATCAGTTGCTAAATTAGGAGGAGGTGGAGGCAGGAGTGGGGGGGCCACCTCTGAGATATCTGCATAGGTGAGAGGCTGATGGTACACTTCCTTGGCTAATCATTCTCAGGGTGGGTTGGGGGAGGGAAAACCGGCTTCCAAGTGTCTCTCTGGCTCTGATTTGGGCCTGGATTTCTGGTTCCAGCTCGGCTGCTTCTGAGACAGGAAGTAGCTGCAAGCCAGGTCTGATAGTCCCTGTGTAAAGGAGGAGAAGCAGAGGTATGGAAATGCTTTTCCTTTTTTTTTTATAGTACTTTCTAAATTTGTACTTGGTTACAAGCAAGCTGTACTGTACTTTTGTATTTTGTTACATTTTTTCCCATACTTTTTTTTTTTTTTACTCGTAACTCATAAGTCAAAAGTACTTCCACTTGTATTTCCCAATGTGCATCGCTCTGCATTTGTCCACATTAAATTTGGATGCCCAGTCTTCCAACTTCCTAAGGTCTTCCTGCAGTTTTTTACAATCCGCATGCGTTCTAACAACTCTGAATAGTCTTGTCTGCTAATTTAATCATCTCGTGTTTCATTCCCACTTTAAGATCATTAATGTTAAAGTAGCACTGTACAGATCCATGGGGCACTCCACTATTCACCTTCCTCCACTGAGAGAATTGTCACAGCAAACATTTGTTTGAAATGTCTGTATGCACATGCCAGAAGCTTAAGAAATAAGATGGGAAAGAAGTTTAGAATATATTGCACTAAATGAAAAGTTGGCTGTAATGGGCATTTCTGAGACCTGGTGGAAGAACATAACCAATGGGACGCTGTGTCATACTGTAATATGGGGGTTAAAGGAATATAAAAGAAGTTTTTTTAAAAGAAATTCTTACCTGGGTCTCTGGGGCCATCCAAGGGAGAGGGAGGAGCGCTGTAGGATGCAGCGCTGTGGATTTCTTTGGGCCCTGCTATTGGCAGGGCCGCGGAAAGGTTGGAGGCACTGCAAGAGGCAGCGGTGCTGTTTTGGAGACCCAGGAACGGTTGGGCACGTTCCCGGGTGGAGCATAGTGAGACGGGCCTTCTTGGGGGCACTGTTGGCCGGTTCGGGTTGTTTTGGTGGGAGAGACGGCGTCGGGGGAGCGCCGCATGGGAGGAGGAGAGCGCCGGAGCGAGGGCGCTATACCGGGAGAGAGTCGAGCCTTCCCGGCACTTTCGGGGCCGTCCTGGGTTGAGGGCGTCGGAGGACAGGAGGAGGAGGGCTGCCGGCAGGGAGGACGTCGCTGGGAAGTGCGCGAGTGTGCATGAGGTGGCGCGCCTCATGCACGAATCGCAGGCGCGCGTCTGGAAGAAAACTCCGTGAAGGTCGAAGCCGGGGGCTAAATTTTGGGCCCGGTCACGGAGGTTTTTTTGTTTTTTCTCCGTTTTGGACTGGGGGTCATCGCGAAAGAGGAAATTCTTTTTGACCCGAAATTTTAATTTATTTAATTTTAAAATGTGGAAATAGCGTTTTTTATTTTTAAAATTTCGGGGTTTTGAGTTTTTTAAATTTGGTTTTCAGTTTTGGGGTCGGGGAAGTTTTGGGGATTTTTGTGGCGGGTTAGATTTTGAATTTGGATATTTTAGTGGGGGTTTTTGGTAGGGTGCTGTTTAAAGGGGTTCTGAAAGAGTTAATTTTTTTTTTATTCGACGGGGTAGGTTTAGAGGGGAGAGTTTGAATTTTTGGGATATTTTTTTGAATTTCTTTGGGATTTTTAAAAGGGGTTTGGGAGGGAAAATAGTGAGGTATGGTTTAAAAAGGGTTAAATTTAAATTTTGAAATTACAGCTAGGTAGGGAATAAAAGTGTTATTGAGTATGGGAATTTTGGGGTAGATTGGAAGATGTTTAGTTGGGTTTTTAGTTTAATTATTGATTTCCCCATTATTTTCTATGGGAAATCAGTAATTTAAAATGGGGATTTAGCACTGCTGGCCAAGATTCCGCCGGTCAGCAGTGAAGCTCGGAATGTTGAGGGAGATGGCTGATTGGTTGGGAAGGGCTTGGAATGTCACCGAAAGCTCCGTATCCTTGGTTACGGAGTCATTGGCGGTTGGCAGAAGGAGTTGGGATCTGGTGAGGAGAGGGTGTGTTTTGGAGTGGCTGGTGGAGGTAGGTGATTTGAGGGTGAGTGGTGTTGATTTGAGTTGGAAGAAGGGAATGATTGGTCAGGAAGAAAGTGAATAAGGAAGGAATTGGTGTTAAAGGGGGAATTAATGCTGGTGGGGTTGATTTGTATATATTTGGAGTTGAATGTGAATATTGGGATTACTGGGGGGGGGGGAGAGTGATTGTGGGGTGTTGTGTTGGGTTCCTGTTGATCACCTGATCGCTCCTTAATTAGTTTAGGGTCTATAATAAAATAAGGTTAGGTTTTTTTAGATTAGGGAATTATAGTTATATTTGTTTAAAAGTTAAAATTTTTCCAAAGTTTTGATATAAAAAAATGTCAAGTGGGAGTTTCTGAGAGGGAGAGAGGGTCTTGCCTCCTTTTTGGTTAAGGGTGAGGTTTAGAACGTGGACAAGCCGGAGAAGTGGAACAACTGAGGACACGGGCCCCCACGCAAGAAAGACCAGAAACGTTCCAAAGGAAGCGTAAGAGAGAGACTATGTTGCAGCATACTTGGAAGCTGGGACATTGGAAGAAAGGAAAGGGAGGAGGTAAAATAAAAAGAAGGGAGGAGTACTTACCTGGATCCAGGAAAGGTGGGGTGAAAATCCTGTAAAACATAAAGAACACACAAAGGATCAAAATTCTAATATATGTAACAGATTCCTGGAAAGAATTTTTGGGTAATAGGGGAAAAATAATCACAAGAGTAGATATACTTATCTGATATTGGGTGGTGTGTCAGAGCAACCTGTGGAAGAAAAAAAAAATTAAACACACAATTTACATTGCAAACTTTATACATTGGTTAAAATCTTAGAATGTTAAATAAGTTTATTAAATTTCTTCGTGTAAGGTGTGGATGTTTCTTGTTCTTGACACTGGGAAAATCTTGAAATTAGTTAAATTTCCTTTCCTGCTTCAGAAGTAGGAGACGAGGTTAGTGATTGTTGTTTGCTCCTCACGCCTGTGGACTGGTTCCTGGAGAGTCGTCACGACTACTACCACCAGGCTTACCAGGATCCAGTTTATTTACACCATCCCGGGCGTGAGGGACGACTAACAATACTAGGGTACTAATATCACAGCAATAGGGTGGATCAAATTGGTGGAGGGATAACATATGTTACGGAGAGCCTTTAATCGAATAGACTATAAAATCAGCAGGACATAACGCATCTTGGAAACTCTATGGGTAGAATTCCATATGTAAAGGGGGAAAAGGATAGTGAAGGTACCATTTACCTGGCCAGGATGAACAGAAATATGCAGAAATGTTACATTTAGAGAGGCAAAGTGGGGAGCACAATTTCTGATTTCAATTTACCCTCATATTGACTAGGTAAATATAACAGGGCATGCTATGGAGGTAAAATTCCTTGAAATCAAAAACTGCATTATGAAGCAGCTGGTTCAGGAATCAACAAGAGGGGGAAGAATTCTAGAGCGCATGATCTTGTGCAGGAGGTAGTGGTCCTGGGGCTGCTTGATAAGTGATCATAACATGATTAGATTTGATATAATCTCTAGAATAAGTACACACAGGAAATCCAGTATGTTAGCATTTAACTTTCAAAAACACTATATGATAAAATGAGAATGGCCTTCACTTCTCCTTAATCTGGTCAGAACTTCCAGTTTTGAATAGCATCCATGCTGTAATGTAAACTTGACTTGTGCAGCTGTTCCAACTTTTACCAAACTACAGCCGGGATGGTTAAAAAGTGAGGTGAAGGACGCTATTAGAGCTAAAAAGAAAATCCCTTTAGAAAATGGAATAAGGATCCAATTGAAAATTAGGAAACAGTATAAGGAATGGCAAGTCAAATGCAAAACACGCATAAGGAAGGCAAACACGTTGGACAGAAGATGAGTTGGAGGCCAAAAAAAAAAAACAGCAATATTTTTTTTTTTTTTAGGTATATTAGAAGTAGAAGCTGGTAAAAATTGGTTGTATTGCTAGATGACAGAGGAATAAAGGGGGCACTTGGAAGACAAGGCCATAGTGGAGAGATTAAATGACTTATTTGCAATGGTTTTCACTGAGGAAGATGTGCTAGAAATGGTATTCAGTGCTGATGAGTCGATGAAATAAATTTCTCTAAACCCGGAAGACGTAATGGGGCAATTTGACAAATTGAAGAGTAGCAAATTGCCTGGACTGGATGGTATATATCCCATAGTACTGATAGAATTGAAAAATGAACTTGCAGAGATTTGTGATTTTAACTGGAAGATTGGTAGGTGACCAAATGTAATGCCAATGTTTTTAAAAGGGTTTTGGAGGTGATCCAGGAAATTAGACCAGTGGACCAGCATTGTATGGAGACAGAAATCTTTCCTGTCCCTGCCCATCCCAGCAATAAGTATTAGGAATAAAGTGGCCCATAGGTTTCTGTTCATAGAAATTCTTTATCTGTACCAACATAGAGCTTTCATTACTTTGATCTTGGTGCCTCACTGCAAAAACCTCAACTCCCCTCTGCTTGGCTTTTTAAAATGTTTTCATGAACCGTCCACATTTCTTTAATATATATTTAAATAAATAATTTAAAAAAAAAAGCTTGTATTCAGATAGGGCCCTGTTTACTAAGTCACGCTATGTTCCTATGGGTGTCTTACGTTAGTGCGTGCTTTTAGTGCACTAAAACGTTCGTATACCTACAGTGTGGCTTAGTAAATGGCCCATAGTAAGTTGGTATCCGAAGCAAGCCATTTTTTTTAATGGACATAGTTTATTAAAATTTAAAAGCAAACACTATTTTTGGACAAACACCTGAAACCAAAGGTAGAATACATCACCTCTTGTTAGTTAATTAGGACTTTGATTTTCACTGGTGTGCAGAAAACTTGTCTACTCTGGACTCATCTTCCAGATTCTGGAAGACTTGCGGATACACACAAAATCCATCACTGCACACTTTGATTTGCTGGCACTAGGTCAGGTGATTTTCTGCTGCTGACTCATGCATGAATGAGATCAGGTTGTTTTGCTTCTTGCTGTCTCTCATGGCCCTCGTGACTGAGCCACTCCTCACCCAGAGCTCCCTGTGTCCAGTCCAGTGAATCCACTCCATTTTCACCCAGGGAAAGAGGCAAGCTGTGTCAGTAGTGGAGCAGAGCGGTAGGCAGGCTGCATTTGGATAAAGGTTTAAGGAATATTCGATCAGGTGGAGCACCATTTGCTATTAGGTATTGCCTCCAACACCAAAGCTATGTTCCTTTCCTGGTTAGAGGGTTGTCTTATTTCCAGGATATATAGTGTGAGATTCAAAGGGGACCCGTTCTGAGTTGTGGAAAGCCACCTGTGGTATCCTGCAGGGCTCTCCTTTATCAACATCTTTGTTTAATGTATTAATGTCTGCCTTAGGCCTGGTTTTTAGTTCTTCCAGTTTCAAGGTTTTAGTTATGAAGACACAACTGTATTACTCCATTTTCTGATAGATGATATAGCCATATTACTCCCTTTCTTTGACAGAGGATACTGCAGTCAGTGTTTCTTTAAGTGTTAGCCCATGAGTGTTTTTTGTTTTTTAATCCAGGCTGCAAGAAGATAGCTGCAAAGTTCCTTTTGTTAGGATGATCAGTTGATGTATGGAACAATATGTGGGCAACACTTTAGTTTTGAACAGAATATTAAGTTCCTTGGAGTTATATCAGGCATTCTGATGTTGGAATCGCTGGTGAATTCACTTATTAATCATTTTAGCTGATGAAAAAGCTTAGGAAGATGCGTAACTTTTGACACCCACACCTTCAGACTGGTTGTTCAAAGCCTGCTTCCATCAGTCTTAGACTATAATAGTAATGTCATGTATGCAGGCTGTCGAGGTCTTTTTGACAGCCTTTGTTATAGGATCTCCATTGGTTACCGGTGGTTAATACTGAGTGGAGTGGAACAGTTAGATGTGAATTGCTTGTTACTCTATATGGGGCATGCAATGAAGCTGCTAAGTAGTGACTTTTAAAACTGGAGAGAATATTTTTTTTCACTCTATGTATAATTCATTTCTGCAGTTTGTGGCTGGAAATGTGGTAAAAGTAGTTGACTTCTGGTTTTAAAAACATTTTGGATAACTTCCTAAAAGAAAAATCCATAAGCCATTAAGATAGACTTGGGAAAATCCACTGTTTTATTCTAGGATAATAAAATCTGTTTTACTGTTTTGGATCTTGCCAGGTATTTGTGACCAGGATTGGCTACTGGAAACAGATACCAGGCTTGATGGACTTTTGGTCTGTCTCAGTTTGGTGATATGTTCTTATGGATTCACTGATGTGTTATAGGCCTGGAGGCCTATAATAAATTATATACAGATAGCTATCAGAGGCCCATTCCGCCTTCAGCTCTAGAAATGTACAGTCTTGTTTATAGACCACTCATGAGTGTGGAGGAGGTTCCTTGTGGTTGCTGTGTTCCCATGTGATGATAGTATAGAACAATGTAATACCATTTAACATTTATGCAGGGCCCATTGCGTAAAATGAGCCTTGTTGCTAATGCTCATTTAATCGTTAGCAAGTTACCTATGTTGGGGCTGGGAAATAGTCTGAGGAGCTGAACCTTGCTTTACCCTCAAGTTTTAGACCAATTGGTAGCATCTCTCCTCTCTAAGTTGATGGGATTTCTGGTAGGATTACAACTCTCAATTATTGAAAAATATTTGAGTCAGCATAGCAGAGTCATTGATTTTAGTTTTTAACTATGATTCGAAAAGCCCGTTAGGGTAGTCGGTGCTTATGCTATTTGACGTATCGGGAGCTTTTGTCTCTGTAGATCATACTAAATTCCTTGAGAAACTTAAATGCGTTGGGTTTGGGTGGCTCAGTATTCAGCTAGTTTTAAAGGGGTTTTTGGAAAATTAGTTACTGTGTGTTGAAAAATGGGATCTCTTCCAATATTGTGTATCATCCCCCAGGGATCATCAGTCACATTTAATCTCTTAGGTCTGATCTAGGTACTGTTTCTATGCCTCAAGATACATTTCAATTTTCTTATACTGATATTTGTTTTAGCATCAGTACATTCTGATCAAATATTTTTTTTTTCTATAATTCTCGTCGATGTTACTGTGGTTAAATCTTGGATGTATAAACTGAACGCAGACAAAACTAATTGTGGTTCAGTAATTCTTTAACTGATACATTCTCTTATTAGATGGTGTTTTATTGCCGGTAGCTCAACAATCTAGAGTGCTGGGAGTGTTCTTGGATTCAACTCTGTTAATCTAAATCGCGTGACAATCTGTTTAATGTGTTAAACAAGTTGCTCTATTCATTCTAACTTTCATGAGGAACACTTTGCTTTGGTACTGCAAGCAATATTAGCTTGTTTGGACTATTGCAGCTCAATATGCTTTGGTCTCCCACAGAAGTTAATGACTAGATTGTAACTACTCCAAAATACAGCAGCTAGGATCTTTTTGTTGTTGTTGTACTAAATGAGTTTCCCCGTTGCCGAGAACTCTTCTTTGGCTACTGGTGTGTGCAAGAATGTTTGTTTTTAAAAGGCAACTTACGGTTCTGCTTGGATTCTTTAGTCAATCAGTTGAATTTTTCCTCTAATGTCCAAAAAAGCCATCTACTGTTCTATCCTTCTCGTATAGGCTTAAAATACAGTAAATGTTGAAAAGCTTTTTACCGCTTTTTTCAGTTTGGAATAATTTGCCTTTGCACTTAGGGTTAGATGGTTCATAATCGCTTAGAAAAAGATTAACTTCTCTTTGATAAATTCTTATCTGTGTAATTTGGCTATAACTTATATGAACTGTATTGCTTCAGGTTATTGTTTGGCTTACATTTTGTATAGTAAACCGCTTAGGATATTTTGGATTCTGCAGTATGTCATTGGATTGGATTAGTGGTGCTTTTAGGTAGCAACTCCAGCAATTGGGACATTAAGGATAGGCTTGTACAGTCTGTGCCCCAGTTTTGGCTAGACAGATCTGGGTAGACTGGAGTTGTTACAAGAAATGATTTATTTGGAGAAAAGAGCTCTAGAGCACTCGCTACTGTTTATAATTTAAGAGCAGGTGCTGTATTTATAAGTTTTAGGATATTAATTTCTCCACCAATCACCAAAGGTGATAATTGCAATAAATTAAATTTAAGTATATATAAAAGATACCATATACTCAGAACACAAGGAGACCGTATTTTTAGCTTCAAAAAGGTTGATTTAATATACAATTGCACACGAGAGGTAGGTTTTAAGAGATCTTTTACAGATAATCTGTGCTTAAGTAAGGCAAAGTAGCAGGTCTAGATCAAAAGTTATGTTACTTACAAGTCCTTGTTACAAGCATGCTGTGGTCCAGCTGATTGATGAGCACATGTTTCGGGAACAAGGCATCAGCGGACCCCAAAGAGAGCAGCAGGTCCCAAGAGGAGGCAGGTTCCAAGAGGAAGAGCTGGGCTGTTTCCAGGCCTTTTATAATGTTAGCAGAGAAGCATGGTGTGTGCATGTCCTGGATATTTTGCAAGGCATTATGGTTAATGTAGTCTGTTCACATGACCACATTATAAGTCCTTCTTTGTGCACATGTCTGAAAGCTGATGGGAGGGGCAGGTATACCTTTGACAAGCAAATGTCCTGTTTATGGTTTCCCCTCTGAAGTCTGTCTTCAATGGGTTCTCCAGACTTTCAGTCTCTTGGGTCTTTGGTTTTCAGAGATGTCCTGATGAGCGTCCAGGTACCCACCTTAGTCAAGCTTTTGTTCAGTCTTTTTAGGTGGGAGGGCAGAGAGAGTTATATATCTCTCTTTTGTCTTTGTTAAATGTTTGTAATTAACTATCCCTGCTATCAGAAGTTCCCAGAAAAAGGGATGAGGAGAGAGGGGCTTGAAATGAAACTATTCTCTCTGCTGCAGTGTCAAATATATAAAAGCTGCACAAATATATTGGTGTGTATATAATCCAGCAAAATATCATGCTACACATTTAATTCTGATGATTGGCTTATACCATAGCAGAGTGGGTCTTCAACAACACAGTATGAGGGAGGGAATAAGACCAGTGCTGGCCAGACTGCCTCACAAATGGCAAGGACAGGTCAATATCAAGTTTGCACAGATCATATTGTATCATACCAAAGGCTTGAGTTTCTTGTTGTGCAGATCTTTATCTGCTGTCATCTGTTACTACGCAAGTCATGGCTTACTTTGGTCAACTTTTGCGTGGTAACTTTCACAGTATTTTTCAACTTCGATATTGATATGGATATAAAGTTCAATTGGCACAATTTTGGAACTACTTCTTAGTTTTCAGTCAATAACAAGTATAAGTCTTTTAAACTGAAGTAAAACAGGTTATACAAGTAATCTAGCACAATGTCTGAATGTGCATGCCTAGCAGTTTGTATTGGCAATATTCCTTTGAAGATATGTTGAATGGTCTCATCTCAGTTGCAGTACCACAGGAACACCCTAGCCTAGTGGTTCCCAAACCTGGTCCCTCCAGGGCCAGATTGGGAACCACTGCCCTAGCTAAGTCTGCTGTGATGTAGCTTGTATAGCCCATGGGGCTACATCTTGTAAGTTAACCTTCCTTAAGGGCTGAACTGGCAAAAAAAGCAACCTTGGCTATGGCCACCATCTCCAGTATCTTGATGTACTAAAGAACAGCCGTGTAGCTGTCGGGCTAGAGCAGTGACAAAGGGCTGATTTTATGTTGTTAGAAACTGGTATCTACAGATCTTAATATACCCCAGAAAAAGTGGTGCTAGATCCTAAGAATACGGTATGCAATTTTACGATTGGTGTAACCTAATCTCTTCATGCTACATACTACTTGTTACCATTACCGTTCTTGGGAGAACGTAGTAGTAAAACTTTTTTTTTTTCCCCTTCGCTTTTTTCTCTGATCTGTCAGTATCTCTAGTTATTCAGACAATATCTAAGGAATATGGAAGCTGCATTAACACAAGTAAAAAGCCCTTTTGGTTAACCACTGGATAGAGAAACGGCATACAATTAAAGATCTTAATTTTTTTTTTCCAGAATACTTAAACAGAGCTGGAGAGGTGGTGACCTTGATAGAACCTTGTTGCGGTAGCATAGACTGCTTTAGACTGATTTTATTTTTTTTTTTTATTAAACAGCATTACTCCACAAGGATTAAATCAGGAGGGTGAAATGATTCTTTTTTTTTTTTTTTTTTTTTTGAATAGGGTGTTTTGATTAATCAATGCAGTAAGATTATCAGGTTTTCATGTAAATGTCTTTTTTTTTTTTTTGGACAATTACAGTAGTTTTGTTTTTAAACCTGCTTGGTAAACGTTCATCAACATTTTTTTTTTAATGCATTGCTTGTTTCAACACACTCAAACATGTTTTACAAGTTTGAGCAAAATCACATAAGTGAATGATGTCATAAGGCTTATGTATTTAGTGCATGTTTCTGGAACTTAATATATATTTTAATTCTTTCAATATTATTGGGTGCTATAGGAGTCATTCGGACGCTTTAACTGGTGATGTTCATGAACGTACACATCTATAAACTGTTGGGTGTGTTTGAAGGCTGGTTGAGGCCTGTTTTCTGTAGTTTGGGATGCTCATGGAGTCGAGGTAAGCTTTCAGTATATTCTTTGCATTGGTTGGCATTTAGAGCTTAGCACCGTCCAGTTTTCAGACGGATGTGTTTTTGCCTCCTTTTAAAATGTAGGAAGGAGGCATATTTTGGGGTTTCCTGAACTTTTATTGTATCCTTTACCACAATTCATAAATATTTTTCATTGGACATTTTGATTCTTGTGTGTTTGCTAATTTTAATAGGTGGTCACTTTGAATATTAATGTATGCGTTAACTATTGGCAGGCTTCTAAAATTAGAGTATGCTATGAGGATCTTTTGAGTTATAATGCTGTACTGTGTGGTTAAAATCGAAACCTTTTTTACATCAATCGGTTTTTATAAGTGTTTGAAAAAGTGTTGTGGCATATGCCACATCTCGTAATTAGGCGGTATGCCTTATAGATTTTTATCTGTACATGTATTCCGGTTTCATTATGGTTATTTTTAAGTAACATGGCTGAATATGGATACATTCCAAAGAATTTTGCAGAAGCCCCTTTGAAATATGAAGTCATTTACATTTAATATGCAGAGAGCTTTTCTCAGATATAATTAGTGTTTTTATGGGTTCATTACAGACTATTAACACTTGCATAATTTTTGTCAATTTTGTTTCATTTTACATTAAGGTGGTTTAAATAGCCCTGCTTCCAAGTTTCTTTTGGGAAGGTCTTAATGACAGTGTTTCATGAAAATGTTTAATGTGACATATTACTATTTTAGACTGTATATGATTTGCATTAGATTATAGGATTTTGATGGATTGAACGAGAACAATTTTTTTGTTTTTCGACATTCTCCTGATGAAGATTGCGAAACAGTGGGTCCCTTGCTGTCGGGAAAATTAGTTAAACATGGAAGTAATGCTTTTTCAGCATTACCCACTTTGAAAAATTTCTACTCTGTAACCGGAAGAGTGCGTGATTGAAAATATAGAACCAGTTTACTGACAACGTGGAAGCAGGTCATTTTGTCTACATAAGAGATATAAATCTAAGGTTCAAGATAAGTGACTCTTTGTTTGTTAGTATGAACTCTAACTGATAAGTTTATTGTATAACTGTTTCAGTTTTAGAAAACTGGTGATATTTCACTTAATTCAAAAGGTTTACAGAGTAATTATATAAGTTTTGTTCTTCCATTCAATATTCTCTGCAGTGTTGTGCATTAAGATGGACATTACAACAATAGATTAAAATACTCTATTTTCCGTTTTTTGTTCACAGTGTCTTTTTCTCCCCTAGATAGGGAGTTTTTTGGCATCTGTGAGGTTTTTCGGAAAATAGTAGGTGCCTATGATGTTGGCCAATTCAGTGGAGTCCTAATTAAAGGTTCCCTGGGCTATTGAGGCTACTTTATATATATATATATAAACTAACTGTTGAAGTCCCCAATTCTGCACGAACCTACAGAGAGTAGAATAGGAGTGAAGTTTTGAATTTTGATGCCATTAATATGCCATTTTATGTATACTTGATATATTATATTATGAGATTTATGACCCTGTTCAAATTGGATTTATAAGACTCTCTTTGGATATTGTATTAGCTTTTTCTGTTAACTTTTCAGTGCTGACTTACATACTATCCATATTTATCTATTTTATTTCCATTATTTATTTTACCTATATGTTTTTATCCTCTTCATTAATTATTTTTAAATTATATATATTTTATTTTTATTCATTGAGTGTTTTTTTTGTTTTAAGAACCCCTGAGGAAGGCTCGGGAGTCGAAACACGGCCCGTGTTGGTTTCATTGTGTCAACTTAAACTTCTGTTGTTTTATCTTGGAGCGTGTGGTTAGCTTCTTCCACTCTTTGAACTATCTTTGATCATCTGTGGAAGAATTTATTTTTTCCCCTGGTTTTTGTGTGTGCACTAACCAATATGCCACTCTGCCACTCCAGATATTGCAAGATATAGGCTGAATGTTCTGCTGGAACTCCTGCAGATGGTAAGGTTTACTTCAAACATAGCATAAACTAAAAGGTTTTTATAATGAACTGCAGAACTTTTTTTGAAGGCAATTCTGCAGCATTGCATTTATCACAGCATGCTGTGTATGGACTTACACCAGAAGTGGGTGTATTCCAACAGCTCTAAGATGGGTATCAAGAGCATCTTAATTTTGGTATAATCAAGACTACTCTGTGCTGTTGCTACAGACTTAAAAGTTCACAGCCTGCAGTCAAACACCCATTTTATTACAAATGGCCCTATCTTCTATAGACTACTACCTGGTTTCAATTCACATCAATTTTACACAACTTGCTCGAAGGAATTTTCTCAGTGATCATGGAATGGCTGCCTGCTTTACATACTGGCTTTTCTGCTTTATGGCACTTTTTGAAAATGGCACAGTTCTTCAGTTCAAGACCCGTTTTTAATATTACCTAGAGCGGTGTTTTTCAGTGAAAGGTCTGGTGTCCAATGGCAATCTCTGGAGACTTCTGGGATAGGCCCCAGAGTCTTTCTGGGGTCTCTTCCCTGCTACTCTTGACTCTCTCTCTACCCAGACTCGGGACAGAAAGGGGAAGGTGGATGGGGGGAGGGAGGAAGAGCTGCATGCTTGAAGTAAGAGTCATTTCTTAATAGTGCATTTGGAAATGCTCACAACATTGAAGGTGGATGCTCTTGTAAATAGCCTGGGAGGTTTCCCAGGACGGGGAGGTAGGGGTCCAGCCAGCTTTGGAGTATCTGCTGTGGGGTCTGTCAGCAGCCCAGGACTTGAGGGCACACAAGTTCCCCTTCCGTTAGATTTCCTATCTAGGTGGTTCCCCCCAGTCAGGAATACAACAGGTGTGTGTATGTATGTATCTTGTATAATAATTTCTCAGTCTGCGTCCCTGGATGGCTGGCTGGGTTTGTACAAGTATGCAAATGAGCTACGGGGCACCAACCTCTGGAGGGCACCACTAGCCATGCTTACCGCTGGCCCACTGCCAGGAGAGGTCCTCACGATCCTCACCTGCCCGCCCTCAGCTTCCCACAACAGCCCTCCTTTTCTTCCTTCCGCCCTGCCTCTAAAATTTTTATTTTACCTCAAGTCGCATAGGTGGCAGTGAAAGCGGTAGGCTCGGCTCCCTTCCAGCCTTCCCTTTCCTCTGTGTCTCGCCCTTTTGGAAAGAGGAAATTATGTCGGAGGAGGGTGGGACACTGAGAACAAAGGGAAGGCTGGAGGTGAGTCAAGCCGAGCCTGCCACTTTCACTGCCGCCGCTACAACTGCTGCTTATCGTAAAATATGCAGTGGATTTTCCAAAGTCCATCTTAAGAATGACTTATGGACTTTTCTTTTAGGAAATTATCCAAACCTTTTTTTTTTTTTTTCAACTCTACTAAGCTAACTGCTTTTACCACATTCTCTGGCAATGGATTCCAGAGTTTAATTACTCATTGAGTGAAGAAACATTTTCTCCGATTCATTTTAAATTTACTACTTAGTAGTTTCCTTACGTGCCCCCTAGTCCTAGTATTTTTAGAAAGAGTAAATAAGTGATTCACCTGAACATGTATACTCTGGAGGAAAGGAGAAACAGGGGTGATATGATAGACGTTCAAATATTTGAAAGGTATTAATCTGCAAACTAACCTTTTCCGGAGATGCGAAGGCGGTAGAACGAGAGGACATGAAATGAGATTGAAGGGGGGCAGACTCAAGAAAAATATCGGGAAGTATTTTTTCAAAGAGAGAGTAGTGGGTGGTGGAAATGAAAACGGTAACGGAATTCAAACATGCGTGGGATAAACATAAAGGAATCCTGTTCAGAAGGAACGGATCCTAAGGAGCTTAGCCAAGATTGGGTGGCAGAGCCGGTGGCGGGAGGCGGGGATAGTGCTGGGCAGACTTTTACGGTCTGTGCCAGAACCAGTGGTGGGATGCGGGGCTGGTGGTTGGGAGGCGGGGATAGTGCTGGGCAGACTTATATGGTCTGTGCCCTGAAAAGGACAGGTACAAATCAAGATAAGGTATACACAAAAAGTAGCACATATGAGTTTATCTTGTTGGGCAGACTGGATGGACCGTGCAGGTCTTTTTCTGCAGTCATCTACTGTGTTACTATGTTCAGGTAAAATTAAGTTTTAAAGGCAGGGCGACAGGAAGGAAAGGAGGGCTGTTGTGGGAGAAGAGGTGGGCAGGTGAGGGCTGGGGTTGAACTGGAACTCAGGTGCTTAAAAAGGAGGGTAGGTGTGGGCTGGGGTGAGTCACTGAATGGCGATTAGACAACAGCCTTGCTGGGCCCGTTTTCATTTTTGGCAAAACGGGCTTTATTGCTTGTATATATATATGTGTGTGTGTATATATAATTTTTGTGTGTTGGAATACAGTGCTAGAGTAAAGTGGCACAGAAGCTTTGGTCATGCCGCGAAGCTAGGACTGTCTGTTTTGGGGAGTTTTATTTGGGTGGGGGAGTGGGAGAAAAGAGGGCATAATCTTATCAATTTGATGGTAGCTTATATCAGACACAACCAAGAATGCAGTGGGTGAATTATCTGCTGGCTTTCAGTAGCTCATAGTGCAGGAAGTCGGCTTTTAAGCAAGATCCTTTGAGCATCCAAACAAGGATTCCGGATTGCTGAGGCCCTACCAGTCTTCAACGTGATGACGCCACACAGGAAGGCAGAGGTTACCTGGTTCTCTAATAAAAGAATCCAACTCCCAAGGTGAAAAATGTGCTTTATAATGGTCTCCTGTTTAACTATAACGTGCTTGCAACTTGTGTAGTCCACTGCTGTAAAGCAACTTTGCACTCCAAGTAAATAAGATCATGTATCTCATTTATACCCTGGATTAAATTCAAAATACGAGTCCATGTAAAGTATGCTTTATGGACTAGCATCTGTCTTCATGGCTTCATCCCTATACCCCGTTTGCTGGTCTCTTTATTCCCCCCTCTCTCCCAAAAAAGTCGTATGCAATATGATGTAACACGACAATTGGCTTTTTCATAAATCGCAGCTCACCTTGAAGCATCTTCCCAAAATTCTAAAATCTGGTTCGTCCAGTTAGTCTCCTTTGTTTAAATAATGTACGTAGAGCCTGTCCATTCTGTTCCCTCTCATGTCACATTCTTACCTGACACTTTCCTCTCTATTACCCATGCTCTTTCCCTAGTATCTCATGACTTATATTAGCAGCTTGCGATGCTTTTTGGTCTTAAAGGCAGTATATGAAGTACTTGCAAATAAACTAATAGTGCAACACTAGATAAATTGGAGCGATGCATTTGTCCAAACGCAACAGATGAACATTTCTTAAATTCTGCACTTAGTGCTGGGGTAGAGCTTGGCTGGAGATTATCTAGGTAACGGACATTTCCTTGTCATCAAGCAGATGAAGCCATTACGTATGGGTTATGTCCATCAACCAGCAGGGGAGATAGAGAGCACTCAAACTTTCACAGTACCCTCTTGGCCAGCTAGCTCCACTGCCTCTTCAGTATTCTCTATGTCCCCTAGCAGGGTGCCTGCAGCTTGTTCGAGCTCCAGAAAAATCTGCCGGGAGGTGGTTCCTGGCTTGCCAGTTGTTAACCGGGGTGTTGGAGGCTATAGCAGCTTCACTTTAAAGGCACATAGGTTAGCCCTTTCCCTGCCTTACCCATACCTCTGTGGATGTGGACATATTGCCTTGCTTTCCCTGTCCTTACCCACCAACAGTGGATGCAGGCATATAGGTTCGCCCTTTCCCTGCCTTTCCCACTCATCTGAGCCTCCGGAGTCTTCAATACCTCTGCTTTCCTCACAGCTTAAAAAAAAAAAAAAAAGTTGCGTCGCGTTTTTAAACGGAGACGCTGGAACAGAGGTTTTTGACCTGATTTTAAGCAGGATCGTAGTTGTACACTAGATCCTTTGAGGTAAGAGTGTTTTCCAACTCCTCCGGGGTGGGCCCGCGATCGGGGCGATTTTGGCGCGAAACCGCCATTTTGGATTTTACCGCCGTTTTTTCGGCGATGGCTGCGGACAATGTAAAGCGCTGTTCCACTTGTGGCAAGCGCAAATCAGCAGCAGGGCTCTGTACATCGTGCTGTACTGGCGTAGGAGCCGGCCCGAGCATGGCGAGCGATGTTTCTTCCCGCTCTGAGCTGGCAGCGGGCGCCATTTTGCTTACACCGCATGGCGCGGCCTCCGTGGACACGGAGAGACCTGAGCCGGGTGGGGCACCTCGAGATGAGGTTATTTCAGGAGTGGCTAGCACCGAACAGGATTTGGGTGCCCAGGGTGAGATTTTCTCCTCGGATTTTGTGCTTTTGCTGCATAAAGCATACATGATGAAAAGAGACCTTCCTCAAGGGTCGCCTGAGGCTCCTCTGATTGCCCCCCCCCCCCTGATGGATTCTGGCCTGGGACTGCCCAGTGAGGCTTTTTTCCCGGATGCTTGGCCTAAAGATAAGCGCAGAAGGGTTAATTCCCCTTCAGATTGTGGTGCACCTTCCCCCCCCCCGTGGTCGGGGTGTGAGGATTCGGAGAACTCTGACAGACGTTCTTGGTCTGAGGAACCAGAGTCAGGTGCAGATTTACCACAGGATCTGGATGATCCCTCCACGGTGAGGATTTTTCACCGTGATGAGCTGCCAGCGCTTATTTCAGATACCCTGCAGGCCCTCTCGATTGAAGATCCTGACAGTGGCATGGCCTCCTCAGGTAATCCCAGGATGGCTAGTACCAAGAAAGCTGCTCGGGCCTTCCCTTTGCATGACTCCATCCTAGAGCTTGTTTCGGCTCAGTGGGCTGACCCCGAAGGACCTTTGAGAGTTTCCAGGGCTATGGGGCAGTTATACCCTCTGCGTGAGGGACATATGGCTCGTTTTCAAATGCCTACAGTGGATGCCCTAGTCACTGCGGTGACAAAGAGAACTACCCTCCCTGTTGAAGGAGGTGTTGCCCTGAAGGATGTTCAAGACCGTAGGCTGGAAACAGCATTGAAACGGTCCTTTGAAATTGCAGGTCTCACTGTTCAGGCTTCTGCATGCAGCTGTTATGCTGTGAGAGCCTGCCTAGCTTGGCTGCAACAGGCAGTGGCTCAGCCCGGAGATGGAGCGGAGCCCTTCTTGGATGTGGCTCCGCGGATGGAGGTGGCCTTGTCCTTTCTGGCTGATGCCCTTTATGACCTTGTCAGAGCTTCGGCTAAACAAATGGCAGTAGCAGTGGCGGCTCGCCATCGTCTGTGGCTACGACACTGGGCAGCGGACATGGCCTCTAAGCAAAGGTTGGTGAAGTTGCCTTTTCAAGGACTTCTCCTATTTGGTGAGGAGTTGGAGAAAATTGTGAAAGGCCTGGGTGATCCAAAACCCCAGCGCTTGCCCGAAGATAGGCAGAGGCCTTCCTCTAAGGGCCAGGCGGTCCACTCCTCGTACAGACCTCGCTTCTGTGAAGCTAGAAGGTACCGCCCGGGGCGTTCTGCTGGGTTCACTTCACGTGCCCGTGGTCAGCAGAGGAACTCCTTTCGCTCGGACAAGCGTTCCGCAGCCGGTAGCTCAAGACCAGGAGTTCAGGGGCGACCCTCTCAATGATGGTGCGCCGGCCCTCTCCTCGATGCCTGTCATCGGAGGACGGCTTTCCCTCTTTTTCGAGGAGTGGGCCAATATTTCCTCAGATCAGTGGGTTCTGGACCTGATCAGAGATGGATACAGAATAGAATTCAACGCCCCAGTAAGAGACGTGTTTGTGGAGTCCCGATGCGGTTCTGCCGTCAAACGGGCGGCGGTGGAGGAGACTTTACAAGGTCTGATTCAGTTAGGGGCAGTGACCCCGGTGCCTCCCGCCGAGCAAGGCTGCGGCCGATACTCCATCTACTTTGTGGTGCCGCGAAAAGGTGGGTCCTTTCGCCCTATTCTGGACTTAAAAGAAGTGAACAAGTCCCTGAGATTGCGGCATTTCAACATGGAATCCCTGCGCTCTGTCATTGCGGCGGTTCAGCCAGGAGAGTTTCTCACGTCTCTAGACCTGAAAGAAGCTTACTTGCACATACCGATTTGGCCCCCGCACCAGAAGTTTCTGATGTTTGCGGTGTTGGGAAAACATTTCCAGTTCAGGGCCTTGCCTTTTGGCCTCGCCACAGCTCCCCGAACCTTTTCGAAGGTAATGGTGGTAGTAGCTGCTTTTCTCAGGCGAGAAGGTATCAGGGTTCACCCGTACCTAGACGACTGGCTCATCAGAGCAGACTCTGCAACAGAGAGCTTACAAGCTACAGACAGAGTGGTCTCAGTACTGCAATCTCTAGGCTGGGTCGTCAATATGGCCAAAAGTCACCTGTCCCCTTCACAATCTCTAGAGTTTTTGGGGACCAGGTTCGACACAGTCTCTGGCTATGTGTTCCTACCCGAGCTAAGGCGGTGCAAGCTTCAGAATCAGGTCCGTCTGCTCCTGAGGATGCCCCGCCCGCGAGCTTGGGACATTGTCCAGCTGCTGGGATCGATGACAGCCACGATGGAAGTGGTACCCTGGGCGAGAGCGCACCTGAGACCTCTACAGTATTTCCTACTCCGGAGATGGTCTCCTATTTCTCAGGATTACCAATGCAGACTTACTTGGCTCCCTGCGGCCCGTCTCAGCATGGAGTGGTGGCTCTCGGACAGCATGCTGCGGCGAGGAATGCCGCTGACACTCCCCGTTTGGTGCCTAGTGGTAACAGATGCCAGCCTGAAGGGCTGGGGCGCACACTGCAAGGGGAAGCATGCCCAGGGTCTATGGACACCCGAGGAGTCGGAGTGGTTCATCAACCGCCTAGAGTTGAAAGCGGTGTTTCAGGCGCTTCTGGCCTTTCAAGTGACCCTGGAAGGATTGGCTGTCAGAGTGATGTCGGACAACACGACGACAGTGGCCTATATAAATCGACAAGGCGGAACAAGGTGCAGAGCACTAGCCGCGCAGGCCGAACTGATTTGCCACTGGGCCGAGCTGCATCTTCAGTGTCTGTCGGCAGCTCATATTGCAGGTCAGAGCAATGTGCAGGCCGATTATCTGAGCAGGCATCAGATCGATTCAGCAGAATGGAATCTGGCAGACGAAGTATTCCTGCAGATCTGTGCCAAATGGGGCAAGCCCGTGATGGATCTAATGGCGACAAGTGCCAATACCAAAGTCCCGTGCTTCTTCAGCAGACTGAGAGATCCTCGCTCGGCGGGGTTGGATGCCTTTGCTCAACCCTGGCCTCCGGGTCTACTTTATGTGTTTCCCCCATGGCCCTTGATAGGGCGCCTGCTCTTGCGGATTCGGCTGCACCCAGGAGAAGTGGTCCTCATCGCCCCGGATTGGCCAAGGAGACCTTGGTATGCAGACCTCCGACAGATGCTCCTGGAGGCTCCTCTGCCGTTACCTCTGGTACCGAACCTGTTGACTCAGGGACCGGTAGCCATGGAGGACGCCGGCCGCTTTGGTCTTACGGCATGGCTATTGAGAGGGCGCAATTGAGGGATAAAGGTTATTCCAATAAAGTTATTTCCACTCTCCTGCAAGCCCGCAAACGGTCCACTTCCGTGGCTTATGCCAGGATTTGGTGCCTGTTTGAGTCTTGGTGTGCTTCCAGAGCCATTGCTCCAATGCGGGCTCCTGTCTCGCCGATTCTGGACTTTTTGCAGGAAGGTGTACAAAAAGGCTTGGCCTATAATTCCCTGCGGGTGCAGGTGGCAGCATTGGCCTCCCTTTGTGGTAAGGTGGAAGGCGTGTCTTTGGCTGCTCACCCAGATGTGGCACAGTTTCTTAGAGGGGTGCTTCGGCTCCGACCTCCAGTGCGAGCACCCTGTCCAGCTTGGAACCTGGGGCTAGTTTTGAAAACCCTGCAGGCATCTCCTTTTGAGCCGCTTCGGCGAGCATCGGAGAAAGACTTGACACTGAAGGCCGTTTTTCTGGTGGCCATTACCTCGGCGAGATGGGTGTCAGAGCTCCAGGCGCTGTCCTGTAGAGACCCATTTCTGCAATTTTCAGAGTCCGGAGTCACGGTTCGGACCGTGCCTTCCTTTATGCCTAAGGTGGTTTCAGCCTTTCACCTAAACCAGCCTATTTTCTTGCCCTCTTTTTCAGAGGAAGAGTTTCCAGAATCTTTTGGGCAGCTGCACCTTTTGGATGTGCGCAGGACTCTGCTGCAGTATCTGCGAGTTACTAACTCTTTCAGGACTTCTGATCATCTGTTTGTTTTGCTATCCGGTTCTCGCAGAGGGTCTCCAGCGTCTAAAGCCACTATTGCCCGCTGGCTCAAAGAAACTATCTTTTCAGCTTATCTGCTGGCCGGCAGGGTTCCGCCTGTAACCTTTAAGGCACATTCTACTAGAGCGATTTCTTCCTCTTGGGCTGAAACTGGAGCACTCTCTCTTCAAGAGATATGCAGTGCAGCAACATGGGCTTCTAAGCTCTCCTTTGCCCGACATTACAGGCTGGATGTGGCTGCCAGGAGGGATGCGCGTTTTGGTGCACAAGTGCTAGCGCGTGGTGTGGCTTGTTCCCACCCTATCTAGGGATTGCTTTGTTACATCCCATACGTAATGGCTTCATCTGCTTGATGACAAGGCATGGAAAATTAGGTTCTTACCTTGGTAATTTTCTTTCCTTTAGTCATAGCAGATGAAGCCATGAGCCCTCCCTGTATGATTGTCTTTATGCTGTGAATCTGTTTTTCAGGTTCTGTTCTAATTTCCTGAAGTTCCTTCCTTGGGAGAAAGTTGGAAAACAATCTTCAGGATTCATGTTCAGTTTAAATTTAGGAGGATGTGTTCGTTCCCTCCAGCATGTTTTTTTTGGAGGATGTGTTGATTCTCTCCAGGAGGCGCGTGTGTTCCCCTCCAGTTCTATAAATAGGAGGATGAGTTCATTCCCTCCAGTGTGTTGGGAGGATGTGATATTCCCTCCAGGAGGCGCGTGTGTTCCCCTCCACTTATACAATAAGGAGGATGAGTTTATTTCCTCCAGGAGGATGTGCATTCCCTCCTTTATGAGTTCATGCCCTTGTGATGGGCCATCGTTCGCTGTGAGGAAAGCTCTTGTGATTCCCATTGCGGTTTGCCATACTGCTTTGGAAGCTTCAAATACTGAAGAGGCAGTGGAGCTAGCTGGCCAAGAGGGCACTGTGAAAGTTTGAGTGCTCTCTATCTCCCCTGCTGGTTGATGGACATAACCCATACGTAATGGCTTCATCTGCTATGACTAAAGGAAAGAAAATTACCAAGGTAAGAACCTAATTTTCCCATTCTGGCCACTAACCAGATACTAACAGGCTGGCTAGCTATCCTGTTAGTCTGAATATCACCGCTAACTAGTGTGCAGACCTAGACGTGCTGGAATTGGGTATAGTGCTGAGCACTAGTTTCATTTTAACCATGGCAACTAGCATTTTTAAATATTTGGCTGAAATAATAAACTACTTAAGTAGTTGGTTCCTGCTACTGTCCACAAGTGCCTGAATTTTTGGCCAGCAGGGAACATGGATTTAGCCAATATATGCCCAGGGTTGGTCTTGATGGATGGTTCTGCAGATGGGTTTAGAGTAGTGAAATTCAACTGTTCCTCATCTGGTTAAGTATTACAGGCAACTAAATATACATCATTTTTGTTATAAATAGGTCTGATTTTTGCGTTTAATGAACACTGGTAACAGTGCTTTCATTATTTTGCACAAAGGATGTTGAAGTGGTGGTTGTCCTGGCTTGTCTTGCATCCTGTTATGCCTTTTCAGCAGTAACTCATAGCTACCTCCTTTTTTTTTTTTTTTTTTAATATGTACACTTCTGTGTTAGTTTGTCGTAAAGAAAAACAACCTAAAGAAACCAGAAGAATAGTCACAAATTCTGAAAAGTGTAAACACCCAGTTATGTTTGAGGGCATTTGATAATTATATAACTCACCCATGCAGCTAACCAGAAATCTGGTTGCTAAAGAAGACGGACAATTGTTTTCTTTTTCTTCCATCGGGTCCTTCACACTGCAAACCAAGTCCCTTAACCAACCAGTCCTTCACAACAAGCAGTGTGGGAAACACACAAAAGAGTATACGGTGAACAATATCGCATACAAATAATATAAATGCAGCAATAGTCTTATGATCACAATGTAGGAAAATCACTAACGTATACTTATCTTCGTGCTGCCAGGTAAGGGACTCTCGTATCTGGTAGCACCACAGTCTTAAGCGCCTTGGAAAAAAAAACAGAAGTTGGTAAACTGTTCTTAATGCTGGACTCCGCTCATCTTTGCAGCCTTCCTGAACGCCCAACATCACGGGTTTCGAAATCTGCCTCGGGGACATGGGTATAGCTGACACATACTAAAATATATATATATATATATATATATATATATATATATATATATATTACACAACCTACATAACATCTATTTCAGAATTTCTGTGTGACTTCACTTTTATTCCACTGGTTTGTTTAGGTTGTGTTGTATACCAGAGAGGTGTATGGATTTGTGGTTAAAGAAAAAACAAGGCAGGTGACACCCTCTTTATAGACTTAAGGCATTATCTTTCAAGGATCAAATTGGCCAGTCTCTAAAGTACATATTCCAGTAGAAAAGGTAGCTAGCAATACCTGTGATGGGGGCAAAAGAACACCTACTTAACTGGAGTGTGATCGTACACATTTACAACTTATACCACATTCTAGAAGGCTAAGAGTAGGGAATGTATACAATCACTTGGGCTTCTGCTCTCAGCTCTCTCTATCGGTTAAAATAAACTTACCACTGCTGAATATATCCATAATGCTAGATGTCTAGGCCAGCCATGCAAATTTATACAGGTGTTGTGGTATTGAAGTACACTTCACTTGGGATTATCATACCAAACTCATTTCCAGGTTTTTGATTTGAATGGGGTAGAGGTTGCCCTCCTAGAAGCTACTCACTTATGTGAGAAATCTGGAAGGTATCTGTCCAAAATGTCTTACACAACATATCACCCCACTAAAACATCTCTGCTTGATGACCTCTCTGAATGGGGATTTGCTCACTACCATCAGTGACTTTGCTTTGATAACATTTAATTTTACACTGCCTACAAGCCCAGAAGCTGTCTACATTTAGGTACAGTAGATATTTTTCTGTCCTTGGAGGGCTCACAATCAAGTTTGTACCTGAGGCAATGGAGGGTAAAGCGAGTTTGCCCAAGATCACAAGGATCTGCAGTGGGATTTGAACTGGGGTCCCCTATTTTTTTCAGTTTGCTGCTCTAACCATTAGGCTACTCCTTCAGTAGCTCATTTAAGAAGAATCTGTATGCCTTCTAAGTTAACAGCTGCTTGAGATCTCTGTTGCTTCTACTAGTGTCTGATATATGAACTTGATTTTGGAAGGCTCTTGCAGTTTCTAGAACCAGGACCGACCCTTCTGCCTGAATGACATCCTATTGGAGGGAAACAGGACTAATACCAAGTCCATGGGAAGGGCCCTTGTCATATAACAGGATCAGGGGGCCAAGAGACTACTGCATTTTTTGATGTAAACGGAACTTGTGAGTTAACACAGTGCACAGAGGTGTGAGGGAAAACAAGTACTAGAACCTACCTGGTTGCTGTACTGATCCCAGGTGGATTTGGGAGCAGGGACTAAACTACAAACACTGCCTACAGAAGAGAAAGATGGCTAAGAGGACATAACATACTAATTAATAAAAGTGGTGGTTCTGCTTGTTTTTTTTGCTTTTAGCACCATATTGGTGGAATGATTTGAGATGAAGCTGATTAGTTTCTATATATGCAGGCTTTTGGAAGTGGCTATGTTAGGGGTGGTCTCGGTGATTTTGCATAACGCATGTAATTTTGAATATTAGGCTGTGAGCCTGAAGATTGTATTTGTGTGTTTAGGCTTCTATTAAAGAAGTACTTAAAACCTTTTTTTGAAAAATTTCACTTTGTATTGAGTAAGCAGTATACAAAATTTTATTAATATAAATATCTACCTAGGAGAAGCACCTGAACAGCACTGGAGGAGGGGCTATCAGGACTTTGCACCCGCAAGCTCAGAGGTCAGCTTTCTGAGTAACACAGTAGATGACGGCAGAAAAAGACCTGCACGGTCCATCCAGTCTGCCCAACAAGATATACTCATATGTGCTACTTTTTGTGTATACCTTACCTTGATTTGTACCTGTCATTTTCAGGGCACAGACCGTATAAGTCTGCCCCGCATCCTACCACCGGTTCTGGCACAGACCGTAAAAGTCTGCCCAGCACTATTCCCGCCACCGGCTCTGCCACCCAATCTCGGCTAAGCTCCTATAAACTGCACTGTTTCCACTGAAATATGCCCTGCTAACTTGCAGTACCTTTGGATAAAAATGGTCACTTATGAGAGGGTTCTTTTACTTCCTTGCAGAAGTCATTTTGTCTACTTTCAAAATAAGGCAACTCCCATACTCCTCCATGTTGTTCCCAGCTCACTTTGTCAAAACTGAGCTGCCAGTACGCTAGAGATTGTGTTTCATGCTGTTCATCAAATCCTGAAGGATCCGAAGGGGTGCTCATGTCAATATCTTGTATCAAATGATGCTTTGACACTGACCAGGGGCAGGCTGAGGGTGGTCTGGGCCTCCTGCTGCCACTGCCCCGGTCTTACCTGAGGGGTCCTGGTAGTCTGGTGGCCTCTGGGGGAGGGGGGGCATGTTCTTTCCTGCTCGTTGCGCTGCCGCTATTCCCCCACCTGCTGGTGCTGCCACATTTTCAAAATGGCATCTGAGACTTCTTGCTGGTCTCGACAGTCTTGTGAGACTTCCACAGGGACTCCTGCCGCCATTTGTTTTTGTTAAAATACAGTGGTGCTGGGCAGGGGGGAATAGCGGCAGGCCAGGCAGGAAAGCACCTGTCCCCGTTTCCCCCCCCCCCCCCCCCCCCGGCCCCTGGATCACCAGCTGTGCACCGGGCATCCGGGCAGAGCCTCGGGGCCCTTGGGTACTTCCTGGTTGCCCGAATGTTCAGTCTGCCCCTGCCACTGACGTGAAATGGTACTCTGCTGCCTTGAAGCCAGATTTTAACTGGATGGTGCATTATCTAACATGCATTGCTGCAAGCAAGGATCATGTGCCTAATCAGCTTTCCATATGAATTTTTATAAGCTGCATGCATTGATGGCTTTAGTTTACCACACTGGCCTGTGCTTCTTGTCTTGCAGAATCATTGTTGCAAGAGTAACTTTTGACTGGATAGAATAAGATTAGGGAACATTGAGTTAGTCCTGAAGACAAGATTCATTCAGAAGGAATGGATCCTAAGGAGTTTAGCCGAGATTGGGTGGCAGAGCCGGAGGCGGGGATGATTCTGGACAGACTTATACGGTCTGTGCCAGAGCCGGTGGTGGGAGGCGGGGATAGTGCTGGGCAGACATATATGGTTTGGGCCAGAACCGGTGGTGGGAAGCAGGGCTGGTGGTTGGGAGGCGGGGATAATGCTGGGCAGACTTACACGGTCTGTGCCCTGAAAAGGACAGGTACAAATCCCTCTCCTTCTCTGCGCATATCCAGCAGATTGCCAAGACCTTCCGCTTCTTCCTCTTTAACATCATCAAAATTCGCCCTTTCCTCTCTGAACACACCACCTGAACTCTCGTCCATGCTCTCATTACCTCTCGCCTTGACTACTGCAACTTACTCCTCACCGGCCTCCCACTTAGCCATCTATCCCCCCTTCAATCTGTTCAGAACTCTGCGGCACATCTCATATTCCGCCAGAACCGATATACTCATATCACCCCTCTCCTCAGGTCACTTCACTAGCTTCCAATCAGATACCGCATTCAATTCAAGCTTCTCCTTCTTACCTACAAATGCATTCAGTCTGCTGCCCCTCACTACCTCTCTACCCTCATCTCCCCTTATGTTCCCGCCCGTAACCTCCATTCACAGGACAAATCCCTCCTCTCTGTACCCTTCTCCAACACCGCCAACTCCAGGCTCCGCTCATTCTGCCTCGCCTCACCCTATGCTTGGAACAACCTTCCTGAGCCCTTACGCCAAGCCCCCTCCCTGCCCATCTTCAAGTCTTTGCTTAAAACCCACCTCTTCAATGCTGCATTCGGCACCTAACTCTTACCATTCAGTAAATCCAGACTGCCCCTATCGGACTGTCCGTTCACTTGTCTCTTAGATTGTAAGCTCCTTGAGCAGGGACCGTCCCTCTATGTTAAATTGTACAGCGCTGCGTAACCCTAGTAGCACTTTAGAAATGTGTAGTAGTAGTAAGGTATGTACAAAAAGTAGCACATACGAGTTTATCTTGTTGGGCAGACTGGATGGACCATGCAGGTCTTTTTCTGCCGTTATCTACTATGTTACTTCCAGCAATGGAAGTGTGAACATAGTCTGCCACCTTGTACATATTGGGCATTAAGGGTGCTTGAAAATGCTTGATTCTTTTTGTGTTATGGATTTGGTGATCAGCCATTTGATTAGGAAGGTGATGTCTCAAGTGTGACATGTCTGATTTAAGGGCTATGGTTCTAATGCATCAGGCCATGTGCTTGATCTTTACACTAATCTGTTGGATTCAGATTAGCATTTCATGATCCAGTGGTTTTTTTTTTTTTTTTTGGTTTTTTTTTTTGCTGGTTTGTTTTCATGCATTTGAATAAGCAGTATTTTGATCCTTGGGGCACATTTTTGATAGCATTTTCATAGGTCATGAAACGAGATGGGCTTCACCATGGCCACATACAGTTCGTCCTATATGAGTATCTGGCAGAAACCCAAATAGCAACATTCCATGCTACCAATCCCAGGGAAAGGAGTAGCTTCTCCATATCTCTCAATAGCAGACTATGGACTTTTCCTCCAGGAACTTGTCCAAACCTTTTTTTTTTTTTTTTTTTAACCCAGCTAACTGCTGTTACTACATCACAGCAAAGAGTTCAAGCTTAATTATTCATTGATATACTGCCTTTTCTCTGAAGGTCAAGGCAGTGTACAATCTAAAATCAAAATAACGTTGATAAAAGCTGGAGTGGAATTCCATTTGTATAGAAAGAACATACACAAAGGTAATTCTAACAGATGGTAAACAAAAAAGCTTGGTTCAATGCATTTGTGCTGTATGACAAGTGCAAATGGCTAGAGAAAATTTTAGGGGATATGTTAAAAGCTAGTTGGAAAGTTAATTTTGAATCCAGCCAAAGAATTGTCCTAATGATAGGAGGAAGATTTTTCCAAAGGCTTGTAGCCAGGAAGTAAAGTACTTTATTCTGAGTAGATTCATAATGAGCAAGCTTAGGAGAATGCAAAACAAACAATGAGCATCAAGGAAGCGAGAAGAGGTATAGAGAATTAAAGAAGAAACATAAGGTTTACTTGTATGTAGTTCCTTGTGTGTGAGAGAAGGAAAATCTTTTAAACTGTAGTGATAGCCAGCCACCCTCCTTCACAGGCAAGGTCAGTCTTGTCATACTTCTGGCTCCTTCAGAAGTCTACACCCTAGCTCTTGAACAAAACATGCGTCTGGGCTTTGAATCATCAAATTTCATAAATCTATCTTGTGTCGCAATCACAACTTCTTATAAGCTTAAGTTCTGAGCATTCAGATGGAGCATGCTTACAGATGTTGGTACCCTTTCCCCTCCCCCACCCCTTTGAGACAACTTCAGTGATATCAGGATTGATTCCAAACTCATCTTCCACCATTCATTCCTCAGTTCAGCTTCAGCCCATAAACTGGTCTTTGTTCTCCACGATAGCATAATTTCATAAATGTTCCCTTTTTGATTTGCTCAAGAGAAGACAGTATGGTAATGGTGCATCTTGGTGCTTTGCCTTTGCTCATATTGATACTTGCAACACAGGGTTATGTGATCATGGACAAAGCTTCCCACATCATCCACTTGCTGCTCTGAACAATGTACTTTGTCTTCATCTGTTCTAGAGCCTTTTTCTTTTAAACTTAGGCAACCAGGTAACCAAGTGGCAATGATTCCTCAAGCAAGGAGGAATGAGATCCTTGCATCTAGCATTTTTGTTCAATAGCTAATTGTATTTTTATGCAAGTACTTATCCTTAGACTTTAGAACTCCTATAGCCAACAAACACAACAAAGGTTCTTTTCCAGCCTCAATGCAGCTACTGTGCAGACCATGTTTCAGGAGTAAGATATCAGGTTGACCTCTAAATTTGTTCCTGCTGCTAGTGATCTCTACTGCCTAGCCCCAGCTGTACTGGTAGTTCCCTGGACTTTATAGCTCTTTCCTCCTCCATTCTACTCATAGCAAAAATCCTGCAAAATTTTGAGACTAAGCATCATGATTCCCAGTACCGCTATATTGGTCCTAGCTGATCTGGTTTGCTCGAAGGCTAGCAATTCTGCCACATGCAGGTTCCAAAGATTTCCAGCATAATTCAGCATAATTGCTAAACACTATGATCTATCCTCAGTCTGAAGTTACTAAGCGTTCACGGGGTAGTTGAGCAGTGTAAGAGAGCTATCCACTAGGTATACCTATGCTTTCAAGTGGAAAATGTTTTTTCTCCTGGTGCTTCAAATGGTCACAACACCATCCTCCAATACTTTATACTGTTTCATCTTGGGCTTCTGATATCTTTTATCAGGGTACATCTTGCAGCGCTCAGCGTATGAATGATAGCTGCTTGGTTTGTCTCGTGTTCCATGAAAGGACCTTTTTTCATGTCAGACCACGGTAGAATCCCCAGTACCATGGGACCTGCTAAGTGCTTTGAAAATATGCCTCCATATGGGCTATCCAGTCTGCTTGTCCATACCACAGCCTTCATTTCCACCACCACCACCTCACCAGGAAGCAGGGAAGCCATTACATGCATTCGCCACTCTTCTTTAAAAAAAAAAAAAAAAAAAAGGTTTCCCTAGATTACGCTGGAGTAGCTGCTCGTCACCTTTTTATCTTACAGTCGCTCATTCCAGAGCTTCCTTTGTTGCGAGGCCTGCCTCCTGTGCACTAATGCCACAGTTTCCTCGCTACCCATGGAAAACACCTGCTCCTGTGCAAGTACTATTGGTTACTTGCAAGAGCAGGAAACCTTTCAGATATGTGAATATGTTCACCTGGTAGAAGCAGGACTTGTAATAGCAATGAGTATGCACTGTTTTTATTCACGGTTTACATAATTGTAAACCTTTTTAAAATGTTTTTAATCTTTACAAAATTGGTTGAAATACTCTGTGTAAATGTCTGTCTAGCATCTCTGACCATCTCCTATTCACCTTGCTCTGTTCTCCGCTCTGTCCAAAAAATGCCTCTTGAATCTACGAGACACTGTTTTCTACTCTGCTGCACCTGATCTCTGGAACTGTATCTCTTTTCATTTCTTCTGAGCTTTCCTTGCAAACATTTAAATCCTTGGTTAAAACCTGAGTTTTTCCTAATCCTTAAGGTTAAATTCTCTGGATTTTATTTTGCACTCAATTAACCTCGATCCTACCTGTAAGTGTCTCACTCTCCTTTTTCCCACCTAGGCACGTATCTAATCTCTCCCAGTTGTATGCTTGCCTGTATTTCACTTTCCTATCCATTATTGTAGCACTTTTTCCTTACTTTGAGTATATGTTTTATAAATACTGTACACAACTTTGAACTGCATGTTAGCAAAGGCCAATATAGAAAGTATGAATATTTTAAATATTGAGAAACTATTTACTTTTTCTGCAGTACAGTTAGACAAGCTTTATATATATCATGATTAATCACATTAGACATGCAGCTGGGCAGTTTCTTTTTACAAAACTCAAGGGAATGTCCTAATCAAATATGCCATGTTTGCTTGATCTTGAAACTCATCTGTCAGGGAAGGGAAGCTTACAAAGCTAACCTTAACAGGCCGGTGTAAACTCGATCCCTAAAGTAATTCAAGGAAATAATTGGTTTACCTTGACTTAACTGTAGTCTGTTTTGACTGTTGTGACTTATATGCTTATTTAAATGGTATCCATTTCCACCTACATGGCCTTGCCTTTCATTAATTTTTCCAATAAACTATTTGCTGTAAGGTTTCCCACCTACTCACGTATATAGACAGAACTGTAAAAGAATGATATATAATCTGAGTAGCAAGGATGGCATCCCCTGTATTTGAGAGGAAAGGAAGCAAAGGTCAGGGCTTCATTCCAGGATTAAATTAATCTTGGGACACCAACTTGATTTTTTTTCTTTCAAATTGTATATTGGTGGTGGGGTGTTTCTAGGTAGGGTAGGAAATAGCCCCCACACACAAAAAAATACTTACATCTAAACCCATGAACACTATCCTAATATCTAGGCAATAGCAGTACTACTCTGAGGAGACTGGACTGGGTAGGGCAGTTGCAAAACACTATCTTGATGGTCACATCTTTGAGTCTGATTGAGAAGGTACCACCACATTAGACATGGAATGGGCTCCCAAAAGCTGTGAAAACAATCCACGACCACTTGAACTTCAGGAAATCACTAAAAACCAACCTCTTCAAAAAGGCCTACCCCAACGACCCCACGTAACCCTCACCTACCAACACAGCATGACTATGATCGAATAGGACAACGCGCAATCTTCAGCCATTCCGACCTTCCACTTATACCTCATACGATCACTATACAACTTTGTATTTGTTATCCACCGACTGTGCAAACGCCTCTGACGGTACTATGTAAGCCACATTGAGCCTGCAAATAGGTGGGAAAATGTGGGGTACAAATGCAACACACAAATAAATAAAATTACTACCATATACCACTTACAGTAGACTTTTTCCTGTTTTTATGGTACACTAGGACTTGTTCAGTTTGGAATCATCTGACAGCATGAGATTTAACATCCAGCTCTTGAGATGGCAAAGAGCAAACTTCCTTACTGACTAGGAAGGTTAAAGCTTCCAAGTTAATTTATGTATTTGGTATACTGCTCATTAATGGCCTTTCTGAGCAGGTTGGGGGAACTCTCACCTTAAATTCATGAGGGGCAGAAATAAAGGCCGATGTCTGACCTGTGTACTATGATATGCCTACGCTGGCAGTACATTTAACTTAAGGGGAAGATATTAGTATTGTCTGCTAATGGGAACACTGCAACATGCAACACAAATCAGCACTTCAGAAGGTCTGGTCATCTGCTTGCACTGATCTCATTTTTCCTCCAGAAACCATCTAGCAACCAAATAGGTCTTGCTCTGGCATTGGGCCAGTGCCAGCTGTGTTATTTGTGTGTGTGTGTTTTGTTCTTGTTTTTTGTAGTTAGCAGGTAGGGAGCTGGCTTACCAGAATAGTTTTACAAAGATGTGTTTTAGAATGATGGGGAGAGTGAATACCAAGTGTTTAACTGCCTCCTGAAGTGGTGTAAACATGGCCTAAGAACATCAGATGGTCCATATTTTGGCCTCCTGGGCTATCGCCTATTGGAACATCAGCACTGAGGGAATTTGCTTTTATTACAGTCAAATCACTTACATGCCCCTTAGTTTTGCCTTCTGAACCAGTCCTGCAACATGCATTTTGCAGTGGCTTCCTGTTCAGGCCTGCATTCAGTTCAAGGCCTTACATGATGCATTTCATTGCTTATTTTGTTTTACAATTCCTTATTCCCCTTTGTTACTGTTCTCTCAGTGATCATAGACTGGTTCGTCCTTCTCCATCTGGGGCTCGTTGGGAATCTAGGAGAACATCTGCCCTTTTCTTCCCGTTCCCTTCCTCTGGAATTATTTACCTCTGACTTGAGCTGAACAATCCTGTCAATCTTTGAAGAAAAAACAAGGACCCATCTCTTCGCTATTACTTTTAATAATGTTCTGGTGAACTTTTCAGGAACATACAGTTTTTGTCACCTCTACTTTCCTCTGTAGTATTCTAAAGTTTTGGGCGTGTCTGTTTTCTGGTGTACCTGGGATCTGCCCTGTCACTCAATGATCTGTTTTGTTTTTGTTTTTTTCTTTTTATATATTTGTGAATCACTTAGATACGGGATTTCCCAGGATTTGGCAATTTCATCAAATCATTAATAAACACATCTATTGTCTACAAATGGATTGGCTCTGTACATACTGTAATGGTAACAAATCTCACTCCTAACTTAGGTTACATGGAGTATATCTGTCCTACAGATTTACTGGTGAGTAGTGACTTGTATGCTTTCCCTGCTTGGCTTGTTGATCCAGCTGGCTGACGCACATTACAGGTAGATACTTGCTCTTGAGATCTGGAAAATTTGCTTTGAGAATCATTTTAACTTTTGAAAGCTGCTATTGTTAATGTACTGTCTTCAGCAGCTGGACCTAAATTGTAGTAAACTGCTGTTAAGAGAAGCATGATCAAAAAAACAAAAAGCATTGAAACAAATGCAGCCTTTATATGATCCTGAAACTTTTGAAAAATTAGGTGAAACGTACATTTGTGGTGGTTTTTTTTTATACTTTTTTTTTTTTTCTTTTTTTGTGCAATAAGTGACATTTTGAGTATTGTATTGAGCAAAGTGCAGTCTTGCATTATACCAAATACTGGATACTATTTGCAGATGTGGCTTTCAATGCACATTGGAAATCTCGCTTAAATTAAAAGAAATTAGCTGCATTATATAGGCATACCAACAGATTTTAATGTGACCTGGGGGGGGATTGGTTTACTAAAAGTGATGTACTTCAGTTAAGGGTTTTAACGAAGCCCAATGACTGCATCTGGGGCCTTTTCTTAAATGCTGCAGATTTGCTTGCTATGATCGAACTTATTCTGAAACAGTTTAGACTTCAGTTTTAGTAGCATTAATTGGCCTTTGTGAAAACATATTGGATTTGTGATCATGTGGGTGCTTTTTTTTAGATTCTGTTTAGGATTACTACCTATGGTATACAGTGCTTGGGGAAGGGACCAGCTATAGTGATCTGAGAAATTCCTCTCTTCTCCCCCCACCCCCATCAGGCTTTCATTTAATTACCTCAAGACACAAAATATGTTGCATTAGACAAAGGGAACCTGAGTAAATGCATCAGGCCTTTTTTTTTTAATTGTATCACTTAAGAGGCAGTATTTACTATCACCCATGTGACAAGAAGTACCCTTATACTTGTTGCACCACCCTTAGCAGCAATAATTGAACAAAACTCTTCCTATGATTTGATCAGTCTTTCACATTGCTGTTGAGGAATCTTAGCCCACTCTTCTTCGCAAAACTGCTTTAATTATGACATGTTTGTGTGATTTGTGCATGAACTGCTCTTTCAGGTTCTGCTAATGCAGTCCTAGAGGGCAATAACCGTTTTTTTGTTTTTTTTTTTTTGGGAAGATTTTTCACAATAAACATACATGAGATCCATTTTGATTTACTTGTTTTGTTTTTTTATTCTCCTCTTCTGGAATTTCCTGTAGAAACTTTGATGTGTACTTTACTGTCATGGTAAGACTCGGTATATAGTGAGGTTTAGATTCAACAGGGCTGACTATGATCAATGGGTGCAGGGCCAAGACCTCCCCCACCCCCCTTCCCGCAAGCAATGGGAGTTCTATGGCCAGCCTTTGCTCCAGCGTGGACAAGATCTGTGAGTTGGTTTCCAGAAATCCTGCAAACCTTTAATTGTAAGCAACTTCTTTGCGGTGTTCAAAGTGCTTCTGAGCCTGCGTCTGCCATTCTGCAATGTCCACCTTCAAATTATGGCCCGCATCCTCCGTTGGTGAGTTACCTTATCACCTATGTGAAAAAAGTATTTGGTAAAGGGTTTTTTTTTCAGGTTCTCAGTCTTTTATATTTTTTAAAGTTCAGAAACCATTCAATGTGACACATGCAATAATAGGGGAAGACTTTATCACTTTAAGTCTGGGAGGCCTGTGGCCCCAGGGACCAGTTTGCTCTGCCATTTCCAAAAATTCAGTTTTGTTCTGGAAATTGCTTTCTGTTTCAGCTACTCAATAAGCTACCACAGGCTTGAATGCAGGTTGTATGTGCCAAGTGATTGAGACATTATGCATGGGTGTTAGCTTATGTGGGAAGACACAGCACAGGTTGTATTAAAATGTATGTTAATGAGCTAATTAAGGTATTCTGAGCAAGGCAAAGTATGCTGGGGTTTTTTTTTCTATGTGTACACAATGAAACGTTTGCGTGTGGGATGGCATAGGCTTTATGAAAGTGACTTACTCATAAGTACTAGTTTTGTCTTTTGTTATGTAAGTGGACAGTAATCCTTCAAGTTTTAAGGCAGATAGTAAGTTAAGCAACATGTGCACAGAACAGCCATAAGACTAGCAAGCTGAAACTAGTGATGATGCAAACATAAACAACCTGTATATCAACACTAATAGAATAACACATTACGAATGCTATAATCTATATGGAGAGCCCCATTATTACGGTTCCTGAGAGTTGATGAACTAGGCAAATTGATTTGAATGCCCGGGCCTTTGCTGGAGTGTCAAGGACTCCCACCTGCCATCATAATAAATTTGAGAACTGCTGGATAAAGAATCATGAAACGTATTATTTTCCACCAACATAGAGCATAAAGGTGAAACGCTCTGTTTTTCTGAGAACCACTGAATAATCCTGGAAAACTCGAATTGGTGTTCCATTAAATGTCCGTTTCATTTTTTGCTTGTTTCCAATGCTGGAAGTTATAGAACTTGCAATAATGACTCGAGGGTGTATATCACCCGGTTTACAGCAGCCTAATCGAGTGCAGGGCCAAGACTCTTCCCCCCCCCCCCCCCCCCCCCCAAAGCAATGGGAGTAGTCACTGAAGTTATCAGCTCTTAATGCTGAGGCTGTAAATTGAGACTGCGGTCCTTAAGTCATCTGCCATTTTTTTTCCCTCTGATGCTCTGGGACACTCCTTCTCTTTGCGTGTAGATTTACCCGACATATTCTGTAGAGTAATTTTATGATCACAGTAGTGCCTTTAACTGAAATCTATAAGGCTACAAGGCAAAGGATGGTCATTAGACGTAGAGACCCCCGCAGCAGGCAGGGAACACAGTCTCACCCAATTACTGCATCATGTGACCCCACCACCAGTCAGAGGCAAAACCACATAGTAAAAACCTCTCCTCTAAGCCTCCATTGAGCTTAATCAGTTTTGATAGGTGACTAGAGGCCCATGACCCTTATTGCTGGTGGGCCTAGACAAGGTTGGTCTGCCCTGCTTTCATCTTTATCCCATGCACTATTTCATTACCTTTTCATGCCCATCTCTGATAAAGGCATTCCAGACAGTCATCCATCATATTTTCTGTGAAAATTTCCTGATGCTGAATTTCTTCATAGCTTCATACAGCACCTTAATTTTAAAGTTTCTATCCTTTCATGTTTTTTCATTCCTTCCTCCTCCTGGGGCATACAGTTAGATCCTCAAACCAATTGTTTTTAATGGAGACCTGTACACCTGGACTGCCTTTTAGTCTCTCTCTTGAGATACAGCCTTGAAAACTGAATTCATGATGTTGAGGCCTTTAAAATGTACAAGGACGTTGCTGTATGCCCACCCACCCCCATGTAATTGCACATCCCCCTCACTCTAGGCACTGCCTCGTATATGCTGTTCTGCTACCTTGATCCTTAACACCAAGGTCTCTCCTGGCCAGTTCACATCGGCCTCTCTTCCCCGTCCAAATATTTTAACTTCTGCATCTCAAATATAGTAACAGTACATTGGGCCATATCTCTGTCATCCAAATTTGACCAGGAAGGTGGTGGTTACTGCCACACAAGGCAGGTTACTTATAATTTAATAGTAGCTAATTCTTAACTAGCTGATGTGATCAGTGCTTGATCTACATCTGCTTGGCCTCCTTTTGAATTTGTGCTTTGCACCGAATCTTGAATGCTTGGTGGTTAATCATGTCTCACTGTCTGCTTCTTCATGTCTTGTATGTTATGGCTTTTATAATCTGCAGAAAAAGTTTTCCATTTCTGAAGTTTGCACTGGAGCTATGTTCTAAATGTAAGGCATTGCAGTTAAATATTGTACTTGTATCATTTTGACCAGATCAGTGAGGAAGGAATTCAAACTTTTGTCTAGTTTGTTCATTGCTATTTAGCTAGCCGTGAATATGTTGCAGGAGATGGGGAATATGGCTTAATACATAGGATTTGATTACTGTTTACAAACTTACACAGTCATAGGTTTCATTCTCGGAAACAGCTGGGCAAATCCTGAAGGCCAGGGAAATAGGTAAGTCTTGGCCTTCACACACCCACAGTAGCTTAACTAACATAATCCACCTAGGTTCTGATCTAGAAAAATAGTCTGGGATCTTAACCATCAAGAGTAGAATATAATCAGACGTCAGAGGTATCAGCACAGCTGCATATTTAGCATGTTGTCAGAGGCTTTGCTTGTCACCAAGGTGACCAGATTTAAAAATGTATATTTGCTAAAATCACTGACACTCAAATGCACTGCTTCCTTTAGTCTGTGACCTCAGTAGGATTATAAAAGTGTGTAATAGTTCTGACCTCTTTTCTAACACAGTGGTTTCCAGAACAAGGTGCTGTATCTTCTGATAGGGTAGGAGACTTCATCCCTGGCTTGGAGGGAAAACAGGGCTTTTATAAGTACACAGCCTAGGGGAGGGTTTTGTCAGACTTGGTGTCTAGGCTCAGGATGGGTGAGCCCTTGTGCTGCCAGCCCAACCTGAAGGCTAGGTGGGCCCTGGCTGGTGGCAGACAAGTTCATCCTAACAAAGAAGAGACCAGAGAGTGGCTCATAGAGCCCTTGAGGAGGGCAAAAAGTGGCTTTTAAGATAGCCCTGGGGGGCTGGCCGACGGTCAAGGCCAGGGAGTAGCTGGAACTCGCATTAGACCAGGCTAGGCACTGGCACGGAGTCGGGAACTTCCTTGTTTACTACACGACAGGAAGTGATATCAGCCAGCACCCTCTTTGAGCTATAAAGGAAGTGCAGGGCTTCCAGGAAGTGAAACAGATTGTTGCACAGAATGCTGCTAGAGACCACAGTAAACAAGTGAGGGGTGCAATACTTGCAGTCCTTAATCCACTGCACCAGAATCATGTAGGGCCTAATAGCAAGTAACCTCCAAGCTGCAGCAGCCTTTTATTGGATCAATCATGAGTGAGGAACCAGTCTCTGAGCTCACTAAGCTGCTGGATTGCTTCCACAGAGCATAGGTACAGGGACCCTGCCTTCCAACACTACCTACAAGGAGTAGAGAGATAAGGTGCAGAGCTCTCCAGCTGGAGAACTGTGCCTAAGGCAGGGATTTTCAACCCAATCCTTAGGGTAAACCCAGCCAGTTGGGGTTTTCAGGATATTCTATTGAATTCAATAGGAATATCCTGAAAACAATTGCTGATTGTGCCCAGAGGACTGGGTTGAAAATCTCCAGCCTAAAGTAAAAGATATCTCCACCCTCCAGACTTCTTTTCAAAGGAGACTCAAAGGAATTACCATGAGGCAGAAGTATTTTACTGGAATATACAAGGAATTGTATGAAGTTGTTGGACAGAACCCCTGTTATCCAGGTTACAGTAAACCTTTACTGGGTGGACTGCTTTGATGGAGAGAGTGGATACTGTCATTCTTCTAACAACCCCAGCTCTGCTCTCAACTCAGGTCCAGTACAAACATTTTGTGTAGTCCAATAATGCTCTGCACCTAAAAAATGGTTACAGGAGCATATTTACATACCTAGGCAGCACTGGATGCCTTAAATATTAAGTCTAGGAGAAGTAGAACTGGACCACAGATGACAAGATAATATGGAAGGTTGAACGTGTGTTTAGCTAAACTTTACTAAACGTTCCATACAACTTTTTGCTAGACATGTCCCACTTATTCTGCAATATACTTCGGAGGATGTTACTTAAGTTGTGGCCACTGAAGAAGCCAAAGGTAGATAGGGGAAGGTTATGGCACTTGAAGAGAACAAAATAGGAATTCCTTTCTTGTATGGAGACTGAGATGAGTTAAAGGGTTATCTGACCACCTTCTGTCCCAAAGGCAAATAAGCTGGCTGGATCTCTTTACTGCCCTTTTGATTAGGATCAAAGCTCTAGCTAATATTCCATTAGCTTGCATTACTATCAAAGGCAAGCTGACAATGTCCATGCAATTTAAGGATGGTATAAGTCCTTCAGGTTTCACTTCCTGTCGGCAGGAGGATGCTTGTTTCAGTTGCTGGGATGATAGGGATCAGAGTTGTCTCTGGCACACATCTCCTTTCTGGTTTTTTCATTCTTCGCCCACTCGCAAAGAGCCTAGGAAGAGTGATTGCAGCTTTTGGGCATGGTGTTTCCTGAAGTTTCATGTGTTAGTACTTTTCTGCTGGTTCTAACCTGCTGCCATAGTACCAGGAGTGTAATAGAAACTGAGATAAAATGTAGGCATATAAAGATGGTATGGCCTATCCATTCTGCTCATCTATGCCATCACTTAGAGATCCTGTATACTTCCCAAGCTCTCTTGAATTCACTCTAGTGCTACCTAGTCACTAGCAGCCCAAAAAGGAGGAAACCAGGAGAGGTAGTGACTAAGCTGCATATGGCTTTATAACATCTGGCAACCTGTCAAACAGTGTAGCTCTATTGTAGAGAGCAAATAATGGTACCATGCTAGCAGACCAAAAGCCTGCAAAGTACACAGGTGCTTTTTTTATTCCCATTCCTGAATGAAGACAGGATTAACCCTTTGGGCCCTATGCAAACGTGCATTATAGCCGCCTCCTATTATAGTAAAACATTTTTACAGCACCCACAAACCAGGCTCCACATGGTTCTGACTGCAGGAGAGAACAGGAAACAGCAGGTAAGTGCACCCACCAACTCCTCCTGTCTAGAAGACCAGCAGTGACCCTGAGCACACTAACCCCCTCCGTCATACACCCACCCTTCCTTCTGATAGCTGCTGATATTAACCAGGGCAAAATGGCTGCAATCAGAGAGAGCTCTTCAAATACTTAACCCTTAGGCACATGCCTAGTTTGCTTTACATTAATCCTGCCCTACCTGGAATCATTCTTTAGTTGCATTCACATACTAAAATTTTGCATGAAGTACTAGACAATGATACGCATAGACAGCAGAAAAAGGCATGGACTAGAGAAGAAGGCGGCATGCATGAGATATAAATCCTCAGCTGACAGCTACTGCACCTGTGATCAGAAGTAGCTTTGCCTTAGCATTTATGACTAAACGTTCACGCTTCAGTTCAGTGGTGATGTGTTCCCATCGCTGCCATTTAAAAGTAATACATATTTATAGAGTTGGCAGAGGACCTGGTGCAGATTCCTGCACCTGGACTCTGCTCCGTGGGCATGTGACAGGGCGAACCCCAAAGGCAGACGGCAGAATAGGGTGTTCTGCCAGGTCTGTGGGCTGATGAGCTTTGCTCCACATAGCATCAGTGGCTTGGGGGCAAGATCAGAGGTATGTATGAACATGGCAGATTCTGCCAAGAGATGAATGTGGTGGGGAAAATGAGTCTCTCTTCAGTAACATGTTTCCAAGTTTTATTTCAAATTTTGATATACCACCATCAGACTTCTGGGCAGCTTACAGTATCTAAAAGAAAATGAAAAGGCTATGATGTATATCCCCTGCTTAAGAATGTTCCACTGATCTAATGTGAGAGAAATTTGTAGCAAACTTCAGGTAGTTGCATGTGAAGGCTGATAGCAACAGCATAATCTTGGTTCCAGTTTGAGTTGGAGGTCTAGTGGAATGAAAGGTTTTGTTAAACTAGATGTAAACTATAATCAAGTGTTCACTATTGTAAAGCCCAGGAGCTGGTGGCAGCTCTCAAGTACCCAGTGTACCTGAATGCAACTCACTTTGAGCTACTACTGAAAGGTGTGAACAAAAGCCAAATATATCTCCCCCCCCCCCCCCCCCCCCCCAGCCACACACCACATTCATGCATCCACAACAGTGCAACCTTAGTGTAGGCAAGATCTGAGATTACATAGTAGATGACGGCAGAAAAAGACCTGCACGGTCCATCCAGTCTGCCCAAGAAGATAAATTCATATGTGCTACTTTTTTTTTATTTGTATTGTCCTCTTCAGTGCACAGACCGTATAAGTGTGGCCAGCCCTATCCCCGCCTCCCAACCACCAGCTCTGGCACAGATCGTATAAGTCTGCACAGCACTATCCCCGCCTCCCAACCACCAACCCCGCCTCCCAACCACCAGCTCTGGCACAGACCGTATAAGTCTGCCCAGCACTAGTCCCGCCTCCCAACCACCAGCCCCAGCACAGACCGTATATGTCTGCCCACACTAGCCCCACCTCCCAACCACCAGCTCTGCCACCCATTCTAGGCTAAGCTCCTGAGGATCCCTTTCTTCTGCACAGGATTCCTTTATGTTTATCCCACGCATGTTTGAATTCCGTTACCGTTTTCATCTCCACCACCTCCCGCTGGAGGGCATTCCAAGCATCCACCACCCTCTCCGTAAAAAAATACTTCCTGACGTTCTTCTTGAGTCTGCCCCCTTTCAATCTCATTTCATGCCCTCTCGTTCTACCGCCTTCCCATCTCCGGAAAAGGTTGTAAACTTTGCAGGAATAGGTTCAGCACTCTGTATGTGTCTTATCAAAAATGCTAAAATATTAGTAAATTGGAGTAATATATATAGTCGACTTAAACATCATGCATTTTTATACTGTTGCTTACTGGGTTTCATATGAAGAATAAAATGTGTATTAAGCACAGTGGTAGAGACGTCACTTAACTTCCATCTCCAACCACTGATTGGTGCACCTAAGAAGGGCAAATCTAGCTTGCATCTTCACAATCAAATTCAAGAAATTGTAGGGACTTGACTCTGGCACTAACTCCCCTCCCCCATAACTGTTAACATGGAGGTTTACAGCCCATTCACTAATCCAGTTAGCACCGGAGTTAGGAGATTCCCAGGTAACATCTAATTGAGGGAGGGGGGCAGACACTGTGCTTAACCTGGCTTTTATACTTGTAATCCTCCTGGATTAGAGGAAGTTTCAGATGTTAAGGCTCAAAAGTACCTCCATACTGTTGGAAGTAAGTGTCCAGTTCCCTTCATAGAAATTATTCTTGTGGATGTGTGCAAGTTTTTTGTTTGTTTTTTTCTTGGTTGAGCATGCATTAGCGTGTAAGGTATTTACCTCCTATTCTGGATCCTAGCTCCATATGATGCTGGGGTGAGGGAGGAAGAAGGTACAATGCCTCCAAATGGATTCGTTTTGCACATAGTATGGCATAAATTAGGTGGAATAGGATCTCTCTCTTTCTCTCTTTGAACTTCCTTCTGTATTTCATGAGATATAATATGTGGAAAATATGGCAGAAAGATAAAGTATACCTTGAGTTGCCTGTACCTGACTGCATTTGCTTGGTACATAATGCACACACTTCTATCAATTTTCTCTTGTTTTTCTCCTGTTTTCTTGCATCGTTTGTCTGAGTTAGGTGGGACATTCCCATTCAATCTCCATAATTTTTAGTCTTAATTACCATGAGGTTTTTTTCCCTGTATAAAAGAGAACTTAGTGTGGATTTGTATTTGGGCGAGATTAACCTCAAGGTCCAAGGCATGGTTGTCGTACTCCAAAAATGTTTACTTTGTTCTGCCATATTTGAGTGATGCTGTAGAATAGGGGTAAAACTTCTGCCTCCGACTCCCTTGCTCTTAGTAAATAGGCTCCTTCTAGTCCACCTGCACCCCAAAGGACCCTTTTTGATATCAAAACACCAGTTTGGCTTGCTTTCTCTCCTTGGAGTTATCTGAGCTCCTGGATCAGCACTAATGGGTAGCTGCTCCTCCTGTATACCTCCTTTTCAGACAAAACAGGAACGTATCAGCTTTTCAGGCCTTGAAGCAGGTAACATCTTGTAACCTACTCTGCAGGATACTATCCCATATCCACAAGATTCTTTCCTCTGGGCTTCATCCAGTAATTTGCTACCCAGAACACAAACTGCCTGCCCAGTTTTTCAGTTCCAGGAACCGAGATCGCTTCTGGATCTCCTTAAGTAGTCAACCAGCAGCCATGGTCCATATAAAACTTCAGGGAACTGGTAGCAACATGGTTCCTTTTGTGAGGGGTCTACCTTCAGCAATGATTTAGTCCCTCGTGTTTGGAGAAACTTGGGTACCAGTAAAGAGTTCATTGCAAGTATGCTAAGTTTAGCACTTCATTGAATGGGCCTGTGAGCCTTGCAGTGCTGGGGGGAGGGGGAGTAATAAAATAGGAGGTGAGCTGACTTGGGATAGTGTATATGGGTGGAGAAATAATGGAGGTTCTCTCGTAGAAGATTAAGGCTCACAATGACAATTGGGAGTGGAAAAGTAGATTCCATTTTAGTTACACGAGTTGCTCCAGGCTAGCTGTGTCGAAGGTTTTGGCATATACATCAAAGCTGTTGGTGGTTTCTGCTTAGAAAAAGTGGAGAGCGCAGTAATCTTAACAAGTGGTGATTAACATGCATGTACAAGGTTGCACAGATGGCTAGTATTGCATTAATTCATAAACATCCCTGTGACTTTCAAGCTTATCACAGAAGAGTGCAGAGATCTTAAGGTGGGATGATGCTGGACATATTAAAGGTACTGGTGTGAACCATTCCAGTTTTATCCAAGTAGGCATAGCAGTTTAAGATGTTATGCCTCACAATTTTAGTTACACTTGGGTATGGTAGATATTCCTCTTTTTTCCCCCAGAATGCTTATAATCTGAGACAAGTAGCATCAGTTTGATTTGAACCCTGGGATTCCTAGTTATACCACTATTCTAATCTTAGGCTTCTCAACTCAAATTGTTATGCAGTGGTAACCTTTAGAAAACGCCAACTTGGTCTGAGAAGCAGATTGATCTGAAGATGAGGGCAGATTCTCTAAGCATGCCTGTTTATCCCCCAATTTAGAAGCTACTAGAAAGGGTACACCAGCTCTATAGAGATTTTGTAAAATGCTTTCTTGCTGCTCACTGCAGATTTGCTCCATTAAGCCATTTTCAATTCAGCACAGTATAGCTAACCAAACACTTTAAAAATGTAAATACAGTAGTAAAAGGTGGGGTTCCCCTCAATGGCATGCAGGCACAGAAAGGGTCTTAAATGCCGTAATCTGCATATATCTGTTGTCCTAGGTAGATTGGGGTCGGGTTGAACCAGATATAGAAATGTAGAACTCCATGTTAGGCCAAGAATTGATATCAACGTGAATATTTTTTGTAGCTTGTTATAGCATGATGTGTATACATCAAAATGCCAGAATAATCTGAAATGGACTTCAGAACCACTAAGTAGCTCTGTAATGCTTCTAAATTTAGTTTAATTGCTTACACCTCACTCTAGCTCATTCCACACACTCTCCCAATCCAACACAGTCCTCCTTGGTTTGAGTACAGGAGAGGGTCAAAGGGCTGGACTGGAGATCTGGGGTATAGGGAGGCATAAGTGGGGGGTTCTAGCAGATGTCTTACCAGTCCTGGGAGCAAGTGTCCTCACAGTTTCGGTGTAACTCAGAGCCCCTCTAGTCCCATTCAGGAATGTATAGCCATGCTTTTCTCCACCTGGATCTTTTGAGTAGACTTCCTTAGTATTTACACATTCATGTCCTTTACCCATCACAGGGGCTGGCAACAATCCAAGGCTTCCCCTGGGATGGGTAAAGGATATGAATCCAACTCTATTCCAATCTGCATCCCTCTGTCACAGACCCTTTAGACTGTCCTTCCAGCAATGCACTTCTGGAGCACCCTGGCCTTGAACAGGCTTCCCCTGTTCTAGTCCTGCTCTTGGGCTGGGTTCCCCTTACCCACCCAGAGTTTCACACCATCCCAGTTGCCACTGTGCCATTTGTACAGGCAGCAACTGCTCCACAATTCAGCCTGAGTTTATTTAGCCACTTTGGGATCCCTCTGTCCACATGGGTCCTGTCAGGGGTACAGACAAGCAAAGATGACTCCCCCCCCCCCCCCCCCCAAACATGAGCCTTTATCACCTTCAGCTCCACCTACCCTATCAATCAACTCATGAATCCGCTTTTTCTGCAGTTTTTCCAATACCAGTCCCCTTGGGCTTGGGCCTTCCTTCCACCTAGGGACATCCCAGCTCTCTCCCCCTCCCCAGTGACTCAGAGAGTTGACGCCACTCCATAATCCCCATATGGGGGATTACATTAACATTAGACATATTCTAGCATAGTGGTGTTTTGGGAAGCACTGGCCTAGGGGATCAATCTTCTTGTGGCTGCTCCTTCATGATTTGTGGCCAAACAAAATTGTGTAACCCCCTGGAGATGCAGAATAAGGCACCTATGGAGAGCCCACCTACTCTGTGACCCCCCCCCCCCCCCACCCCAGCAGGTTTTGTAACCCCATTTGGTGTCCCAACCCACATTTCAGGAAGCTCTGCTTAGGCAAATCGAGATTTAGTTGCATAGTATATTGTAGTGTATATACAAACTCTTGTTTCCAGTTTTGTGTGATCTTGCAGATATGTTGTAAATGTCAGTTGTAGACTTGTGAAAATGGACACTTCTATCCCCTAGCTCTCATTTTATTCCCTTGTTGGTAAATTATTAAACCATTCAGCATGAAAGCTCTGTAGAAGATGCCTTCTACCACTTTGTGTGGCTTGTTAATGATTTCTTGTCACCATGTGATCTGTGTACCTTGTACACTATTGTGTACACTGTGTGTCGTGTAAAAATAGCATGATCGATTGAATGCTGATCTTTGGTATGGTGTGTGTGCCTGTAGGAATTTTGCCCCAGGTTTTAAGGCTAAAAGAGAAAATGTTAAAGCATGTTAAGGTGTAGAAACAATACAAAAAAACCCATAAGTGTTTGCCAGTAGAAACAGATCTTTTGGAATGGTTCTCATAATTCCATTGAATTCAACTTCACCATAATAGATCAGGCTTCAGCTAGCATTTTGTTAAACAAAAGCCATGAAGTATCAAGAGAACTCAAGGGGTTAGGATTATAGTAGAAATGAGAACCTTGGTTACTAGCATCGCACATCAGGGAACTTACTCCAATTTAAGCTGTCTAACTTAATGGGCATTTTGCCTCCTGAACGTTGGTGAAATGAGGGATTTTTGAGGCACTAGTTCTGTACTTTACTGAATGGATGATGGCCAAAGGCATGGCAGCAAGGGAGTCTCCTCAAATTCATTTCCCTCTCCTAGCCCTTAGTTTGGAAAGGGGGCAGGATTCAAGACCTTAAAGTCAGTGGTCTTTTTTTTATTTTCCAGGAAAAAAAAAATCTTAGAGGAGGAAGGGGACTATGCTATGCAGTCCTGTAAATCTACATAAACATTCTACTTACATCCTCCATCCCTCCCTGGCCAGTGAAAGTAGAAACTGGTAGGGGGTATACTGAATATTTTGTATCTGATTTCAGCCCCGAATAGTGATTTTAAATTTGAGTACAAATAATCCGGGTCTCTACTGTGCTAAATCCTTCTGAAATAAACACTTGATCTGATTTCATGTTGCTTCTTTTATTAAAGTTCAATGTCCATTATTTGGACGAATATTTTTCATTAATCATATTTGGCCAAATTGTAAAATATGCTATTTGGTACAGCTTTAGAAACTGGTTACATGAACCAAACCCAGCCTTGTAGAAAGCAGTACAAAGTACTGCTTCCAAAATGTTCCTTGTTCACAAGATGTGTTTGATTTTTGCCACAACTGTGTTTTGCTCTGAGGATCCTGTTGAATGATGTGAAGGTGGTTTTTCTTGTACTTCTATGGTTGTGTTATGAAGATCTACTGGTGAAGGGCCTGACAAATCCCAGGTGCCAGGGCACCATGATTGATAGACATTTTCTGCCTGGTAGTTTCGTGACCATGAGTTTTGTTGGGGGGTTTTGAGTTTTGTTTTTGTTTTGTTTTTCTTTTGTTTTTGTTTTGTTTTGGTTTTGTTTTTCTTTTGTTTTTGGTTTTGTTTTGTTTTTCTTTTGGTTTTGTTTTGTTTTGTTTTTCTTTTGTTTTTGGTTTTGTTTTGTTTTTTGGTGGGGGGGGGCACTAAAACAACTCGTAGGTCTGAGCTGGGTAGTGTAGGAACTCCCTCACTAATAACAAGTCTTAGGTTTTGCACTACACTCACACAGCCATGCAGTGCCCTGGGAAGGAAGGTCTTCTCCCCAGGGCTGGCCAGACAACAGATTATACTACAGGTAGGGGTGGTTAGTTCTGAGGCCTAGCAGGGAATGGGGAGGAGAGATTGCCTAATGGGTGGGGGTGGTGACTGACCAGCTTACAGTTAGTAGTGGGGGAGGGGGATGTTTGGATAGGGGTAAGACTGGTAAGGAGGAGTAGGCTAGTTAAAAACAAAACTGAATTGCATGGCTATTGGCTGGATATTTCTGCAAGTGGAGTTCGTGGGTACATTAAGGGTCTAATTACTAAGATTTTTCTTCCCTTGAACACAGTGATTTTTTTTTCTCTGTCCCTCTTGCCCCATATGCACCCCATCCCCCAGCTCCTCTTGTCAGTCAAGACGGTGGTAACAGGGGGAAAGAGGTGGGAAATGTTTGGGACTTGTTCCTATATCAGAATAATTTATCAAGACTTCCTAATAACACTGTAGAAATAAACAGAGCATCAAAACATGATAGAACACATACATAAGTTAAATGCTAAAACAAGAAAATACATTAATTTTAAAAGCATAAAGTTTTACGGAAGTCTAAAATGAATAACTGGATGCACACAAACGGAACTGATCTTGTGACACCTTGATCACTATCTACAGTTAATCCTGTTATCCCTGGTTGGGTATTTTTCTTATTGTAACATTGATACTTCAGTTTTTGTGCAACTAAAGGACAATTGTAGGTAGAAATTGAAATATCTATTTAATGGTAAGTGAAATTCTAGAGCATGCTTCTATATAGTTATCTTGCAAATAAGAGAACCAAGAGATTCCAATGTGATGTAGGAAGTCCTCAGTTTTGCTAACAGCTTCCAAGATTTCTGCTCTGTGTAATGGGTGCTAAGTGGACGAACTTGGCAAGAGCTGTGTACTGCCAGGCAGAAGACCAAGGATCAGACTAAAACTGTAGCAACTTTAGTACCAACTCTTTCAGTTTAAGATCTTCAGGCTTTAATGAGTGGAATTAGTTTGCAGGGCTGTTTTCATAATCTTGGATGCAGCTACTTTATATACTGTGCAGCACCTTCCCTGCTAATCATAAATATCCATTCTCTGTTTTATAGAATGATATATCAAACCAAGCTCCAGAAGATCAAGATGGATCTGGTGATGATGATGATGCATCAGGCTTCGGTTCTGGAGCTGGAGGTAAGTAATCTTCACTCCACTCCCTTCCTTTCTTCCCCTCCTCATTGACTTTTCTACAGGACTGAAATGTGGATGTTCACACTTAGATATCAAGAATATTACATTTCGGGCTGGCTAGCCTTACCTCACTGGTGGGAACACTTCATGGGCAAACATTTCTTTCGTTTTTGTTCATCTTTAATGCAATCGAATGCAAGGTATTAAAATTTTAAGGGGAGGGTAGCTTTGTCATATAAGTGTTCAGGTCTCCAAGGTGGCTTTTTACTTAGCTTTTTTTTTTTTTTTTTTAAATTTAATTTTTATATCCTGCCTTTAACAAGGCAGGTTACAAATACACATTCATAAACAATATACAGAAACAGAATTAATCTAAAAACTGTATTAATATGCCCCAAAAACCTTATCTAGAGGTAAGATGCAACACAGTAAAGCAATACATTAAAATTAGTCTGCTAAAAAAGCCTTAGCAAAATAATATCCCTAACAATCTGTCACATGGTACATCAAACCAGACCTGCTTTTGGTGCTGTGAAAGCTGAAAAAGATCAAATGGTACATTGTCACCTATAATACAAACTTTAGCAAAACCTTATGTCCAAAGAAAAAAAGTCAAATTTTTCAGGGAGGCAATATCCTTATTTTATAATCACTAATACCTCGTCATAATCAGACAAATCAGAATATGCAGACTTAAGACCTAAACTTTTCTCTAGAAAAAAAAATAACCACTCCTCCACCCCCCTTATACAGCCTACAGCATCAGTCCCAATGATTACCTGACGGACAACGCTGCCTAACATTTGCCGTATCTGACTTTAAAACACACTATTTCTTTTCCAGTATTAAATTGCACACAAATCATTTTATTCCATATAGAACGTGTATTAAGCAGCCCCACTTGAACTTGTTTAAAACAGGATTCCTTTCAAGAGTGCCATACTTAAAAACATTTGTAACTCCCACAATACTTCCCCCTCACAGTTAACACTTCAATTGGTGCACAAAGACACATCCCTTAAAATAGTAATATGATACAAATTACTCGGAGTATTCCAAACACCTCCAAGATAGGCAAAATACTTAGAGGTGCTCTTGCTAAAGTGCACCAGCGTGTTTAGCATTCACTAAAAAATTAGAGCGTTCTAAATGTTCCTGTTCAGAAAGAATGGATCCTCAGGAGCTTAGCCGAGATTGGGTGGCAATAGCCGGTAGTGGAAGGCGGGGATAGTGCTGGGCAGACTTATATGGTCTGTGCCCTGAAAAAGACAGGTACAAATCAAGGTAAGGTATACACAAAAAGTGGCACATATGAGTTACCTTGTTGGGCAGACTGGATGGACCGTGCAGGTCTTTTTCTGCCGTCATCTACTATGTTACTATGAGACACCCATAGGAATATATGCACGCACTAAAAATGCTAGCGTGCCTTTGTAAGACCCCCTAAAATAAAACAAAAACACTAAATCTATAACATAATCCAGAGTGGCATGAAAAGGGGCAGGGTGGGCCCCTTTGGCACACCCCTTCAGCATGATGCCTCAGGGCCCGGCAACTCTTTTGAAGGAGACTATTGCTTCAAGGTGCTTCTGATACTGTCTCACAGGAGGTTTTTTGAGTGCTGAGCAGCCTACAGGTAGCCTTTAATGGTCCTGATTAGAAGGTGGTTAATGGCTGGTCAATGGTCCTGATTAGAAAGTGGTTAATGGGTGGTCAAGTGGCTTGGATGGTAAGTGCTGTCCATTTCCATACCAAATTGTATGCTGACACATGATTGATTAAGGCTTATGGTCGAGTTCTGAAGGAAGCAAGCTACATATTAACTAGTCTAGGACTGGTGCTGCAATAACACAACTAAAAATAGGGGGAAGGCAAACCCCAGGTATTGTAGATAGAGAATGCTCATGGCACCAAAGCTAAGGTTGACAACTGGATTCAGATTTGCAGGACAGACTTTATCCAGTCCTGGGTTTACCCTGTTGCATGCTGGGTCTTGTAGTCTTGCTTTTCTGAGGGAATGCAATGGAGAAATCAGACTACATGTAATTGGGCAAACCCAGGACTGAATCAGGATCCAGTTGGTAGCCTTAACCAAAACTCAGCCTGGTTAGTGGAGTTAGGAGAAAAACTGCTAGATTAGTGAGATGACAATATAATTCACTCTGGAAAAGTGAGCAAAACCTTGACACTCCCTCAATCTTTGTATATCATTGCCAAAGGGTTGGTAGGAACACTCGTCTTTTGCAGATGAGGCACCCTTAAGGACTCGGAATATCAAAGCTTTGAGTGCCTTAAATGCCAGACTTCTAAATAAAGCAGCAATCTCAATACTTGAAGTGTATATAGCGGAGTGTACCTACTCATCTTCTACCCAGGCAGGTATGATTGGAGAGGGTAACTACCTAATTAAAATCTCTCTTGGAAGATTTATAAGGCTTCAAGATGGCGTTCAGGCTACACATTCACATCCCAGGCCTGCTAGAATAGGTTAGAAGCTCTCAAAATCCAGCTGGTTCACTTTGCTCAGTTGTCTCTGTTCACTTTACATCTTGCTATATCACATGGAAACTTGGCAACTTTCAAAAGCTTAAATTTTGGTTGGCTTTTGTTTTCGCTTTCTTTATAGGATCTCTACTGTCCTGGGATAGATCAAAGAGCTAGCTAGAAATGTTGTTGTCCTTCTTTTCCCCCCTCCCCGAACCACCAAGTTGCAAAATCTAGAATGCTACAAACCTAAAATAGCCATCTTGGTATGCATGGTCTTGCTGGACAGTTCCCAGACTTCAACTGCTTGCACAGATTTGGTCTGTAAAGCTTAATTTTAAAATGGCATGTACCAATGGCACAGCCAGAAGTCCATTTTTTTGGGAGGGGGGGTGGACTGAAGGGGAAGCGTATTTCTCACCCCCACCATTCGCTAAACTGTCTTTGCTGGTGGGGATGCCAAACCTCGCTAAAATGTGGTGCACTTTGCAAGTCCCTGTCTGTGCTATCTGAGCAACACTGTGCTTGAGCCTCCAACGCCAGTATTCTTCCACATGTTCAGTGTCGGTCACTGAACTGAGCATGCTCAAGAGTGCTGGCATCAGCAGTTCATGTGTGTTGGCCAGATTAATCCTGCTCAGACAGCACTGGCAGGGACTTGCACAGGAGACCACTTTTTGCTAGTGAGGCTTGGCATCTCCACCAACCATTAAAGTGGCCCCTGAGGCCCTTGCTGGCTGTGCCCCTGGCATGTACTGAGTGGAGGAGTAGCCTAGTGGTTAGTGCAGCAGACTTTGATCCTAGGGAGCTGGGTTTGATTACCACTGTAGCTCCTTGTTAACTCTGGGTAAGTCACTTAACCCTCCATTGTCCCAGGTACAAGTAAGTACCTGTATATACTTGTAAACAGCTTTGAATGTAGTTGCAAAAACCACAAAGGCAGTATATCAAGTCCTTTTTCCTTTATGATGTGCAGTTCATTCTGGATGTCCCAAAAATGCGTTGGGCTTCAGTTGCTATTGGTAAGGTCTGTTATCTCTATTTCTGGTACAGTGCTTGTGCTTTGCTCAGCAACCTACTTTTATTTCACAAAGACTTGAGTGCTCAAAACACTATATAGAAATATATTTCCCAGCAATCTACTGCTGGGTAATGATGGAAGTAGCACTTGGCCAGGTAATCCCCATATCTGTCCCCTGAAGAGAAGGCAGTTGATTCCTTTTTTTTTCCCCCCCTTCTAAAATTAAGGTGAAGTTCACCATTTATACATATCCACCTTGAAGAGTTCTTAACCTCTGTAAAAGCAACTCTGGAAGTAAGGGCAGCCACAGGCTACTTGCAGAGCAGGGGCAACTGTGAATGTATATGGATGGCTTTTTACCTTTCTGCAGAGCTCTGAAAATGAATGTGGTCATGTAGCAAATACGATTCTACTAACGTCAAAGAAGCAATTTCGCTTTTCTTTGCCTTTAAGATGTGACACATACTACTGAAATGCTACTTAAAATATTCATTTTGTTTTAAACTGAAGATGACTTAAGGCTCAAATGTCCTTTTAATTCAGGAAAATTCAGTCCTGTCTTTAGTCAACAGAACTAGTTTGAAGTTGAGACTAATGGCAGTTAACTCACACTTTTAACACAAAAATCTTGGTGGTAATTTTAATAACCATTAACATGATGCTAATTATCTGGGTCCATATTTGGCTTGCACAGCCAATGTGTTTTCTGTGCTGAATTTTGAATATTCTCATTTTCCCTGCCCTATTTGAGGGATGCTTTGGTCTTAGGGTAGGGCAGGCTGAAGCAACCCCCTAGTCACACCTGCTTATACAAGGTCCAGGTTCAGAATGGCATCTGCAGTTTCTAGTGATGGTTTACTCCAATGGCTACCATGTTGAATCTGGACCTGGTGTAAGCAAGAGTGACTGGGGCTTGCTTGTGCATACCCTACCCTAAAGTAACATAGCAATCTTTAAGTCAGGCCTGGGCAGGGGCTTTGAGATGGGGTGGATGAATTTTTTGTGGGGGGGGGGGAGCTTTGGGGAGATCAACAAAACTAATCTCCTCCCCCCCACAAAGATATTTATGGCCCAAAGTAGTTGCCACCTAGCCACTACTTAAATTTCTGTGTCCTATTTCCTTCTGGGAAGTATCTATATTTGATGTACCCTAGTTAATTGTCCCCCAAATTCAGCGCTATTTAGCCAGCCAGAATGGCTGCTCACTGTAATATTTATTTATTGGGGTTTATTAACCACTGTATGAAGATTCACCCAAGATGGTGTACAGCAGGTACAATTTAACATAAACTTACAATTTTAACAGCATAACAATAGTAAAATAACCAAGAATAAACAAAAACACAACAAATGAGGTAAACGTGAGTTTAGTAAATTGAAATCTAATAAAACTACCATGAAACAGTATCAAAAATATGCACATTTAACAGCGCTGGAATTCAAATACCAGAGACATAATACAATGTTAGTATAATGATACACCCAATAAGCATGCATTCGAACATTTATAGATATGATGCTAAAGATTTTCTACAATACAGCTTACCATATAGCTGAGGGACCAAGAGCAGATACATGAAGGGAAACAAGATGGGTGGTACAGTCAATTGGGATAATTTGATGGTTAGCTAAACTAAGTTTGTCTAAAGCAAGAGATAGGAGTGGCCGAGTGGTGGACTTTGGTCCTGGGGAATTAAGGAACTGAGGTTGATTCCCACTTCAGGCACAGGCAGCTCCTTGTGACTCTGGGCAAGTCACTTAACCCTCCATTGCCCCATGTAAGCCGCATTGAGCCTGCCATGAGTGGGAAAGCGTGGGGTACAAATGTAACAAAAAAAAAAAAGGAATTGATCAAGTTAGTGTGTAGCAAGCTAGTCCAGATGCAGAATGAAACGTATAGCGCTTAACTGGCTATCTGCCGATACTCAGCAGGGGATAACCAGCTGTCCCTCACTGAAGATCCCCAGCTGTTGTATAGCTGGTTATATTACACGATATGACCCCAGCTATCTGCTGTTTGGCTGGTTTCCAGATGACCAGCTAAGTCTGCATATCAACTTTGCCTGTTATCTTGAAACTGTCCAAAAATAGGATATTTCATGCCGGTCACCAGAAATGAACCAGCATTGAATATCCAGGCATCTCTTGTAGACAGGGAATTTATTTTCCAATGCTGTTTTTTATTTTCTTGTTTATAAAATGATCTCTTCTGCTCTGCACTGAGTTATCACACCCTTTTTTCTCTTAAGTTATTTTGCTACAGGACACAGTTACGAGTAAACGAGAAGGCATTGAGACTATATTAACCACAGATTCACCTTCAAAATATACAACAGTCCGTCAGTCTGCTATTGAAGAAGTGCAGAGCACCAGTGACATGGTAACCACATCCCTTGCCAAAGATTTGGAAGAAAATGTGTTGGATGAGTCAGAGGCGGTACAGGAAAATGTGTTGAAGGGGTTGGAGGAGGTACAGGAATCTAACGCCACTTCTGAGGAATCTGAGATGAAAACTAGTGTTGAAATGACCCAAGTAAATCCAACTCGAGACACTTCTACAATAAGCTTAACTAATTCCACAAATGTAAAAGATGTGGTGCATCATGGAAAAAAAGGCGAAGGTACCCTAGAATCCACAACTGAAGAGGATCTCTTCGAAAACGAAAATGAGTTCCTTCCAGCTGGAGGTGTGCATTTTAGCACTACCATGCCTGTTGCAGGCGATACTGCCCCTACCAATATCACTGACGTTCCTGAAATAATAGAAGGCTCTGGAGCGTCAGAAGTGGTAAGGACATTTTGAAAGAACTCAAATGTGAACGCCTTCCACTGTTGTTTCATTTGATCATTTAATGGAATTTGAATTATTTTAGTTTATTATGCTGGTGCACTGTAAAGTAATCTTCAGCAGAGGGAAGCGGTGTAAACTGAGTAAAGAGTATATTAAAAAAGTTGAGATTCATTTTAATGATCAGTGGAACCAAAATATGGAAGTTTTTTTGACAGGTTTCATAGACTGTGTATATACACAATCAACTGGTAGTGGGGGGGGGGGGGGGGGGGGGGAGCTGCAGGTTGGCCTGGTAGATAGCAGGCAAGAGTGTCAAAGGAAATATGCAAAACTGAGGTAAAAATTACATTTCACACCTCAGGGCAGTAACAATCCTTCTCTAGGTAAAAAGCTGCATTAATAATTTTATTTTTTTGATTGGACCACCTTTATAGGGAGGTAAATTGTACATATCTATATCCATATTAGAACCTCATTGTAATTGCTTTTTATGTTCTGTTACAGCATTAATGCACTTTATATTTGTATATCTTTCATTTCTGTTATAAGCTGTTCTCAGTAGTTTGGGTTAATTGTAGAGGCCAAGGAGCTGTTATAGCAATTATCTTCAGTACTGGTAACAGCTTTGAACCATGCATTCCCAAGTTGGTGAATGGGTACAAATTCAGGTGTAAAATATGGGAAAGATCTTGCTACCTGTTCCTTGAAACTTGTATAAACTACATTACATTAAGAACTGGTTTACATAAAGTATGAGTATATTAAACTTGTTGCGACTTGTTTGTTTTTTCATGTTAGCATGCAGGACATATTTTATACGAAGGGGTTTATTTTCAAAACAAAAAATCATCCACAAGCAGCAGATGGATGTTTAAATTGCTGACGTCCAAATAGCTATTTTCAAAACTTTTTTTTTTTTTTTTCTATTCGGTTTGTATGCAGTGCATCCAAATCACAAGCAGGTGCATTGGGGGTGGTATTTGAGCGTTCCCCCAAACTTGGCCAATTTTCTGCCATAAAGGAACAAAGCAAAAAGTCCAGGGCTAAAAGAGGTTTTTGGTTTGGACCTGTTTCATAAAAAGGATCTCTAAATGACCAATATGATCTTTGGAGGGATTAAAGCATGATCCCCCCCCAACCCCCCAAAATGTGAAAAACGGTACACACTGGCCTCTGATAGTGTCAGATATTATGACCAGTCCTATTAGAGTAGTAAGTAGGTCCCTGGAGTAGGCTGGTGGTCACACAGTGCACTGGGCATTTTTATGAAAATGCTCACTGCTCTGCTTGGGATGGGATGTCTGTGGCCAGTCTACTAAGAATGCTGGCCCTCATACATCCCAATGGCTTGTTTTTGTGCATTCCCCCCCTCCCCCCCCCCCCCCCCCCCCCCCAATAAGCTCTAAAATAAAAATGCTCCAATCCCAACAGACATTTTTCTGGTTTAAAAATGGCTGTTGCCACTTGAATTTTGGACATTTTTCAGCAAACTATCCAAAATCAGATTTAGACATCGTATCGAAAATGCCCCTCTAAATGTACTAATTGTAACTTGCAAGATTTACTGAAGCAATTTAATTCTGAGACTAGATGAGACTTAATACTTGTATTTCTATATTGCTTCTCAGGCTCGGGATGAAGAGTTCTTCTTTGTAGCAACAAAAGAGAGTCCAAAGCAGGAGGATAAAGAATCCAGGTTTCACAATGTTGGGGCTTATGTAGAAAATGGAACCACAGATGCTTCCAAGGGAATAATGGAAAGAAAGGAGGTCTTAGGAGGTACTGCTTTTTGTTTTCAGCCTTATGTGAAGTTATGGTCTTATGCTGCCTCTTAGCAAATATTGAGCAGTTGGGATTCTTTTTTTTTTTTTTTTTTTCTATATTCCAAATTAAAAGAAAAATCTTGTTTAAGAAAAGTGTTAAGTTACAACACCAACAGTACAAAGTGAAATAAATTTAAAGAAATAAACACTCGAGTCCAAAAATAAGGGGATTCCAATAATCAAATGCAGTATTGTCATAAGTCTCTAAATCAAAATATGCGGCATATATGGACAGAGCATAAATTTAAACTCCAGCTATTGGTCTTCTAGCTGATATAAATGTTAATTGTTGAGAGTCCAGAAATACATATTTTACTTGACTCAGTCTAACAACAAATTTACAGGGAAAATGTAGATGAAATGTCCCTACTACTACTACGTCCCCCTAATTGAAGTATAGCTGGCTTCAGCAGAAGAAACTCCCTACGTACGACACTTTTGCGTTTCCTTGGCTATGTCTGGAAACAGGTTTACCTTCAAGCCGAGAAAAAGCTTCTCTCGGTTTTTAAAAAAATAATTTAAAGAGCCAATTTTTATCAGGAATTAGAACTAAGGTGGCTACCAAAGTAGCAGGCTGTATTTGTTCCATTTCAGAGTTTTCCAGAAGTGCTGATAAATCTGTTATTCTTCTGTGGAATATAGAAAACTTGACTGAATGGTGGATAATTTTCCTCAGGAATATTTAAATTTTCTCGCAGTTAACGTTTCAACGTGTCAATTGGTAATGTAAATCTCGGTTTAGGAAAATTTATCAGTCTTATATTGTTTCGAGTATAGTTTTCAAACACCTCTGCTTTCCTTTTCAAATTACTTAAGTCTTTCATCATTACCGTTTGAACTTCTATGGTAGATGTAATTTTAGTCTCTAACTTCTCCAATTTTTCATTGATCTCTTAGCTTCATTTGCCAAAGTTATTTTTTCAATAGAAATTACTTTTTCAGAAAAATCATTCATTTTAACAGACATAGAGGCATATTTTCAAAGCACTTAGCCTTCCAAAGTTCCATAGGTTTCTATGGAACTTTGGAAGGCTAAGTACTTTGAAAATGAGCTGGATAGTCATCATAAATGGAGAAATAAGGTCCCAAAGGGAGTCCAGAGTTACCTCTGCCGGCTTCTTCAATACAAACTCTGATGCTGTTAGTGAGGTTCATAAAGGACTCTGGAACTCTGTTTCTTGCATTCCTGCAGCTTCTAACACCAGACTGCTTGATTGGGACAGAAAACTCTGCCCGTCTCTAACCCCCTTGGATAGTACAGGAGCCCCAGCCTCAGGAGAGAAGCTCGTGGGCACACTTCCTGTGGGCCCAGCGAGGGGGGAGCTAGTCACTGGTGGCTGCACAAGAGGAGTTTTCTGGTTAGGGCTTAAAGTTGTCTCCGGGCTCGAAAGTGCCGAAAGATCTTGCACCACGCTGGCACTTCAGACAGCTTTGCCCATAACCCGTTGGCTCTGTCCCGGAGTGCTCACATACCGGTCCATAGGACCTACAGGTAAAGGGTTCGACAATGTTAGGACTCGAGCCATTGTTTTACCCCGTCTTTTCGACATTATTGTAAGCAGAAAACGAGCAGCTCTCACCAATTACATGCCGTCGCCATCTTGGATTCCGGAGCATTTGGGATTCTAATGATTACCTGTGGAACAAGATAGCAAGTCATACAAGCATGAACACCTAACTACTAGTGCTTGATTAATTATTTTGTAATTAGTAATCCAATTGTGTGAATTTTTTCAAATAACAGTTTCTGTAAAAATTTAGTTTAAATTTTATTTTTCAGTTGTAGGTGAGGTTTTCAGGATAGCCACAATAAATATGCAGGAGATTGATTTGCATACTCATTGTGAATATTCTGAAAACCTGATTGGCAAGGGGGTACTCCAGGACTGACTCGATATGCTCTAGAACAGTCTTTCTCAACTGGTTCAATAATACTGCTGTCGCTGTGCATGACATACTTCAGTTTACATGCTGAATTATTTGTGTAGTCTCTTCTGATATCTAATCTGCATTGGGGGCCCAAACATTTCTCCATTTCCATTATTTAAAATTCCTGCAGTTTACAAATTTTTCTATCTAAAGACATGCTAATCTGTTATAGCCAGTAGCAAGACTATATATGATTTGGGAACCTCCTTTAGTTACTCAGTATTACAAGCTGTATGCCATCTCATAAAAAGTGGGAATTATTTTATACAAGATTAACCTTCTCAGGGGGGGGGGGGGGGGGAAGAGTTTTATATGAGACAGGTGGCAACGTAACCCTCCTGACAAACTCGGTCCTAAAGGTAGAAATTCTGCTTTCAAAATTCCTTTTGAAAGACATGAGAAGTGTGCATGGACAAACGTGAACAAGTCTGCTGCTGAGATGAACATGAAGTCGACAAAGATGGAGAAAAATCGAAGATGCAGGGGGCAAGGTGATCCCAGATATAGGGCCTGAACCCATGACACTGTAGGAGAACCCTATTAAAACCCTAATGGAATCGGTTTATGCCTTATAAACTCGTAGTAATAAATGAATCTGCTGTCTCCTCTCTCATACCTCTGACAGTTAATCATTTGCAGGTGGTGTTATGTAATGTCTTTGAGATAGTCACCCGTAAAACTTACTAGTGCTCTGCTGACAGAGTAGATATAGCTTTTATTCAGGAAACCAAACTTATTGACCCACCCAATACTTTTTCAGCTTCATGTTCTAAATGTGTTTTTGTTTTGTTTTGTTTTATTCTGCATCCTCAGGACAGTGGTATTTTTGATAAATTATGTTTAGTATGTATAAGATGACAAGACCCAGGTTTTTGTTGTGAAAGGCCACCTCTATAATACTGAAAATCTGGTCTCTATGTATGCCCCAAATTCAAATCAGTGTTTGTTTTTCAGAGATTTACTTGCTGCTCTAGGATACTTTTAATGTAGTTATGGATCCGCTACTAGATATTTGAAGGGGAAAATGTCTTGAGATCTCATTCAAATGTGGCCTACGACGTGATAAATCCCTGCAGCTGGTAGATTCTTGGAGAGCACGTCATCCGCAGGCCAAAGATTTCACACATTTCTAAAGTCCATCACACCATGTCCCATATTGATTATATACCTATCTTCAGTCCTCATTTCATAAGTGATTGTTTCTTCTATAGGCTCTTGGGAAGTTTCAGACCACATTTTGGTCTAGTTTGATCTAGATGGGTCAACATGTCTTTTGTGACACACTTGACATGTTTACATCTGTGACACATTTAACACTACTGTCAACTGAACAAAAAAAAAAAAAATCCCTTATTCATTATTGCTGAAAATGATGCAAAGAAAGTTGACTTCTGGGAGGAGAAGGTTAGATTTGCAAAATTTCATGTTGGGCTGGTGGCAGCAGTGAGCATTATGGGTAATGGAGAAGCAGAAGGGACTGCTTATGCCGATTTCAAGTACATGATTTCCTTCTCTATTCTCCCCAGCCCATAGTTGCACATGATGCTTAAAGAAAGCAAAGGCTTGCTGTCACACTTTTGGTGACACAGTGCTCAGCTCTTCATGAGCCAAGTGTGTCCCGACACAGTAAGAACATAAGAATAGCTATACTGGGTCAGAGCAGTGGTCCATCTAGCCCAGTATCTTGCTTTCAACGATGACCAATCCAGGTCACAAGTACCTGGCAGAAACCCAATTAGTAGCAACATTCCATGCTACCAATCCTGGGGTAAGCAATGACTTCCCCCGTGTCTGTCAATAGCAGACTATGGACGCTTCCTCCAGGAACTTGTCCAAATGTTTTTAAACCCAGGTACACTAACCCCTGTTACCACATCCTCTGGCAGCGAGTTCCAGAGCTTAACTATTAATTGCCTCCTTTGTTTTAAAAGTATTTCCACGTCATTTCATTGAGTGTCCCTGGTCTTTGTACTTCTTGAGAGTGAAAAATCGATTCACTTTTACCCATTCTACACCACTCAATTTTATTGACCTTAAGCATATCCTCCCCCCCCCCCCCCCCCCACCTCAGCCATCTCTTTTCCAAGCTGAAGAAAGAGCCCTAACCCCTCTTGCCTTTCCTCATATGGGAGACGTTCCATCATTCCCTTTATCATTTTGGTCACTCTTTTTTGAAGCTCTTCTAATTTCGCTATCTCTCAAGATATGGCGACCAGAATTGAATGCAATATTCAAGGTGAGGTCACATGAAGCAATAGAGGCACTGGTTGAGAACCACTGATCTAGAGGGACTAACTGGAAAGAGGTGGTAATTTCATATGGCAGTTTGTCTGCTTATGATCAGGGGTTCTGCTCATACTTTGAGCTGTGATTGATTTTGCTAATAACAGCAATACATAAATGAAGCAAGATTGTTTTCAAAAGCAGCCAAATCTGTACTTGAGAGATGTTACAGCTTTGTGTTGATAAAACAATTGGCTCTATATTAGACCTTGAAGAGAGAGCTTATAAACTTAAACTAGTCTATTCCTCAGAACACACCAAGTCCAATTTTAAATGTGTGCAGAAGGCCTTAAGGAACTAAAACTTTTTTTTTTTTTTTTACAAATTATGTAAATTACTTAACAAACACAACAAAATGTTTTACTAACTTTTGCACAGGACCTCAATTCATGCTAGCCTTAAGACAAACTAGGATACCTCCTTACCAAGCAGGAGGAATTGGAACAGGCACTCCATTTTTTTATGAAACCGTTTATAGTTCAGAGGTGGTGTTCAGAAGAGCAACTGAATTGTGTTTTCTTCCACAAATCCAACTCCCTAGCCTAGTGGTTAGTGCAGTGGACTTTGATCCTGGGGAACTGGATTTGATTCCCACTGCAAATCCTTGTGACTCTGGTCAAGTCACTTAACCCTCCGTTGCCCCAGGTACAAATAAGTATCTGTGTATACTATGTAAACCGCTTTGAATGTAGTTGCAAAAACCAAAGAAAGGCAGTATATAAGTCCCATTCCCTTTCCCATTAAATTATATATTACAGGACTTGGAATTTAGAATATAAGCACTTAAAACTACATAAATCCCCAGGAGTAGATGAATTAATGGAGAAACTTTTTAAACCATAACTCTTCTCTTAATAGGGCCATTGGAAGCATACTATTTTTGGTTTGTTTTTTTTTACAATGGATTCAAAGGTTCATTTCTAGCACCCTGTAAACACTATTTTTCAAATCCCTCACCCTGCATACCAATTAATGAGCAACCATCAGGGACTTTTAAATTTGGATGGGGTACAAGAACCTATACTGGCAACAGAAGCGGAGCCAGGTTGACGGCGCAGAGGGAGCGAAAGTGGCACGAGAACGGACTTCTGACGGCGCCAGTGCACATTTTCAATGCAACATGATGAGAAAAAAATAGGCACCAGCGCTGGCAGAACTCCATTTGGGGGAGCGGCCGCTCCCCTGGCCCCACCTAGCTACGCCACTGACTGGCAATACTAAAGCAACATCCAGGGAATCCATTAAATGCTTAGCATTTGCAGAACATGATGTTGAACCCTAGAGAATCAATCCTAAGGTTTTAAAAACGTTTGTGGACTTTGGAGCTATTTCTGTGCACAGACTTAATGAATGTGTCTAAATTAGAAACTATGCCCTCTCAGTTTTGAGATTGGCAATACTGGGATACTTTTCCCTTGAAGGAAGCCGAGAGTGTGGTTTCGATATTTGGGAGCCCTCATTCCTTATTCTGACTCATTTATAAAAGTTAAATGTCCTGTCTTCTGCTTAAGAATACAACAGAATGACTGTCTACTTGGGGGGGGGGGGAGGGGGGGGGGGAAATGACCCTTGTGCTTATTGGAAATCTTTTATAATATGCTAATAATTCCAAGGTGGTAATGTTATAAACCCTATCACTGGTTCCTACAGTACTGATTTTAAGATTCTATACAGAGCATTAAGTACATTTTTATGGACAGGAAAAAAAACAGAATTTGGTGACCCTTATGCTGCCAAAAAAGGGAGGTGGGAACTTTTAGATGTTCAGAGATTACAATTTAGCCTGCAGTATGAGGCATATGAGAGACCAGGTGTGGAATACCAGTTTTATTTTCTTTTGTTTTTTACACCATAAAATTGGAAAATATTTTATTTTTATTTGTTACATTTGTATCCCACATTTTCCCACCTATTTGCAGGCTCAGTGTGGCTTACATAGCACCGGAGATGCGTTTGCAGACTCCGGTGTAAACAAATACAGAGTGATGTTGAGATAAAATAAAGTTCATTTGGTACAGCCACATAAGGGAATCGTACAGCGGAAGAATTGTGTTATGTCCATTCCATATTTGTTTTGTTGTGTTGCGGAAATCAGGCATTTATGTTGGGTTGGGTAGAGTATGCCTTTTTAAACAGAAGTTTGTTTTTTTTTTAGTGTTCTCCGGAAGTGTAGGTGGTCATACGTAGTTTTCAAGGCTTTTGGTAATGCATTGCACAATTGTGTGCTTATGTAGGAAAAACTGGATGAGTAAGTTGATTTGTATTTGAGTCCTTTGCAGCTTGGGTAGTGCAGGTTTAGGTACGTTCGTGTTGATTCAGATGTGTTTCTAGTTGGTAGGTCGATCAAGTCTGTCATGTATCCCGGGGCTTCACCATAGATAATTTTGTGAATCAGTGTGCAGATTTTGAAAGCAATGCGTTCTTTGATTGGGAGCCAGTGTAGTTTTTTTGCGGAGGGGTTTTGCGCTATCAGATCGGGTTTTTCCGAAGATAAGCCTGGCTGCCATATTCTGAGCGGTCTGAAGTTTCTTTAACGTTTGGTCTTTACTTTCTGCATAAATTCCATTGTAGTAGTCTACGTAGCTTAGTACCATTGATTGTATCAGGTTGCGAAATGATTCCCTCGGGAAGAATTGTTTCACGCGTTTGAGTTTCCACATTGAGTGAAACATTTTCTTTGTTGTGGATGTCACTTGGTTCTCTAGTGTTAAGTTGCGGCCCATTGTAATGCCAAGGATTTTCAGGCTGTCTGAGATATGGAGGGTGTAATCTGGGGTGTTTGATAATTGTGGGGTTGTCCGTGCTGTGTTGGGATGAGACGAGACAGTGTGTGCTTTCTTTGTTGAGTTTTAGTTGAAATACATTTGCCCAAGAGTCCATGATGATGATCTTGATTTTGTTGGTGATTTCTGTCAGATTAGATTTGTAAGGAATGTATATTGTGACATCGTCTGCATAGATGAAAGGGTTAAGGCCTTGATTGGATAGGGTCTTGGCTAGAGGGGTCATCATTAGGTTGAAGAGGATTGGTGATAGCGGTGATCCTTGTGGTACTCCACAGTCTGCTTTCCACGGTGATGATATGTTTGAGTTTGATTTTACTTGATGTGTTATATTTTGTATTGAGCTTTCCACTGCTGTACTGTTGAAGTTTGCTATGCTGTTGCATATGTTCTTAAAGTTCCTAATTAAGATTTTGAAAATGTTTTCTAATTGCCTATGAGTTAAGGAATAAGGTCAAGCTACAACAGTGTGAGATGATCCCACAGTCTCTTCTTAGACTGGCCTGGTTTCTTAGTGATAGTGGTGTAAATGGGAGCAATATTTCCAAATGGACTAAACTTGTGCATACCTTGACAATGAGACTTGCTCCATACCCTGGAGCGTCACCCGTGTAGAGAACTGCACAGGAAAGGTGGTATCGGGAAATGGTAGTGATGGAGGCTGAGGGAGGCTTGCTCAGTTACGATATTGGGTGATTTGAGGCCAAATAAAATAGATTGCTTGGGGGTAAGGTGCATCAACTTATACCATCTCAATCTGACAGATTTCTAGCAAATATTGCTCCTTGATGGGCCACCCTTGGTCTCTTAAGCAGAGGGACAAGGGAGAGCTTGAGCTGTAGACCCAGACAACCAGAGAACTATGAAGGTGAAAAGCTAAGTTGGATTACATGCTTCTGGAGTTGGATAAGAGTCCACTGCAGAGGTAAAGAGCAGGGGCCAGAGGGACAAATCAGTTCTGTGGGTGGCTAAACCAGTTTGAGGATGAGGTTGTACCAGGGGAAGGTAACCAGTGCTGTGTTTGTGGCCAGAGGAACAGATAGTGAGTCCTGCAGTAGCTACATAGGGGCCCATATATCACTGAAGCAGCTGAGGGAGAGATGACTTTGAGCAGGAAAGGAACTAGAGCCAGTTGGTATGAGAAGGTGCTGTAGTGAGACATTTTGCTGACATTACATGTAGATAGCGGTAAATTATTTTATTTCCCTGTCAGCTTCACAGAAGTACCCCATGGTTCCAGTTTGTAGGGGATAGGAAATGCTTGACAGTTTAGAAGATGCCTAGAGGACATTTCTTTTGATTTTGTACGTTAGCTTGCTCACCTTAAACAAGTTCAATGGAGTCTTGTTACAAGACATTCCACACATGAAAAGGAAAGCAAATTCCATCTAGCTGAACGTTGTGTTCAGTTAAAATATACATTTTTGGGGGGTTTTTTGTTTTCTTTTTTTAAAGAGGTCCCTCTTCTGTGTAATGCCTGGGCCAAAAGGCCCTGCTGCCACCCTTCTCCTGCTCCCCATGGGGCACAGCTTATCAAAGTGTGCTTGGCTATTGCCTTTAGTCAGCATAACTTCTGTCTTCCTACCATATTTCTTGGTACTTAATGCGCACTCATTGTGTGGCAAGAGATCTCATTGAGATCATACTCCTAAGCCATGGTATGTGGAGTGAGGTTCACTGTCATGGTATGCACAAAATTGGCCCATTTGTATACACTTCATTATCAACGCTATTCTTCTTTCTCTTGTATCACTGTTTTTCTTGCATCAAGGTTATTTTTGTTGGAATGGGCATGTCCTGGATCAAGGCTTCCCAAACCAGTCCTAGAGACTAGAACTGCACTCTCCACAAACAAAGGTGTAAAGTTGTTTTTTTTTCCAACTGGTATGTGTGTATCTTTAATTAGCTGCTAATTGGGGTTGGTTATAATTTGAAGTTATGCACAAAATTATAGCTCGCAACTGAAATGTGAGCATGGGCAAATCAGGGGTGTTCCAAACCAGTTTGCATGCAGATTGTACAATACTATCAGTTACATGCTTGACAGCAGGCACTAGCATAAGTGCTTTCACCTAAAGTTAGGCATATAACTGCAGCTTATGCTAGTATTGTATAATGCCAATTTAGGCATGTAACTGCCAGTATAGGCCTGGAATGATGTGCACTAAATGCAAATTCTAACTTAGATTTGTAGTATGGAGTGTTGCCACGATTTGGGTTTCTGCCAGGTACTTGTGACCTGGCTCGGCCACTGTTTGGAAAACAGGATATGGGGCTAGATGGACCACTGGTCTTACCCAGTATGGCTGTTCTTATGACCTTTTAAAGAATTATCCCTTTTACTGTATGGAATGTTTTCTCCCATCAGAACATTGTGGCCAGCAGTTAGGAGAAACTGGGAACTTAGAAAATCGACATGTCTGTGCTCTGTTTGCATTTTAATCCTGTGTTGTTTTCTGATTTTCCAAGTCTGAATGGGTTGACGTTGACCTCTGATCTCCTTTTATTTTCTAGGTGTTATTGCAGGAGGATTACTAGGTCTTATGTTTGCTGTTTTCCTGGTCGGCTTTATGTTGTACAGAATGAAGAAGAAAGATGAAGGCAGCTATTCCTTGGAAGAACCAAAGCATTCAAATGGAGGATATCAAAAGCCAGTCAAGCAGGAGGAGTTCTTTGCATAGTCCTGTGACTTTAAGGATAGATTTATTTTTGTTTAGACCACATTGTTTGTTTTGTTTTTTTATGGGACATCAAGCTATTTGGAAAGCCTAGCCCCCTGCTACCTACTACTGGAAGCTGATGTGTAAAGGAGATGGAGAGATAATCGCCTAATCCTAAATCTTTTGCACAGTTTAAAGACTTGGGACTGATCTATTAATCTTGCTTTGGTTTATTGGTCTGTAAACCACTGGATAGCAAGAATTAATAGCAACTGGCCTGTGATCAGCCATTAGTGCTGATGGCTTAATGTGGAACAGATCAGTTCTGGTACAGTATTCCTTGTAACTGTGTATGGTTAGAGCACTTTAATGAAGTCTAATTCCCTGGCTCAATGGGCAGTATAGCTGTGCCAGGCACCTTACTCTAGTTCTCTGCTTTAATGACTTCATTGGCTTATACTATCCCAAACTCTTTACACGTTTCCCTTAACGTTTAAATTCGTAGTCAAAGGACAACTTCAGCTTACGCATCCTAACACCACTCTACTATTTATTCAAAGCTTTGTTCACTAAACTAAGGCATTAAACATAGCTAACTCAAAAGCTTGAGGTGCCATTTTTGGGATACTGTACTTGTGAATCGCACATGTTTAACTTGTAAGTCTCAACACAGTTCATAAAGTCCATTCACGCCTGATTATTTACACTGATGCTGAAAACCCAATTTATATAAACTTTATTACTCATATTATGATGTACGTGGGATACTCAAGCCAAAGGGACGCTAATCTGCTTCATTGACACAAACTTGTTCAGGGCCTGTTTCTAGGGCTCGAACCCTCACCTGAGTGTTTGTCCCTTTCATCATGCCCATAGCACATGTACAATGTCATATACATAATATGCTTGTTAGATTCTTTCTATGTCCCTTTCATCATGCCCATAGCACATGTACAATGTCATATACATAAAATGCTTGTTAGATTCTTTCCATAACTATATTTTCCATTGCTCCCACCTCCCTCTCCGTTGAACATCTTGGCATTTTGCTTATGTGTTTTGAGACCTGACTTACAGGGAAGGGGATGATGTCTTTTCCATTTGTCAGCAGTATTATCCTGCTTTGCCCACAGGAAATAGGTCATGTTGGGTGCCGCCTGCCTAAACAGCTGGAGGGATAGAACACTTCCCAGAGAGAGGGAGGTGTGGGAGTTTCCATTGGTGGCATCTTTTGCCAAGCACAAACTTGTTCAAGCTGCTTTTTTTTTTTTTTAACTTAGCTTTTCCATAATAAAGGTGCAGTATGACACCCCTGTAAACATTCTCTAATGTTGGTACTCAAGCAGCAATTAGTGCCTTATTTCACAAATGCCTTATAGTGAATTTGACACAGCTTAAGCAAGGCTTTTCCAGTTGGTGGTTGGAAGTTCCTTAGCAAAGGTGCCGTAAGTAGCGTGAAGCTAGAGTAAGCAATAAGTCCATTTTCTTTTTAAGATCTTTGAAAACATTTCTGCTAATTTGAAAGCCCACTTTTCAAATTTACAAAGAAAAAAAATGTATATTTGGTGTATAGTCAATGTTAATTGTCTTACTGCAAAAACCTTTCCAGTGGTGGTTTATTTATTTTGAAACTGTGTTCTGGTTTGTTCCTGACCTTTTTGCCTATCTGTTGATATGTCTAGACAAAAAGGTTTTTCTCCTGAGATGATATATAGGACCAGATATCTAATGTTAAACTTATGCTGTATGTATTTGTGTGTGGGTGACAGCTTTGCTTTGTACCCCTGCCCCAGAGTTAACTGCAGTTGGTATCTCATGACTCGTTAGCAAGTCTAAGACCCACAAGTCATATGCTGAAGTATTTACCTTTCCCCTTCCAATAAAAGGGTTCAGACAGTACCAGCTTGGTCACCATATGTTCCATTATAGGTCAGTTTATTGGTCTCTCAAACATTAAGACTTGCACTGTAACACTATACATCTAACACAGCAGAGTTTACGATGTTTTTTTTTTTTGTTGTTGTTGAAATACTGAACTTGCTAGACCCATGTTCTAAGTGCTGTTACCAGAACACAGGCTAACTTTATTTTTGTATGTCTTGTTTTGCTCTTTTTTAATAAGATAATAGAAATAACCAGCTGTAGCACTCTAAATACTGCCATTTTACAAGTAGTCTATAAATTAAAAATCTAAAGTCACAGATTCCTGTACCCTTCTTTCCCAAACCCCCACCATGATTGCTGTGGTCACATTGGCACATGCAAATTACATTTCTCTGTTCTAGAAATTTTAATGTTTAGACATGCAGTTGGATAAAGTGTCAAGTTTAGGTTGAAGCTGCCATTTTCAAACTGAGTTCAACATTGATCTGTGTATTTCCTTTTGAAAATTGTATGAGGTAGTCCTGCAATAAACTAGTTTTACCAACAAATTAGTTGTATGTGTGTTTGGTAGTTATCTTTAAAACTAAAACTTAATCTTTGGCACCTGGTTCATGACTTGATTTAGCTAGTACCAAGTCCACCCAAGAGTAGTAAGAAACTAGACTTTTTTCTGTGACAGGGCCCTTTTTAAGGTCAGTGGAACTGTGTACTCTTATTTTTTGGATAAGGTACAGGCTCAAGATTTTAGTTTTAAAGCATATAAAACTTGAGCTAGCATGTCACAAAGAAACAAAACTCAAATTGACTTTCTTAGAAAACATCTAGGAGTTTCTGAAAATTCTAGAAGATTGTCTGCCATCTATCAAGTACCAACAATACAAAAAGGAGTATCAGTATAGTTTGGGCTGTGTGGTAAATTTTAGGCACTGAATAAGATGCTTGTAACAATATGGTTGCCCAGAGCAGTCCTTGTGGACAGCAATAGGCATTAAGTTAACAAAGCCATCCATTGTCATAACCTTACCAAAGATGAGGTTACTCAAAACCAAATGCTTACAGAAAACTTCATAGTGAGGAGCAGAGCACGGTGAAATAACTAATGGTAGAGGGCAATCATTTTGCCTTTAAAGTGCATCAGATCAGATGGGTAGACAGTCAAAGATTAGCCTGAAAAGGGAGACAAACTGACTCAGTTACCTTACAGGAGTAATTGTCACCTTTCCTCCATATTTGACAGAAGGAAAATTTTTCAGTACTCTTGACAGGTATGCTTGTTGGAGAGTAAGGATCTTCAGTCCACCCAAGAAAAGTCTCTTACCTTAGTTTTCAGACCAGTATTAGAGCAGTGTACATATTCATTCTTTCACCACTAAAACGATGGTGGGACTGGAGGAGTCATTGAATGATTATAGCTGCAGGCAAATCCAGTCACATCCCACTGCAGCTCCTCAAGATCTTGGGAAGTTACGTAGCACTCCATTGCCTTGGGTACAAACCTAGATTGAGCCCTCCAGGAACAAATATCTACTTGTGCCTGAATGTACACAGTTTCAGTAGCTTTCAGGCTTGCAGGTAGTACGTAAAATTAAATTCTACATAGTAACCCAGGGCTTAAATTTGTGCTGGGATGGCATTCCCAGCACTTTTTTTTAGCTGGAAGTGATATCACCATCCTGTTCTCCCCATGCACCCAAAGGTATGCCTTTTCTCCCTCCTGTCCTGTCCCCTCACCAGCCGGCAACCCAGCATCTTTCCTTGCATCTTAACACCCTGGGTGTGACTTTTGGAGAGAAAAAAAGTAGCTTTCATTGCTAAAGGCACTCAGCAGTGAAAAGCAATTCAATGTGCTGTTCGTGCTGACTTTGGTGCCTTCTCCTGTTTCTACTGTGTAGTGGGTGCAAGCAGCAATGCTGGCTACCTTTAGCCAATGAAGACCGCTTTTTAAAAAAGGTACACAAGAGAGGGCTGAGGAGATGCTAGATTGCCATCTTGGGGGGGGGGGGGGGGGAGAAATGCTGGACAGGGAGTAGAGCGGGGAAATGGGAGGGAAGAGAAGAGATAATGGGATTCTAGATATGAAGTAAAGTCTGAGTTGCTGAATAAGGAGGCAAAGAAGAATGGGAGGCAGAGTTTCTGGTGGGAGGGACGGAAAAGGGATAGAGGATGCGGCTTATGGTGGGGTGAAAGGGGAGAAGCTGCATTGTTGGGGGAGGGAAAGGAAAATGCTAGGCTACAGATGGGGGGTTGAGAAGGAAGGTATGTTACTACCAGAGTGGGCAATGGAGGAGAGAAGAAGGGCTATAAGAGGAGGTGGAGGGAGGGAGACCATGCTAGACAGTGGAGAGAAGGATAGAGAGGAGAGAGACTGAGCTGCAAAAGTGGCGCAAGGGGAGATGCTAACGCAGGGGTGTAGCCAGACTTCGGCGTGAGGGGGCACATTTTAGCCCCCCCCCCCAGGTGCCGCCGATCCCCCCCCCCCCGCCATTGCTAAACCGCCCGCCTTCTTTCTTCCTTGAAATGCACCACTTGTTCCTCTGATCCCATCCCCACCAACTTACTCAACACCATCTCTCATACTGTCACCCCCTCCATCTGTCATATCCTCAACCTCTCTCTCTCCACTGCAACTGTTGCTGACACCTTCAAGCACGCCGTAGTCACACCTCTCCTCAAAAAACCATCACTTGACCCTACCTGTCCCTCCAACTATCGCCCCATCTCCCTCCTACCCTTCCTTTCCAAAATACTTGAGCGCGCCGTTCACAGCCGATGCCTTGATTTTTCTCTCCTCTCAGGCCATCCTCGATCCGCTTCAATCCAGTTTTCGCCCTCTACACTCAACAGAAACAGCACTCTCTAAAGTCTGTAATGACCTCTTCCTTGCCAAATCCAGAGGCCACTACTCCATCCTCATCCTCGATCTATCTGCCGCTTTTGACACTGTCAATCATGATTTACTTCTTGCCACACTGTCCTCATTTGGGTTCCAGGCTTTGTCCTCTCCTGGTTCTCCTATCTCTCCTACCGCACCTTCAGAGTACATTCTCATGGATCTTCCTCCACCCCCATCCCGCTCTCTGTTGGAGTTCCCCAGGGATCTGTCCTTGGACCCCTTCTTTTTTCAATCTACACCTCTTCCCTGGGCTCACTGATCTCATCTCATGGTTTCCAGTATCATCTTTATGCTGATGACATCCAGCTGTATCTCTCCACACCAGACACCGCGGAGACCCAGGCCAAGGTATCGGCCTGCTTATCCGACATTGCTGCATGGATGTCCAACAGCCACCTGAAACTGAACTTGGCCAAGACCAAGCTTATTGTCTTTCCACCAAAACCCTCTTCTCCTCTTCCTCCGCTCTCGATCTCAGATCTCATCCTTCCCGTCTCATCCGCCCGCAACCTCTGAGTCATCTTCGACTCCTCCCTCTCCTCTGCGCATATCCATCAGACAGCCAAGACCTGTCGCTTCTTCCTCTTTAACATCAGCAAAATTCGCCCTCTCCTCTCTGAGCACACCACCTGAACTCTCATCCACGCTCGCATTAAAAACTTAAAGAACTCCAGACAGCCCAGAATACGGCAGCCAGACTAATATTCGGCACACCAAAATACAAAAGCACGAAACCCCTGTGGGAAATACTACACTGGCTCCCACTAAAGGAACGCATCACGTTCAAACTGTGCACCCTAGTCCATAAAATCATCCATGGTAACGCCCCAGCCTACATGTCAGACCTAATAGAATTACCACCCAGGAACGCAAAAAGATCCTCTCGCACATTCCTTAATCTTCATCCTCCCAAGTGCAAGGGTCTGAAATACAAATCAATGCATGCATCTACCTTTTCCTATACGAGAACGCAGCTCTGGAACGTGCTGCCACGTAACCTGAAAACGGTCTATGAATTGACAAGATATATCACAAAGATCAACATGTGTAACTAACTGTATAATCTTTAAAACTTCCAGAACTGTCTTATAATGTCTTTCTGCTTTACACCATCATGTATTTCACCACCATGTAACACAAAACCCTCTGTAACCATATGTATATTCACTTCTATTTCCATTATCCATGATGAATTGTAAGCCACATTGAGCCTGCAAAGAGGTGGGATAATGTGGGATACAAATGCAATAAATAAAAATAAATAAATTACCTCTCGCCTTGACTACTGCAACCTACTCCTCACTGGCCTCCCACTTAACCATCTATCCCCCCTTCAATCCGTTCAGAACTCTGCTGCACGTCTTATATTCCGCCTGAACCGATATACTCATATCAACCCTTTCCTCAGGTCACTTCACTGGCTTCCGATCAGATACCGCATACAGTTCAAGCTTCTCCTTCTCACCTACAAATGCACTCAGTCTGCAGTCCCTCATTACCTCTCTACCCTCATCTCCCCTTACGTTCCCGCCCGAAACCTCCGCTCACAGGACAAATCCCTCCTCTCAGTACCCTTCTCCACCACCGCCAACTCCAGGCTCTGCCCATTCTGCCTCGCCTCATCCCATGCCTAGAATAATCTTCCTGAGCCCTTACGCCAAGCCCCCTCCCTACCCATCTTCAAATCCTTGCTCAAAGCCCACCTCTTCAATGTTGATTTCGGCACCTAACCTTTATACCTGTCAGGAAGTCTAGACTTCCCCAATTTGACTGCCTGTACATTTGTCCATTAGATTGTAAGCTCTTTGAGCTGGGACTGTCCTATGTTAAATTGTACAGCGCTGCGTAACCCTAGTAGTGCTTTAGAAATGTTAAATAGTAGTAGTAATTTTACAGTAAGCCTGACAGCTAAATATAATGGAGCCATCTTGAGAAGGACCAAGAGAAGCACAAGTTATTCAACTTTACCATGTTGAAACTTCTGGACAAGCAGCCAACTAAGCTACCCTAGCTTCATTACTAAACAACTTCCACAGTACTAGTTCTTGGTTAACATAGAGGATGCATCAGAGCAGAGAAGAACATCCAGATATATTCAACTGCATTATGAGTCCCTAATTGTCATTTAAGATCTGGATTATGTTACTGGGGTAGGGGTACTTTGTTGCCACTGAAGAGGTACTACACAACCTGGACACCCTACAAAAGAATACTCCAATCAGGAGCCCAAGTCACCCAGAGGCAGTGAACTCGCCAATACCTGGGTAGCAGTCAGCTGTGGAACTGCTGCCGATCATGGTACCCACTATTAAACATTTTGAATGAGTTGTAAGAAAATTGACCAGATTATATAGAAAACTATTAGAGAGGGAGATGTAACAGGCCATGCTAGCTGTTGTGTAGGTCTCTATGATCCCACTAGAAAGCAGAGGGTACACCTGGGTAGAAACTTGCTATTGTTGTGAGTAATAAACAGTCTCAACCGCTTTTATCTGGCTTCAAAGTGTCTGAATATATTACAGTACTGGAGTTGCCTACCTTGGGCATAAAGTACCCTTCTCAACTACTAATTCCATTAATGGAACTCTCTCACAACTTTAGATGAGATGAAATTAAATGGTCTGGAGAGAAGCTGAGCAGTGCAGACCTCATTTTGTGAAGCGCAAGCTGTATTGACTGAATATGAATAAGTTGGTCTGGTTTGGAACCATTTTGTCTTGGAAATTCTGATTGACCATTTAAGTGCAGCACCACACAGGGGTTACTGAAAAGGTTATTTTATTGGTCTTGCAAAATTCCAAGAGCTCTTAAGAACAAAATGAGCAGGATATAAAGGTTTAGGGGCACTTTTACTAAAGCTTAACGTGTGTTCACGGACAAAGAAGCCCATTGTTTACCTATGAGCGTCTTAGAATTTAGTGTGCACTAGTTTTAGCGCATGCTAAGCTTTAGTGAAAGGGCCTCTTTAATTTTTTTTTACGTTAACATTGTTTCTTTGGAAGTATTTTTTTTGTAATAGCAGTCCTAGGCTGTAGTCTTAAAACTGCCTCTGTTTCCGGATAAACTAGAACCTACCCTAGCTATAGCTCTGGTCCCAGTAATCTTTATTCTCAGCGAACTAGGGTGCCCTCTCCTGTGTCACTGCCCCCTTTTTCCTCTGGCTGAAAGACACAAAACTACGTTTCCTTCCTCGGAGAGAGTAGGTATCCCACACAGCAGCACAAAGTTCTGCCACTGGTTTACTGGGCTGGCTCTTCAACTGTTCCGGGTCATAGATTTCAAACGATTTTTTAAACGGGAAACATACTTAAGCAGGCGTTTTCAACACAGTCCTTGGGCCGTACTCAGCCAGTCAGGTTTTCACACAATGAATATGCATAAGATACATTTGCATGTACTAATGCATGCAAATCTCTCTCTCTCTTGCATAGTCATTGTAGGTATCCTGAAAGCCAGAGTGGCTGGGTGTGTCCTCAGGACTGAGTTGAGAGCCGTTGTTTTAAAGGGTAGTGATCTTGTTTCAAAATAAATTCAATAAATCCAGAGGCTGTATTCTCTGCTCTTTGAATTCTGCATTACTACAAACATAAATAAACTCTCTAGCTGAGATGCAGGGGTTAATTTCAGGGGGAACAGTTTGAACCACAGTTCTAAAACTTCATTTCAGACTTCAGCCTGATCCTCCAAGCCAACCTGGAAGGATGGAGGTGAGTGTGGCGGTAGCGCAGGGAACAATCTACTCCCTAATCCAGCTATTCTCTTATTGCTTCTGCCTCTGGCCTACTCACCCCTCCTCCAGTTCCACAGTTCCACTTCCTTTTTTGCCTATAAATTAAGCCTTGCAGGCCAATGCTCAAAACTTCTGTGGAGTGCAGTAAGCCAACAGTGCAGAAACCATATCACTGGAACAGCACTGAAACCTAGCTTGCCAATGCTCAAAGAAAATGTTATTCAAATTATATGCATGCTGCGAAAGCAGAAGAGTTTTGCAGTCAGCTCAGCTCCGTTGCGCATGGGCCTGGCAAACCCAAATGTGAAGCACTTGAAACGCGTAAATTTAAATACAGGAAATGAGTGCCAATGTGTGCTTTCGCTTTTGGGTTTGCTCTAACTAGCACACATGGTTTCTCACTACCAGCACATAGGAACTTGCACAGGCTTCCTTTGGCTTTCAAATTATATAAAAACCAGCAGATTTTAAAGAGAGAATCTAGAGAGATCCTCTCTTCAAACACCCTAATGCCTGCTCCAAGCTGGTGTTATTTTTTTTTTTTCAGCGGTAAGGTTTTGTGAATTGTTCTCTGAGCATATTGGGAGGGAATAGGAAATGACCTCTAATCATGTTGTGTGTATAAACTGCTAAAATACAGACAAAAGGGGGTTTACAAACTTTATTTCTCAGTTCTGTAGATTTGCATGCACTGCATATGCTTATCCTGAAAGCAGCTCACTCACCAACATCACAGAGATCAAATACTATAACTGCCAATCTCAGCGGTGCAACTTGTCAGTATGTAATTTTGAACCTCAAGATTTACAGCACCCAGCTCCTCATCGATCAGGCAGTATAAGAACTATTTAAATTTGTATTTATGTTTGTTCTAAGGAATAACTCAAAAGCTCAAAATAGTACTCCTAACTATTTAAAACACTGTCGGGCTGGGGTTATTATCTGACATGAATCATGTTTCGTCCCAGCTGTCTCAAGGATCACCCCGCAACAAAATAAGCAAATATCACCTCTCATACTAATCTCCCTAACCCCCCCAAAAATCATTATGACCTAGCAAAATATTGAAGCGTCAGCTCAATGGTTACATATTTGCTTCTTCCCAGTCAAGAAGGCGCCCACAACCTTTACCTCTAGTTTTATAAGGCCCACTTTGACATCACTTCTTAAACTCCGGCCCTCAGAGCCCAAACTAGATTAATGTCATCCATTCAACTTCTAAATTTTATCTTATTGGCGTAACAGACTGTAGTTGAAAAATCCACCTCTGCTCCCTGTAATTTAACAATCTCCACTGAACCACCCTTCCACTCTTCACTAATCTGATCTATTATTCTCCAACACATATCTGAAATAGTATGGGTTTTATCCTGAACTAATGGAGCTTGCAAATTTTGAGTGACTATCCTTGATTTTATGTTCTGCCAATCTTATTCGTATTAGTTGGCTACTCCAACCTACATAAATGAAATCACGTGAACAAGTAATAACATAAATCACATTATAACTCATACAAGATGTATTAGCTTTTGCTGTTATATAATATTCTGTATGCAGATCCAACCACTCTGTTCCCACAATCATATATTGACACCATTGTCAGTGTCCACAGGATGCATGCATATAAGTAACTTTGTCTTTTGGCCTTTGCAATTCACCAATCATCTTCCCCTGTTCATATGCTATAGTAGGAAATTCTTAAAGTATAGCAAATAATTGCATTATATGCCAATGCTTATGCATACTCTGAACTAACTGTTGACAGATCCTTGAATATGGCAAAACACTAGTTAAGGTTTAATGGTTTTTATTCAGGATCAAAAGAAACCCAATATCTAGCAACTAAACAACAAGTCTAGACAGACATCAAGTCTTTACATAACAGTGAGCAAGCACAAGCATCTTACAGCAAGAACTGGGTAACACATAATCCCTTTGTGAGAAACCTCCTGCTACCCTCCCACCTTGCAACCCTAGTTTCCGTTAAAGTTTAATGGTTGTATTCAAGATCATCCCCAACCCAACTTTAACCCTTTTCTTAGACAACTGAGATGACCAGTGTTTGGACTCTTATGACCCCGGGGCCATCTTTCAAAGGATAGCGTCCATTACTCCTAATCCACCCTCCCCTACCCAAGCACAGAAGCCCGAATATAACAATACCAACTTAGGAAACACTCTGAAACCTATTCAATACAGTGCTTCTTGCTTTATGGGAGATAGTTTGCAAATAACTCCAGATAGACATGAAAGCCCTTCGGTGAATTCCTAGAAGCCCTTGCCTCCCATAACATGAAGGCATGCAATCTGTTTCTCCAGTACTAAAAAGAGGGAGGCTCCTCTTGCATCCAATGCTTAAGTATGCACTTCTTCCCCAATGCATAAGCTTTACAAAGTAGTAAATGTGAATTTTTGTCCAAGATCCCATATGCCTCATTTATTCAGCAAGACTCCCAAGAAAAGGCTACACGGTGACCAAAAAGAATTCCTAAGTATCGATGAAGAGACCTCCAAAACACTTGAATGCCACTACATCGCCAAAAAGCATGAAAAAAGGTATTGTTTCCCTACTGATATTTGGGACATTGAGGCAAAACGTAAGTTTATACGTTCAGCTGAAGATCTTGCAGCAACAATGTTCTATTAGCAAATCTAGCTCATAAATAGGCTTGCCAGATCACTTTCCTCGGATAACCCCGAATCTGAAATCGCTCTTTCAAACGTGCTGCTTCAAGCCTAAAATCTTCCACCAATGTACCTACTAGTCGAAGATGGAGGAATTGGCACACTGGAAAGTTGTATTTCAACCAATATAGATGGAAACTAACTGTAACAGCGTGTTACGTTCAACTGGATTTTGATATAATATAGTAGTCAATCTTTCATTTCCCTTGATTTACATATACTGTCTCCATTGGATACAAATCTCATTTATGCATATTTATTGCAGATATCCTAAAGCCTGACTGGCAAAGGTGTACTCCAGGACTGACTTGGGAAACACTGTCATGAATTTTGAGTGATAACCTAAATATATAACTAAAAATGATGGAAATAAACTGGCTATTCTAAAAATATTTCTGAAATACAGTATTTAAAATCACTGTTTTCTGTGTATATTTGCCATATTTGGCTCATGCTGCAGGTTACCCACCCCTGATCTAACACATTCTGTTCAGCTATGCTGGCAGCCCAATCCATAGGCTGCATTGATGGCTTAATCTTTAAGTATGAGGGTTCCTCCTTTTATTTATACTACTTTTGATACAGTTGTGCTTTGGCACTTGCACAGGATTTTATTGTTCAAAGTAAAAGTTAGTCACCAGTTATGCCTAACTCTCAGCAGGTGTAAATGAGGATGGGAGGCTTTCTGGCATATCTGTTTATTGGTGTTGTAAAATGCAAAATGCAATATACACATTCATCTTAAAAGTCCACACAAACCAGCATCCTTCAAATCTCTGTGTGCTGCCAGCCTTCAGTACTCTTTGTAAAATTGCTTTTATGTGTTTTTTTTGCCATTTTTTCCTTATTTTTCTTTAAACTTCAAACTACAATCAAATAGGCAAAATTATTTCTGGTACATGGACCATTATCCAGTAGCACTGGATTGAAGGAAGTGTGTTCTGGACATGGTCTGGTTGGACTTTTAACATATAGGTTCATTTTGCATTTTCAAATGGCAGCAGTTGCTTGTAATATCCTGGATAATTTCCCAATCTGCATTTACACCTGCCTTGAGTCATACAGAACTGTCATTGAACACTCCTTTGAGATGCATGTTTGGTGTAGGGGTTAGGGCTGTGTGCCCTGAATGCAGGGGACATGGATTTGATTCCCACTGTGGGTGTTTTGGGGTTACTGTTGTATTTCCCTTTCCATAGCGGCTGCAGTGTGCTAGGTAGGTTTGTGTGGCACACTGGGCACTTTTTGTATTAGTCGCTGGAGGATGCTGACCAAAGGGCTTCTCCCTTCCTCTTCCTTTCCATGTCATCTCGTGGTTGGCCTCAACACATTCTAGTAGATATGGGTGTTGTGGGCACATTGTAACGAGGGTAGCTGCATACTCGAGCCTTGGTCGGGAGCAGAGCTGTTATAGGGGTCTATGTGGTACTTACATCAGGCCCTCAGGAGTTCCTGCATGAGCTGGATTAGGGTGGGGTCTTCACACTGGACAGACCTGGACCTGTGCCGGAGTGACCCAAGGTCCTGGTGTATTCCAAAGTGTCTGCAAAGCGCAAGTTGGTGGAGACAGGGTTCAGGTGATGGGCCTTCTTGGTGTCACTTACATTATTTTTGACAACATGTTGTGCAATGCTCCTCACGTAGCCTGTGACAGATGACAACAGGCAGATTGTGTGGGGGGGGGGGGGGGGCTGAGGGGGCTGGTGGGTATGCATTACCCAGGCACAGGGGCTATGTGAGCTGAGGTGGCCATGGGAACAGAGGGTGGCATGGTGGCCTTTCTCTGGAGCATGTGCACTGTTGCTGGTAGGTGGGGATGGGCAGTGAGGTAAAGCAGGTGTGCTTTTGGGTGGTTCAATGTACTTTAGTGAGCTGCTGCCAATGTTCCCATCAGAATGTAGGTGTGGGGAAGGGGGTCTTAGAGGGTCCAGATATATGCAGCCCCTCATTTTAGCATTGCATGGGTAGTAGAGGGGGCCCCCATAATTAGTTGTCATTGGATAATCTGTACATTCTGAGTAAAGATTATCCAATTTTTCCTTTCTTATGAAAAAGCAATAACATGTATTGCAATAACAAAGGGACCTCACTGTATGTGACTCTACCTATGTATGGTGCTTGCACATGAGCAGTGCCGGGATCCTGGGGGGCGCTGCTTCACACACACCTTTTCAAGCTGCTTCTTATTGATCTCCATGCCTTCATGGAGATATGTGGGGGCAGGTGGTGGTGGCGCTTCTTAATTTGTCTCCTGTGCCTCAGGCACAGGAGAACCAAGAGCTCTGTCTCCTCCACAAAGAAAATGGACTCCCTGTGCAGTGACATAGCTGGGCACTCTGAGGAATGTTCCTCTACGTGCAGAGGTATATGCACACGTTTTGCACATGGAGGGAATGTCCTGCCCTTGCCATGGACATTTTTTCAACTTGGGTACCAGTACTGCCGTTGCACGTTTTGCATAATGTATTTTCGATTGACAGAAACATTTTATCTTTGAACGTTGAGGATGTATTCAGTATGTACTCTTCAAAATGGTTTTTTTTTTGTATATTTTTGAATATTGAAAAACGCTTGTGGCCATTTGGATGTTATATCAAAAATGCCCCTCTTTAGCTTGTTACCTCATGTATCTCCTTAATTGTAAGATTTTTGGTGAAATATTTTGTACCTGAATTATTAATAATGCTGTAAACAGCTTTGAGCGTTATTTGGAAAGGGCGGCTAAAAATTTCTAATGATTTCTATGTTTACAGATGAATTACAGTACGTATGTAATGCCTTAATGAACATCTAGAATGGCTCCTTCACTATTAATTCAACTTTATATTAAAGTTTCGGTATTCTTGGCTGAAATATCGTTCTCCAGACTTTAGCCTTTGTTCCTTGCCCCGGGATTGGTAGCATGAAATGTTGCTACTAATTGACTTTCTGCCAGGTACTTGTGACCTAGATTGGCCACTTTTGGAAGCTGGATACTGGGCTAGATGGACCATTGGTCTGACCCTGTATGGCTATTCTTATGTTCTTAATACCATCCACATATGCTTATTGTATTAACTTGGTAAAGTAAAATAATAATAATTATATATATTCAGTGCTGCAGTCACATAGAAATAGAAAACAATCAATATCTACTTTTTTTTTGTTTTGTTACATTTGTACCCCGTGCTTTCCCACTCATGGCAGGCTCAATGTGGCTTACATGGGGCAATGGAGGGTTAAGTGACTTGCCCAGAGTCACAAGGGGCTGCCTGTGCCTGAAGTTGGAATTGAACTCAGTTCCTCAGGACCAAAGTCCACCACCCTAACCACTAGGCAACTCCTCCACTTCAACTCTTGCTATTCACTTATTATTGATAATGTTTCTTAGACCAAAAGGAATATGCAAGAACCCAGAGTTCAGATTATAGAGGGAAATATTGCAAGGGGGTGCCTAGTTAAAGTGCAATTTAAGCCTCCTGTATGAAGGGCCAACAATGAAGCTACTCCAGTGTGCGGCAGCCAAAAAAGCAAACAGGATGCTAGGAGTTATTTGGAATGGGATGGCAAATAAGACCAAGGATACTATAATGTCTCTGTATCTCTCCATGGTGCGACCACACCTTGAGTATTGCGTTCAATTCTGGTCACCATATCTCAAAGATATAGCGGAATTAGAAAAGGTTCAAAGAAGAGCGACCAAAATGATAAAGAGGATTGGAACTCCTCTCATACGAGGAAAGGCTAAAGAGGTTAGGGCTCTTCAGCTTGGAAAAGAGACTGCTGGTGGGGGGAGGGGGGTTGGACTATGATTGAGGTCTACAAAATCCTGAGCATTGTAGAATGAGTAGAAGTGAATTGATTTTTCACTCTTTAAGAGTACAATGACAAGAGGACACTCAATGAAGTTACATGGAAATACTTTCAAAACAAATAGGAGGAAATATTTTTTCACTCAACGAATAGTTCAGCTCTGTTGCCGGAGGATGTGATAACAGCAGTTAGCATATCTGGGTCTTAAAAGGTTTGGACATGTTCCTGGAGGAAAAGTCCATAGTCTGTTATTGAGATGGACATGGGGAAAGCCATTGCTTGCTGGGATTGGTAGCATAGAATGTTGCTACTATTTGGGTTTCTGCCAGTTACTTGTGACCTAGATTGGCCATTGTTGGAAGCAGGATACTGGGCTAGATTGACCATTGGTGTGACCCAATACAGCCATTCTTATGTTCTGTTTTATAAAGACAACTACAAACCTACTTGGCTTTATGAAATAATAACATAAGGGCAGGCACAGACATCTACAGCAGCCCTAGAGCTAGTGTAAATGTTTGTACCAGTATTTGTCTAGTTCATGTTTAAATTATTGTATTCTATAATCTATATACATATTTGCACCCTTCATTCATGCTCTGTCCAAATTCCACCCCTGTGGATGCCCACCAAAAAAGCAACTACCATATCAAGTATGCATTTTTGTTCCAGTCTGTGTTTTTATAAGTGGTGATTGATGTGGGTATGTAGCACATCTGCATATAAATGACTAAAATACCCCAAAGTGGATGCATACTTCATCACTTAAGGCGCGCTCTCCCCCCACCCCCCATATTAAATCACCCTCACTATGCATGGGAGATGTAGTGTGCATAGCACAGTTCACTCTTTTGGCTGTAGATAACATTCAGAACTGTCTCGGTATACATTCTTCATTGTATAAATGAGTTTTTAAACATTCTTGTTTGCCTGTTGAGACTGATTGACCTTCAACTTTATTATTTTATTTTTCAGTTACTTTTCAGTTACAGTAAGTTACACCTGGCAGTCTAACACCTTTAAGGAGTGGCTGCAATAATTACTGCACAGCAAGCATTAGTCATATATTAACCACAGCTGTGTAAACACATGTATGGGAAAGTATAATCAAAACTACGTTTTTTTTTTTTGACCCAACAGTTTTCACTTGTTAGACCTCCAGCTCAGTAAGAATGGAGACTGAAGTCATGGCACCATGAATCTTCATTCACAAATTGCTGGAGACAGAGCCACCGAGAGGGGGGAGCAGGGGGGACAAAATTCCCCGGGCCTCCAAGGGGGGCCCGGTGCTTGGGTCAGGCCGCCAGCGCTGCAGTTCCCGGTCTCACCTGCCTGCCTCCTTGGCTCTGGGCCCCCTGCATTCAAAGCAGCAGTCACAGATCGCCTCCCTTCGGGCCTTCCCTCCCTGTGTCCTGTCCTCGTGGAAACCGGAAGTTGCATCAGACGAGGGCGGGACACAGGAGGGAAGACCCGAAGAGAGGCGATCTGCGACTGCCGCCTTGAATGCAGGGGGCCTGGAGCTGTGGAGGCAGGCAGGTGAGACTGCGGACTGCAGCGGCGGGGGGAGCGATGGGGGGGCAGCAGCGGGGCGGCCTTGCCCCGGGCCCGGCCTAGTCTTTCGGCGGCCCTGGCTGGAGATTAATTTTATCTATTTTATTTCCTCTTCCCCATGCGCAAACAATATATCTAGTCTGATCATTGCAGAATGCACCTGAGCTGGGGCTGCGCACCAAAGCCTCCTTCTATCGGGCCCCTTTTACAAAGCAGCGGTAAGCCCAGCGCAGGCTTACTGTACACTATATATTTATTTTTGTAGTGCCAGGGTGTATCCAGTGGTAATTGGGCAGTGCTGTGTGCTGCCTGGTTACCGTCAGGTTAGTGCAGGAGCCCTTACCGCCACATCAATGAGTGGTAGTAAGGGTGCCCCCCCCCCCCCAAAAAAAAATGGCTGCGTGGCAAGTGCTTTACTTGCTGCACAGCTATTTCCTGCAGAAAAGAAAGACTACCCTTTTACCAGCTGTGGTAAAAGGGGGCCTCAGTGCGCATTAAAAACACATGCTGATGCCAGCGCAGGCCCCCTTTTGCAGCAGCTTGGTAAAAGGGGCCCATAATCTTGCAACCTTAAGCCCTGAATTTGGCCTGTAGGTATCACCCTTGAGTGATGAGCATAACTCCCTCTCCCCCTAGGGGCTGTAACTGCTATGCTGGTAGGGAAATGCACAGGACAAGCATTTAGGGGTATGTTTACTAAGGTGCGTTAGCCTATAAATTTAAGGCTCGTTAAAGCACCTATACAAACGCAAAACATACTATGCATCCAATTTCTCCACTATAGGCAGCAAGCTCTGGAACACCCTACCACAATCGATTCGTATAGTCAATAATCATCTACCCTTCCGGAAACTACTTAAAACTCACCTTTTCAAGCAAGCCTACTCATATGACTTGACTTAAATTAGAAATCCATCTGTGATACCTGGATCTGACTACTTGGCAGAACTTAATATGTTTTTTGTTTTTTTTTTTCCTTTTGAATTCATCTCTCTCCAAACCATTATTATACATTCTTTTTCACAACACTTTACCCAACTTACACCCTCTTCCGTCCCCTACCTCTGTCACCTTCCCCCTTATCCTTTCTTAGTCCACCTCTTTATATATTATATTCAAATGTTTTATCCATTTTGTGCTATCTTGTAAATTTCTTTTATTATGTAAGCTGCATTGAGCCTGCTACAGGTGGGAAAGCACGGGTTATAAATGTTACAATACAATACATTTCTACGGGCGCGTTAGCATTTAACGTGCGTAAACCATTTAGACGTGTTAAAAATGCTAACGAGACCATAGTGCCACTTAGTAAACATAGGCATTAGTTTTTTTTACTGCTTTTCATGATTTTTTTTAACTGTTTTTATTTTGTTTACATCTTTACAGCTTTATTAAATGTTGGATATACCATCCGTCAAATCATCTGCAGTTTACAGTGTCACATTAAAAATTATAGATAGGAAGAAGAGAATTTGATATAAAAATCTACATTAAAAATAATAGCAGCAAATTAGAAGTGTGAATTGAAACAAAAACAATGTTCTCTAAGTTACTGTTCCTGAGGCCAACAGATTCCTTAGCATGTTATTCAAAGGCATTTTAAAATACAAATGTTTTTAAACCCTTTTTAAGCTTTACTAAAGCTGGACTCAAGTAGTCTGGTAAAGTGTTCCAAAACGTAAATCATAGGTCTTATGCCTTAATGAAGATACTGTCCCACATTTGTTTTAATGTATATTGGAATGTTATAGGTTAGCACGTAATATACCAAAGAGCCCTTTTACTAAAGTTTAGTACACTAAACCTTAGTACACGCTAACGGAATTAATGTATGCTAACTGCTATTTTGTACCTACCTATGGGCTTCTTAGCATTTAGCATGCTCTAATTCCATTAGCATGTGCTCAGCTTTAGTAAAAGGGCTCCCAAATTTGCACTTAAGCAATGTGCATCTCGACAATCTGGGGAGCGGAAGACCCGATGACTCGACCTCCCTTACACATAGCAGTATTGTGTACAGCCACTGCATTGTACCAAGGGGTTTGTTGCAAGATCCTTGCTTAGAATGCTTTATTGAATCCAGTAAGCCACTGAGAGCTACTTATGTAGCTAGCATTGTAAACAGCGGAGGTCTGCGAAAAACAAAAAAATTGAATTAAAAACCAACAGTATTAAACTACAGCTTAAGCACAGTGTTGACAAGGGGCCATGCCGACAAGGGTGCCACGCATCTTATGAGACGTTTGACTGGTGTGATTGATTCTAACTAGCTAGTCACATATTAATCCTTTCAGCTTCCATGCACAATTTTTCCTTAAATTAGTCACCCTTATATTCTATCGTATCTATCTATACAGAATATTCCACCTCTGCTTACTCTCTGTGCTATTAAGATATTTTAATATGTACTGTGTTGACATCACAAGTAGCCATAATGGGCAGTGTTTGAATATTATTACTGCCGTCTGGGTTACACTTGCTGTACACTGCCTTAAGTGAACTTCTTCAAAAAGGTGTAAATATATCCTTATAAATACATGAAAAAATAAAAATAAGCATGAATAACAGGTTGTTCAGTCCTGCTTGACAACAATCATCCTTCAAAAGGAATCTGATTAGAGTTTGAAAAAAAAATTCTGCCCTATTTCTGATATGTGTCATTAAAAAACTACCCATCATGACATCTACAGAGTTGCCAAGGGAGCTGACCTCCTAGGCGAGAGATTTAGGACCTATCCTGCCACACTCAGCTCAACCCCTCCCACAGCGGCACTAGAGGTAGCATCTCCTTTCAGTAGCAGCAGGACAGACCTTCCTAAAACATCTTTTCCAGCTGCCGCTGGAGGGGGAGGCCACTCAGCTGGAGATCCCGGTTCCTTTGTGGGACTGCAGGAAATGACCCACAAAAGCAGGAAACTTGGCAGGGTCCCTTTTTATTAAATGCAGTAAAATCTGGGCTTAGCACATTTTAACACGCAGTATTTTCCTGCTTTCTAAGCTCAGATTTAACGCAGCACTTATTTTTTTTTGGGGGGGGGGGGGTTAAAAATATTCTGTTGCAGGTCATGTGCTAATGCTGTCATTAGCATGTGACACCTGCATAGAGTTAACGCTGGAGCACTTACTTAGATGTTTCTACATTAACTCTTTGCTATCCAGTTAATGAGCTAATCATGTATTAGCTGGACAATGTGGGAATATCCACTCTCCACCCATAACACGCCCCTTTCCATAAATATTTTTTTAAATCACGATGTTGGTCAGTACATGCAAACAGGCAAAGCACCACAAAATGCTTTAACACGTTTCTATGGTACCCTGTTCTTGCACTCTAACCACTCGTTAAGGGCTTAATGCCCTTTAGTAAAATGTTCCCATAATTTTTTCATGTTATTGTTAAAATGACATTGTTTTTAGTCTTAATAAAATGGGTGGGATTGAGAGTTTGAGAGAGAACACCTCTGAACGCTGGGCATATATGTTTAAAATCAGGGGTGGCCCAACCATTAGGTAAGAATATTAAATGCCCTGGTGAACTTCAGCCTTGCGCCATCTTCAATTAAATTATTGCTCATTTTCCTTTCCTGAACAGTTTAATAATAAAACTCAACAATCATGATCAGCCCACGACAATCCTATAAAACCCCATAACTGGACATCATATGTTTATTAAATTTCAAATTTGCTCTCTCCCCCCTCCCCCCCCCCCCGAAGCAGCTGCTTGCTTAATGGCTGGACCAGCCCTGCTTAAAATCACCGTTTTACTCTTCTTTAAAAAGTTGCTGCTGCTGCTCAGGCTATTTCCAGTTCCGAAGTGGCGGCTGCAACTTGCCATTGCAGTCTTGCCTGCCATTTTTTCAGCATGGTGGAAGGGGGCAGGAACAATTGGAATGCTCCTGCCCTGAAGACACCACTACACTACCAGGGCCTTTACAAGGTAAGCCGGGGGGGAGGGGGAGGAGGACAGAGTGGTGGGCAGCCTGGGGCGGGGGGGGGGGGGGTGTTTAGATTTCAATAAAGCCTTTGACACGGTTCCGCACAGGCATCTCATAAATAAACTGAGAACCATTGGTATGGGACCTAGAGTAAATGACGGGGTTAAAAATTGGTTGATAGTGCTTGTCCTGAAGGATGTTATCAGTGGAGAGCCATAGGGATCGGTCCTAGGGCCAGCTCTTTTTAACATCTTTGTGAGTGGTATTACAGAAGGGCTATCTGGTAAGATTTGTCTCTTACCAAACTCTACAACAGGGTGGGCACCATGGAAGGGGTGGATGACATAGAGAAGGACCTAGTAAAACATGAGGAATGATTATATATTTGGCAACTGAGATTTAATGCTAAAAAATGCAGGGTCATGCACTTGGGTCACAAGAATCCGAGGGAACGGTACAATATAGGGGGTGAAGTTTTTCTGTGTACAAAGGAAGAGCGAGACTTGGGGGTTATTATGTCTGATGACCTTAAAGTTTCCAAACAGGTAGGAAAAGTGACGGTCATAGCCAGAAAGATGCTTGGGTGCATAAGGAAAGGGATGACCAGCAGGAACAAAGAGGTGATAGTGCCCTTGTATAAGTCTCTGGGAGGCCCCATTAGAGTACTGTGTGCAATTCTGGTAACTGCACTTACGGAAGGATATAAGCAGGATGGAGTTGGTCCAGAGGGCGACTACAAAATTAGTAAGTGATCTTGGACATAAAACTTATAGGGACAGGTTCAGGAACCTTAACATGTATACGCTGGAAAAGAGGAGGGAGAGAGGAGATATGAGAGACGTTTAAATATCTCAGGGGCATTAATGTACAGGAAGTGAGCCTTTTTCAAATGAAGGAAAACCCTGGAATGAGGGGGCATATGATGAGGGTAAGAGGAAATAGGCTTAGAAGGAATCTAAGAAAGTATTTGTTCACTGAAAGGGTGGTGGAAGCATGGAATGGCCTCCCAGAAGAGGTTGTGGAGACGAGGACTATGTCAGAATTTTAGAAAGCATGGGGCAAGCACGTGGGATCCCCTAGGAAAAGGAAGAGTTAGTGGTTACGGAGGATGAGCAGACTAATCTGCCATCACGTTTCTATGTTTTCACCTTTCACCTCCCTCTCCAGGAATCCCATTACTCTCTCTGACTTTCTCCTTCCCCAGTCTGCTAATCCCTCCTCTATCTTTCACACATTCTCTAGTCCCCCATTTCCATCCTCTGTACTCACCCTTTCAGCCCTCATCTACCCCCACTGCTTCTCATCTAATTACCAGCCCCTGCTCCATCCCTGTCTCTCCTTCCTTCCCTTATCTCTTACTTTCTACCCCATCTCCTATTGCCTCTCTTTGGCCATATTAACTCCATTTCCACCCTCACTCAACCCCTTCGGACCTATCTTCTTCCTATCTCGTACTGTTCAAATACAAGATAAGTGACCACTAAAAGTACTAATATAAACAAAAATTAAACTAAAATCCAAGATGCCAGACTCTGAATGTAGTGCAACACCAGAGAAATAGAATTTCTTCCTGAACAGTGCATAATAATGCCAGCAGATGTAAATTCTCAAAACGAACATAATTCAGTCAGTAAACTGAAAATAAGATCAATGTTTGTACCTTTGTTCTCTATTTTTTTTTAAAAATCATCTTGTTCCCAATGCCTGGTTCTGTTTCCCTCCCTCTGCGCGCTCAACTACTTCCAGGACCTCCTGTCTATTGTGCTGTTTCTTTTCTTGCCTACTTTCTTCTTCATTTCCTATCCTACATCTATTTTTAGCACTGATCTTTCAAGTTCAGCTTTCTTCCATTTTTCTGCCTCCTTCTCAACTATCCCTTCCCTTTCATCCATATGCAGCATGCCCCCCGCTCCCCTCCCTTCCATCCATGTGCAGCATATCTCCCCTCTCCTGGAACAGAATGCAACTCAACAAGCACGTGATAATCGAATCAAACGTAGAGGCTGAGCAAATCAGCCGGGCTGCTGCATTTTGAATCAGTTGAACTTTCTTTAGCAGCATACTTGAGCAATATAGCTCGAACCAACAATCTGAAATTTCCACCATCAAGGAATTTACGAATAGTTCTCAGTTTTTTCATAAATAAAAAGACTTGCACGAGTACGAGGAGAGACTTGCTTGGAGGAAAGGAGAAACAGGGGTAATATGATACAGATGTTCAAATATTTGAAAGGTATTAATCCGCAAATTAACCTTTTCTGGAGATGGGAAGGTCGATAGAACTAGAGGACATGAATTGAGGTTGAAGGGGGGCAGACTCAGGACTAATGTCAGGAAGTATTGTTTCACGGAGAGGGTGGTGGATATGTGCAATGCCCTCCCGCGGGAGGTGGTGGAGATAAAAACGGTAATGGAATTCAAACATGCGTGGGATAAACACAAAGGAATCCTGTTTAGAAGGAATGGTTCCGTGGAATCTTAGTGGAGATTGGGTGGCGACGCCGGTAATTGGAAACAAAATGGGAGCTGGGCAGACTTCTACGGTCTACACCCTGATCGTGACTGAATAGATAGGGATGGGCTGGAGTGTAAATTTTAAGGGGCTTCGATGTTAGCTTCAGAACTTAGTACAAGAACAGTACTGGGCAGACTTCTACAGTCTGTGCCCTGAGAAAGGCACGGACAAATCAAACACGGGTATACATATAAAGTATCACATACCATGTAAAATGAGTCTATCTTGTTGGGCAGACTGGATGGACCGTACAGGTCTTTATCTGCTGTCATTCATTTACTAAGTTGCAAACAAGAGTTTGGACATGTTGAGAAAAGGATAACAAATCATCTACTTCAACCCCTAAACTTTTGGAACAAGATACAAATGAAAATGAATCTAAGGCTATTTTAAAGCCCTGAGGAAATCCAACAATGGGAGGACCTAGCCAGAGAAATGTGATTTTTATCACGATTAAGTTTACGATAACTGTATAGAGTCCATTGCTCAATCATCTGTACACACTTTGTGTGGATTTCAAACTATTGGGCCAGTCGTGTGATGTTGGAAATAAGAGTGATATCATCCACATATATAAAATAAGGAATTTCAAGTTCTAGAAGTCGTCCTAATTAAATAGAGAAGGAGACAAGACAGAGCCCTGGGGAACTCAGCACTCAGGGTTCCAGTTTGATGACAATTCTCCATCCTTCTGAACTTTGTAATTACGTGAGGTTAAAAAAATCTTAAACCAAAATAGAGCAGTCCCAGTAATCCCCAATTCACTCAGTCTAGTGCGTAAAAGATCACAGTTAAGCTGTGGATGCAGCAGCTGCACAGGGAGAACTTAGGTGGTTAGGCTTAGTTGGCCTAGGCAGTGGTGGCGAATGTTTTGAAGAGACATGCCTGTCCACTGTTGCAGTCAATGCCAGGTGCACAGCATCTTGAAGGGATTGGTCCTCTGGATGGCTCAGAACCAGCTCTTGATAGCCTCCACATCTTTGGTGATCCCCAAAATTCTATAAGATAGGAGATAGAGGGCACCTGCATTATTCCAGTGTACCTACAGACATCTGTACAAAGCCTCCCCTAGCATAATATCAGCATCTTCCTGTACAGGGGCAGATCATCTGCTGTGGTATCCCACGGATATGTGAGGCTGGTAGGTGCTAGTTGGGCCAAACCTGTGCGCATTATGAGATGATGCTTCCAGCCTCAGTGGTATGCAGCCCATGACTGCATATATGTGGCAGTACATGAGGGTGATGTTGATAGCTGTATGACAGATGCCCCCTCCCCCCCCCAGAGCAAGCTATCATATCCTTTCAGAACACTGTAGTCAGGGCAGATAATTGGGGTGTGCCAAGGTGGTCTGCACATTGGAGGCGGACAGGCCAGAGATAGTGCAGTTGTTCATGGCACTTTTGTACCCATGTGCACTGTGAATTTATACTGGCCACCCTCTCACGGTTGGGGACGCCCAAATCTGAAAATTTAGGTTGACCTTAGAGATGGTTGTCCTTAGACTTGGTCGTTTCTGATTTTCGGCGATAATGGAAACTGAGGACGCCCATCTCAGAAACAACCAAATCCAAGCCCTTTGGTCGTGGGAGGAGCTAGCATTCGTAGTGCACTGGCCCCCTCACATGCCAGGACATCAACCGGGCAACCTAGGGGGTACTGCAGTGGACTTCATAAATTGCTCCCAGGTGCATAGCTCCCTTACCGAGTGTGCTGAGCCCCCCCCCCAAAAAAAACCCCAAGACCCACTACCTACAACTGTACACCACTACCATAGCCCTTATGGATGAAGGGGGGCAACTAGATGTGGGTACAGTGGGTTTCTGGTGGGTTTTGGAGGGCTCACATTTACTACCACAAGTGTAACAGGTAGGGGGGATGGGTCTGGGTCCGCCTGCCTGAAGTGCACTGCACCCACTAAAACTGCTCCAGGGACCTGCATACTGCTGCGATGGACCTGAGTATGACATTTGAGGCTGGCAAAAAATATTTTTAAAGAAATTTTTTGAGGGTGGGAGGGGGTTAGTGACCACTGGGGTAGTAAGGGGAGGTCATCCCCGATTCCCTCCGGTGGTCATCTGGTCAGTTTGGGCACCTTTTCGTGGCTTGGTCGTAACAAAAAAAGGACCAAGTAAAGTCGTCCAACTGCTCGTCAGGGACACCTTTCTTTTTTCAATTATGGGTCGAGGACACCCATGTGTTAGGCACGGCCAAGTCTCGCCTTTGCTTTGCCTCTGGCACGCCCCTGGGAACTTTGGTCGTCCCTGCGATGGAAAGCAGTTGGGGACGCCCAAAATCGGCTTTTGACTATGCCGATTTGGGCGACCCTGGGAGAAGGATGCCCATATTCCGATTTGTGTCGAAAGATGGGCGTCCTTCTCTTTCGAAAATAAGCTTGTAAATCCTAGAGAACACAACAGTCTCTTAGAGGAAGAAAAAACATGCTGAATTATCTTTTCCTTAGTGTCAATGCACAACCTGCATATCATTTCAAAACATAAATAGCGAATATGTCACTTTTCTCTGGAGCGTCTTGCACAAAATATTTGCATAGGAATAGATCTACATGTAGTTGCTTGCTAATAAATAAATTAAAAAATAAAAAGCCTGATGAAAAATGGAGCTTTGTGTTAAGTCTTCCATTTTTTTCTGAAACAACTTATTTAGAAACAAGGCCTATTTGTGCTAACAGGCAGGCGCTTGCTCTCTCCTGCCAGGTATTTGTTCTTTGATGCCTTTCATATGAAGTGAAAACATGCCTAGGCTGGATATTTGCATTAGTATCAAATGAACATACTGTTTGACTTGTCAAGATACTACCAATTGTGTTATTGGATTGCAGGAGAATAATAGCACCAGCAAATGTGCTTGCACAGAGATAGCTACATCACCTTATTCTCTGTCTTAAACTCCTGCTGCTCTGTTTTGTAATTATAGCATTCACTCTCTATAGATTCCTTATAAGATAAACACACATACAGGTAAAACTGTACATCACAGCACTTCCTTTAATTATAAATAGTTGTTTTAAATACGTGTGGAAGATATCAGACTGCTTGAGTTCTATAGTGACTGAACTCAAGGCAAAAACAATACAGTTTGCCTTTTACCATTCTGAAGTTAGATCTGGAAAGACGACCTTATGAGGCTTCCAGCAGCTGGTCTGGTGGGGATTCTCTACCCTACGGACTTTAGAGGTGCAAAGTGTGTGGGGTAAAGAATGCACAAGGACTTCATTAAACCCTATGCATTTTCGGGACTCCAACTCTTAGTGTCACCCCATTTTCCAACTGGGCAGGAAGGTAGGGATTTACGATTACTTGTCTTTTCCAAATTCAGGGGCCTTTTTATTAAGGTGCACCAAAAAGTGACCTGTGCTGGTGTAGGCGTGTGTTTTGGACGTGCACAGGTTAATTTTTCAGCGCGCCAGGAAAAAAAGGCCGTTTTTTGTGGCCGAAAACAGACGTGTGGCAAAATTCAAACCAGCGTGCATCCATTTTTGGCCTAAGACCTTACTGCCACCCATTGACTTAGCGGTAAAGTTTCACGCTCTAACTGGGCAGTAAGCATCAGCGCGTGTAAACTGCCGATTACCGCCAGGAAAGCACCACACAGTAGAAAATAGAAAATATTTTCTACCGCGTGTTTTGGATGCGTATCAAAAATGGAATTACCACCTGGGGCGTGCGGTAGCTCCAATTTGATGCGTGTAGGTGCCTACGCACCTTAGTAAAAGGGCCCCTCAAGTTCAAGAGATTATATTCAGGTACATGGAAAGAGTCATTGTTGCCAGCAGACCCATCACTTGTTCTTTGAATCCAATACCTTTATGATGGATCAATGAACTGACACTTGGCCATCTTCCTATTGCCACAATAATCATTCATAATAGCTTAGCCTCCAGTCAACTTCCCAGTTCCTGGAAGCAAGCCATTTTCATCCTATTCTCAAAAAATCCTATTTGGATGCATCTATGTGTGGTAACTATGAACCGGTATTGCATCTTCCTTATTTATCCAAAGTGGTTGAGAAGGTTGTTTTCTCCCAGCTCTGAGATTTCTTGGATAAAACTAATGTACATCTTTGTCAAGATGGTTTCAGACTCTGTCACAGTACAGAATCCATTATAACCGCACTGCTCAGTGAGGTTCATTGTTTGTTTTTTTGACTCAGGTAAGCTTGTCCCTGGACCTATCCTTAGCTTTTAATGTAGTCAATCATCATTTATTTCTAAACACATTTTGCTGGTCTCAGGCTCAAAGGTAATGTTTTACAGTTGGCATCCTCCTTACAAGGCAGGTCTTTTTATGTTTCTTCTGGTTCTACATGTTCCAGTCCCTTGTGGTGTCTCTCAAATATCTGATCTTGCACCACTCCTCTTCAAAAAGTCCCTGGACAAGGCTTCAGCTAGCAGGGGTTGGGGACCCCTGTCAGCAAAACCAGGAGCCCAGAGGAAATTTGAGGGGACCCAGGCCCCCATGGTCCCACGTAACTACGCCACTGATGCGAGCACGCTAGCTGGATGACACGTGCATGCTCATTCCTCGTCCATGACATGCCCCTTCCTGAAAAAGTAAAAAAAAAACCCTATAATGTGGAATTAGTGCGCAGTGATAGGGAAATTACTGCAAAATGCTTTAATGTGTTTTGCATTAAGCCTTTTTCCTACATTAAGGGCTAAATTATATATATGGCACCTGAAAATTCTATGTGGAAAATGAATATGCCAGACATATTCTGTAAAGCATGCCTAAATTTTGTAGAATAGGCTTAATTTTCACGCAATATACAGAATTATGCTGAGCTCCTCTCCACATGATCAAATTTAGTCACGGCTATTTATGCTATGTTTTAATTGGTGTAAATCCTGACGCCTAAATTAGGCACAGAGGAGCAGATTCTATATATGGCGCCTAGATTTACGCATGGAATATGTGCATAACTTAATTAGCGTGACCAGCCAATCAGCATTTTTAACAGTACTTAATAAGCAATAATAAGCACTAATTGGCAATAATCACAATTTATGCACAGAAATTGCTAAGCATATTCTATAAAGAACTGCACTAAAATTGTAAAGTGCACAGTTCAAAATAAACGTGTATACTTTAAAAGAGGCGTGTTTATGGGCATTCCAAAAGTTCCACGCATAATTACAGAATACAGATTAGTGCATCTAAATCTACATGTGCAGATTTACACCAGGTTTTTATTGGCGTAAATGGGCATGCATAGATTTAGGCGCTATGGTATTAACCAAGCCTATTCTATAAATTGTGCCTAAATCATATAGAATATGTTCAGTTCTGTGTGGATTTTTTAGGCGTCATATATAGACTCTGGCCCAGAGCGGGTGTATTCTATAACAACACACATAAATTTTAGAAATGCCCATGCCTCGCCCCTGGCCATGCCCCTTTTCAATTATGCGACTTAGAATTTATGTATACCACATTACAGAATACGCTTAGCGAGTTGTGTGTGGAAATTGTAATGCCAATTGGTGCTGATAATTGCTTAACATCCAATTAACTGTGCTGATTAACTAGTTAATTAAGTTATGCAGATTGTTACAGTATATACTTTGATTTCCATGTGGAAATTAAGGCACGATATATAAAATCCCAGGGAAAGCATACATTTTTTATTTTTTGTCTATTAGATTGTAAGCTCTTTGAGCAGGGACTGTCTTTCTTCTATTTTTGTGCAGCGCTGCGTATGCCTTGTAGCGCTATAGAAATGCTAAATAGTAGTAGTAGTAGTAGTAGTATTAGCGCTTAATGTGGTTTAGTAAAAGGGCCCCTAAGTTTTTTGTACATAGACATCGTTGAGTTTGCATTTCAAAACATAGCATAACATAACATAACATTTTGACTTGTATCCTGCTCCTACCTTACAGTTCTAAATGGGTCACAGAGAGCCAAGAGGCCAGAACCATTCTCTGGGAATAACATACACAAATAATAAAGAAGAATTACAAATCAGTCTCATAATACAAACTTCTTAAACAGAAGATAGGATAGAGAAGGCAAGAAAATTTGAGGGAAATTCTTCTACAATCTCGGAGCCTGAATTGCTAGAGCTTTCTCAAAAAATATTAGGCGCTTTTTACCCTTAATTGAAGGATAGGCAAAAAAAAAAATCTGAATTACCAAATCTCCTGGCTCTAGAAACAACAATAAAAAAGAAATGAGGGAGAAAGTAAGTGGGAAACAGACCATGATATACTTAAAAAAAAAAAAGAAGCTAATTTAAAAAGAACCCTAGCCTCTATTGGTAGCCAATGAAGCTTAACATAAAACGGTGAAACGCTATCATATTTAGATATTCCAAAACTTAAGCATGATCTGGAGTCTCTTCAATAACCTCTTAACACAGCCCAAGTACACTGAATTGCAGTAATCAAGATAGAATGGTAAAAGTGCATGTGTTAAGCACGCAGATTGGTGTATTTCAAAATAGCTCAGAATACTGCACAATTTCTTAATTAAAAAGAAACATTTCTTAACTAGGTTATTGACCTGTGTTTCCATAGAAATTGAACTATCAACCTTGACTACCTAAGATCTTAATAACTGTTGAAAGATTGTGATCCACTTGGTTGATAATAAGAGTTTTAGGAATACACTCTGGCTTAGGGCGTCTTTTACTAAGGCACACTCTCGTTTTTAGCACGCGCTAAAATTGGATGCACATTAAACGTTAGAGACGCCCATAGGAATGGATTGGCATCTAACCATGAGCGCTTCTTAGTAAAAGGGGGTCTAAGTGTCAAAACACAAGAATTTTGTTTTCTCTGTATTGAGTTTAAACTTGTGATAACGCATCCATTTATCCAATAAATCAATGCAAAAATGAGCTCTGGTAAGAGCCATATCAAGAACAGAGTATAGTGGAATCAGCACAGAAATGTCATCAGCATAAATATAATGAAGAAATCCATTACTTCCTAATAGGAAACCCAAAGATCGCAAGAACACATTAAATATGGGAGACAGGGGAGATCCCTATTGCACGCAACATGTGTTGTGCCATTGAAAAGATATATAATTTCTCAATTTGACCTTGTAAGATCTTCTGGTCAAAAACCTTTTAGAAAACTCCCTGTAATTCCAACCTCCTCAAGATTTTGTAAGATGAGAGTATGATCCACTAGATCAAAAGCTAAGAACAAATCAAACAAGTAATAAAGCACTCTTTCCTTCACTCAGGAGTGCCCTGACATGAACTATAAGAGAGAGATCAAAATTGTTTCTGTACTAAAAAGAACATGAAATCCAGCCTGAGAAGTATGAAGAATATCATAAGGTCAAGATATTGAGCTGAAGTGGCAAAACTCTTCCAAGTCCTGTGTCCTGTTTGTAGTTCTCTTTTAAATGATCTGTAGCTTTGTTCATAGGAGCCAACTTTTCAAAATTATTGGGGGTTCTAAGCCCAATGGAAGTAACCCCTCCCTGGACACATAAAAGGAATTTTCTCAATATTGAGGGTGCTCAAGCACCCACAGCACCCACAGAGTCGGCTCCAATGGCTTTGTTTCATCATTGCATTTTCAAGTCATGGGATGATGCAATGTGTTTCAACAATGAACACTTCTCATCCTAAATGTTTCACTTCTGGACTTGCAGACGCATTGAAAATTCTTTTCCTGGTTCTATTCCTTTGTTAATTAGGTTTTTTCTTTTCTTTTTCTTTTTAAGCTTAAGAACACAAGAATATAAGCATTGCCATACTAGGACGGACTGAAAGTCAATCAAGCCTAGTATCCTGTTTTTAACAGTGGCTAATCCAGGTCACAAGTATCTGGTTTGATCCCAGAACAGTAAAACAGATTTTATGCTGCTTATCCTAGAAATAAGCAATGGATTTTCCCAAGTCCATTTTAATAATGGCTTATGGACTTTTCTTGTAGGAAATTATCCAAACCTTTTTTAAACTCCACTAAGCTAACTGCTTTTATCGCATTCTCTGGCAATGAATTCCAGAGTTTAATTACACATTGAGTGAAGAAATATTTTCTCCAGTTTGTTTTAAATTTACCACTTAGCAACTTCATTGTGTGCCCCCCTAGTCCTAGTATTTTTGGAAAGAGTAAACAAGTGATTCATCTCTACACATTCCACTTCACTCAGTATTTTATAGACCTCTATCATATCTCCCCCTTTGCCATCTGTTCTCCAAGCTGAAGAGCCCTAGCTGCTTTAGCCTTTCCCCATAGGGAAGTCATCCCATACACTTCATCATTTTCATCACCCGTACTTTTTCTAATTCTGCTATATCTTTTTTGAGATTTGGTGACCAGAATTGCATACAGTATTCGAAGTGTGGTCGCACCATAGAATGATACAAAGGCATTATAACATTCTCATTTGTATTTTCCACTACTTTCCTAATAATTCCTAACATTTATTTGTTTGATTTCTTAGCCACCGCTGCACACTGAGTAGAGGGTTTCAATGTATCATCAATGATGACATCAATATCCTTTTCCTGGGCAGTGATTCCTAATGTGGAATCTTGCAACACATAGCTATAGTTTGGGTTCCCCTTTCCCACATGCATCATTTTGCAATTGCTCACATTAAATGTCATCTGTCAAGTCTCCCAGTCTTGTAAGGTCCTCTTGCAATTTTTCACAATACTCTTCAGATTTAACAACTTTGAATAACGGTGTCATCAGCAAATTTAATTACCTCACTAGATATTCCCATTTTTAAATATGTTCAAAAGCAGCGGTCCCAGCACATACCCCTGGGGAACCCTACTATCTATTCTTCTCCATTGAGAATACTGACCATTTAACCCTACTCTCTGTTTTCTATCATTTAACTAGTTTTTAATCCACAATAGGACATTACCTTCTATCCCATGGTTAACGCGCATTAAAAATAACGCGCCTATAACACTGCTCAGTAAACAGGGCCCATAGTAAGTACAGCATTGTAATGATTAGTTAAATTCTCATGATTATGTAAGTGACTGGAACTATTTTTCCAGTCATTGAATCCAAAATTGAAGGCAGGTTCTTTCTTATAACAATAGACAGTGATAACAATAGAAAGAGAATATAGACGCCATTCTCTTGGCAATATTTCTTTGTGTTAAGCTGCTGTTTGTGTGTCCATATTTTCTCACAGAAGCAGACAAATCACCAATGTTTTAGGTTTGTTTAATAAAAAAAAATGTTTTGCAGGTTTCAACAAAAAGTCATTCAACTGGATCAGTATAATAGCTAGCAATGTTTTTGTCTGGACAGGACTGTTGTATGATGTTCATTTCCCAGGTAGTTCCTTTTATAGTTTTAACTTCCTCTTCTGTTATGAAACCTTCTGTTTAGCCATGAAAACCTGTTCCTCAACCTCCTCTGCCTTGAAAACCTGCATCTCTGCAGTTGAATATTGCTAGTCTGCACCAGAGAGCCATCAACCTGTGATTCAGACTTTTCTGTTACTGTGAACATGGTACCAGTGAAAGGAATTGCTAGGGTCCACCTTGGGGGTCAGCACTCAAGAAAAAGATCTAGGTGTCATAGATGCATGTGTGGGAAAATGTGGGATATAAGTCACAAATAAATAAATAAAATAAATAATATGCTGAATCTTCTGCTCAGTGTGCGGTGTGGGTCAAGGAAGCAAACAGGATGCTAGGAATTATTAGGAAAGGGATGGTGAATAAGACTGGAAATACTATAATGCCTTTGTATTGCTCCATGGTGCAACTGCACCTTGAGTTTTGCATTCAGTTCTAGTCACCATATCTCAAAAAAGATATAGTGGAATTAGAAAAGATTCAAAGAAGAGTGACCAAAATGATAAAGGGGATGGAACTCCTCTCATATGAGGAAAGGCTAAAGAGGTTAGGACTCTTCAGCTTGGAAAAGTGACGGATGAGGGGAGATATGATTGAGGTCTACAAAATCCTGAATGGTGTAGAACGAGTAGATGTAAATCGTTTTTTTTTTTACTCGCTCCAAAAGTACAAAGACTAGGGGACACTCGAGGAAGTTACATGGAAATACTTTTAAAACAAATAGGAGGAAATATTTTTTCACTCAATGAATAGTTAGGCTCTGGAACTCTTTGCCAGAGGATGTTGTAACAACGGTTAGCATATCTGGGTTTAAAAAAGGTTTGGACAAATTCCTGGAGGAAAAGTCCATAGTCTGCTATTGAGACAGACATGGAAAGCAACTGCTTGCCCTGGGATTTGCAGTATGAAGTGTTGCCACGATTTGGGTTTCTGCCAGGTATTTGTGACCTGGCTTGGCCACTGTTTGGAAAATACTGTGATAGATGGACCATTGGTCTAACCCAGTATGGGTACTCTTATCTTCTTATGTCTCTTTCTTTTGCATTTTACTACTGCTGAAATGTATCCTGCTCTTATATGTCACCTTTGATATTTCTCCTTCATGGATACTAAGGGGCCGATATTCAGACTGCGTGAGGTAGCCCAGCAAACTCCCACGGTTGGCGGTGAGGCCAGATATTCAATGCAGGGCCATTTCCAGTGACCAACATTAAATATCTGGTTTGTTTTTGGCCATTTTAAACTTAGGGGGTTGCTTACTAAATGGAGAGGAGCAAGATGGGTAGGTTTCACACCCGGGATTCCAACTATAAGTCCCAGGATCCTAGGGGCTGGGAAGCCACACCCCCACGGAGGCATAAGTTTCCCAAAAGCCGGAGAAGGGAGGAGGACTACAGTTCCCAAGAACCCCTGCAAAGCCCTGGGGGCAAGCAAAGGGAGCAGCAAGGGAACTACAAGTCCCAGGATCCCGAGGTAGAGGAGGGGGATTTGCTGAGGAGGAATAATCAGGAGGGAGAGTACCAGCTGGGGACCATAAAGGGAGAGGAGCCCATGAAATGGGAGGTAGAGAGAGAGGTCAGAGAGGAGATCCAAGCCCAAGATGACTGGGGAAGTGAGCCCATGGAGATTGTTGCTCTAGCTCAGGTACAAGGGAAGAAGTTGAAAGGCTTCATAACAAACCTTCAAAGCTGGGGAAAGCTTGGAGGAAAAGTTAAGCAGCTGTTCCACTCAAGGGGGAAAGAGGTGCCGTGCTGTAAAGCAATGAATGATTTCAGCTGTGGGCAGAAGTCAGACCCGGCTGGAGAAACAGGTAGTGACCTGAACTGTGTCCAGGAACCTGGCCATGCTGGGGAAGCAGTGAGTGATTTGAGCTATATCCAGAAGTCATGCCATGCTGGGGAAGCAGTGAGTGATTTAAACTGTGTCCACAAGTCATGCCATACTAGGAAACAGTGAGTAATTTAAACTGTGTCCAGAAGTGGTGCCAGGCTGGGGAAACAGTGAATGACTGGAACGATGTTCAGAACACTGCCATGCTGGTGAAACAGAGTGATTTAAAACTGTGTCTAGGAATCAGGCCATGCTGGGGATGCAGTGAATGATTTAAACTGTATCCAGAAACTGTGGCTGGTGGGGGTGGAAGGAACAAGGGGTGATATGTGCTCCTCACAATGTAACCCATAATTGCACTGTAACAAATTGTATTTCCATCATTCACAATGTATTGTAAGCCACACTGAGCCCGCAAATAGGTGGGAAAATGTGGGATACAAATGCAATAAAATAAAATAAAATAATAAATAAAATAAACCAAGGACTGTGTCTGGAAGAGCAAATGTCTTGACCTTGCTGATGGAATAAAGCGGTTTTTAGCATATTTTTGGAGTCTGCTCCTGGGAGTGCTTTGTCCAGGGAAGGGCCCTTCCAGGGTCAGCTGAGTTCATACTTGCAGGAAGGCCTGAAAGTGGGGGCCTGCTGACAATGTAAAAAAGAGGAACCCAAACTATAACTACTTGATGCAAGGTTCCACATTAGGAGTCACTGCCTAAGAAAAGAATCTAGGTGTCATTGTTGGTGATATGCTGAAACCTTCTGCTCAGTGTGCAGCGGTGGTTAAGAAAGCAAATAGAATGTTAGGAATTATTAGGAAAGGAATGGAAAACAAAAATGAGAATGTTATAATGCCTTTGTATCACTTATGGTGCAACCACACCTAGAATACTGTGTGCAATTCTGGTCACCACATCTCAAAAAAGATATAGCAGAATTAGAAAAAGTACAGAGAAGGGTGATGAAAATGATAAAGTAGATGGGATGACTTCCCTATGGGAAAAGGCTAAAGCAGCTAGGGATCTTCAGCTTGGAGAAGAGATGGTTAAGGGGAGATATGATAGGAGTCTATAAAATACTGAGTGAAGTGGAATGGGTAGAGGTGAATTGCTTGTTTACTCTTTCCAAAAAATACTAGGACTGGGAGACACAGAATGAAGCTTCTAAGTAGTAAATTTAAATCAAACTGAAGAAAATATTTCTTTACTTGACGTGCAATTAAATCCTGGAATTTGTTGCCAGAGAATGTGATAAAAGCAGTTAGCTTAGCAGGGTTTTAAAAAGTTTTGGTACTTTCCTAAAAGAAGACTCCATAGACCATTATTAAGATGGACTTTGGAAAATCCATTCCTTATTTCTAGGATAAGCAGCATAACATCAGTTTAACTGCTTTGGGATCTTGACAGGCACTTGTAACCTGGATTGGTCACTGTTGGAAACAGGATACTGAGCTTGATGGACCTTCAGTCTGTCCAAATATGCTTAAAAGTTTATTGGTCATCTATTGAAGAGTTATTAGTTCTTTGGGGGATTTTGTTATATGTTCTTGTACCACTGCTTTGTTACTTGAATACTGTCTGGTCAAGCTTTTGCACAGGATTTTTAAGGTATGACAGCACAGTTTATTAGTTCTCAGTCTCAACCTGCTGGTAGAATGGTACAAACCCAAGCATCTCGACTGGTCTGGAGGAACTTGAGGAAAGAAAATTAGCAGGTAAGAACTAATTCAGCTATTGTCTGGTATCTGAATAACTTACATGGATAATTTAGAATTGTAAGTTATCCAGACAATTTGTCTAGATAGGTGACTGAATAATTCCACAATCTGGGTAAGTTTTAGGATGACTCGGCTTCAGAAATGGTCTGTAAGTCCACTATGTGAATCGTGCCTCTGAATATCCTGGTCAGCAGCACTTAGCTGAATAGCAGGAGCTGTTATCCACAGAAGTGTTTTTAATATTGATCCTAGACTTTTTAAACTGGGAAAAATGCCCATATATGTTACCCTGGATATAAATACAAAAATCAGTAGAATTCTGGAAAAAGCCAATCAGCTGCCAATCCTAACATGAGTCCTGAGCACATCTGAGTGAGTTCTCCTAAATTTGGACCCTAGGTATGTTCTCAGTTTGTCAATGTTTTAATCTAACCCTGCCCCTGACAACTGATTAATTAGTTGGCAGTACACATAAGAGAGCGGAACAATTGAAAGTTTCACAGTAGATATAACAACAAAGAAAATATATCTGACTATCTGTAAGTGCACTATATTAGAGCTAGGGAATTATTTATAATCCTTTTGTGTATATGTGTGTGTATGTAGAAAGACCAGGGGACCCTCAATGAAATTACATGGAAATACTTTTAAAACAACTCAGAGAAAATATTTCTTCACTCGACATGTAATTAAACTCTGGAATTCGTTGCCAGACACTGTAGTAAAAACAGTTAGCTTAGCGGGGTTTAAAAAAAGGTTTGGATGGCTTCCTAAAGGAAAAGTCCGTAGACTATTATTAAAATGGACTTGGGGAAAATCCACTGCTTATTTCTGGGATAAGCAGCATAAAATGTTTTGTACTTTTTTGGGATCTTGCCAGGTACTTGTGACCTGGGTTGGCCACTGTTAGAAACGGGATACTATTCTTGATGGACCTTCGGTCTCTCCCAGTATGGCAATAGTTATGTGCTTATGTACTTATAGGCACAAAGACAAAGACAAACACACACACATACATGTACAAATTACACACACAAAGGAACACCTACACACACACACACACACACACACACACACACACACATGCAAGGATATCTACCACCTTCCCCCCCCCCCCCCCCCACACACACACAAAGACACCTATATACATACTTCATATAGCCCCTCTCACCCTTATGACTGACATTTAGCCATATCTTTTCACAACCAATCCCTGAACAGACATGCATGAATTTGAATAGAGGAAGGGGAGGTATATCATCATTTTGTCACCCTTTAACTGTGCACTTTTCAGCTTTTCATATATCCTGGCAATGTGAATTTAATTAATAACATTCCTCCAGTTTAGCTTGAACCAACTGGGGTTATACTGGATTGGCCAATTCTCTTACTGATTAAAAAATATGTGGCCTTGTCGCATCCTGTAGTTGGTCGCAGGAGCTCTTTTGGAAACTGCAGTGGCGATCAGGCGACCCAAGCTCCTAAATCCTTCCCAGGCTCATGGAAAAGATAGTTTTCAAGGCCCTTAGGAATGTGGAAAGTCGTCTCGTCAAGTTTCAGCAGAAAAGAAAGCCACACCACACATCTGCTGGGGCTTGTTTTTAGAAAAAACATTCACTGGGACACTTGATGTGTGTGAATAACTTGGCAATTGACACACTGAGATTTGGTATAATCCATGCAGAAATTTAAAAGACCAAACTCGGTTCAAAAATCACAAACCTTGCTATCTTCAAAACCACTTCCTAGCAAAGGTGCTCTCTGGAGAGGAACCCAATCTGGGTTTTCCCCACATTGTTACCTGTACCCTTTAGTGTCCAATGTTCCAGTAATAAGCCATATGGGAACATTGAACACTAAAGGGTTAAAGTAGGCTTTGAGGATTTATTTATTTAGAGCTATATTCTATACTAGTAAAAAAAGGTCCGTTTCTGGAGCCAATGAAACGGGCGCTAGCAAGGCTTTCCTGTGCCCCCCCCCCCCACCGAACGCATCTTGGTTGTTAGTGACGGCATTGCGCCGCTGTGGCCGCCGTCGATGTGTGACTGTGGCCCCCCCACCCAACGCACCTTCGTCGTCAGTGGGTGGCCCATTGTGGCACCCTGGCCGTCGTCGATGTGAGTGAATTGCTCCGCCTCAGCCCTCAATGTCATAACGTTTGACGCGAGGGCGGGGCCCTGAGACTGTGATTTTCTTGGCTTCAGATCTTCGAACTTACGAACCTTGGCTTCAGTGACGTCATCAGACAATAGAACTTTGAGGGTGAGTTTTATACTAAAACTAAAAAAATTGGTGCCGAAAAAGTGCTGTTCTATAAACCATGCTTAAAGTTATGTGCGGTTTATAGAATAGCGCTTACGTCCAGGGGTTGTGTGTAAATGTAGGCACCGCAGTAACGAAAATGTGGAGCTCCCATATTCTATGATTCCACATGTAACTCAAAACCATGCCCCTAATCTGCTCCAAAACGCCAATGTTGTTCCCATTTTTGTGCTCCCTTTTTTTGGCTGCGTGTAAAATTTAGGCATGTAAGTTCTAATTAACTCCGGCTTGTTATGTAATTAAATTGTGCATGCAAATTGGGCTCACACCCAAATTTGCATGTACAAGTTTTATAGAATTTGGGGATTAAGGGCTAATTATCAGTGTGGTTTAAGCCATCCAGCCAATGCTTTCACCAACCAAGCAGAATCCAGGAAGTGCCAGGGCAGTCCAGGGGCCAATGTCTTGGAAAGAAGAGTACAATGAGACTGAAAGTGGGTTTGTGAGATATATAGAGAGATGTTGGTAGCCGTGTTAGTCCACTTTTGAGCTCATTTTTGAAAGAGAAGGAGGTCCATCTTTTGACATAAATCGGAAGATGGACGTCCTTCTCCCAGGGACATTTTTATTTTATTTTTTATTTTTGTTACATTTGTACCCCGCGCTTTCCCACTCATGGCAGGCTCAATGCAGCAGGCAATGGAGGGTTAAGTGACTTGCCCAGAGTCACAAGGAGCTGCCTGTGCCGGGAATCAAACGCAGTTCCTCAGTTTACCAGGACCAAAGTCACCACCCTAACCACTAGGCCACTCCTCCACTCAAATCGGTATAATTGAAACCCGATTTAGGATGTCTCCAACTGCACTCTGTCGCAAGGAAGCCAAAGTTCAAGGGGGCATGTCGGAGGCGTAGCAAAGGTGGGACTTGGGCGTGCCTAATACTTGGACTTGGAAATCCTTGACCCATAATTGAAAAAAACAAGGACGTCCCTGACGAACACTTGGACATTTTCACCTGGATCTGTTTTTCTTATGACTAAGGCACAAAAAGGTGCCCGAAATAACCACATGACCACCGGAAAGAATCGGGGATGACCTCCCGTTCCTCCCCCAGTGGTCACTAACCCCCTCCCACCCTCAAAAATCATCTTTAAAAATATGTTGTGCCAGCCTTAGATGTCATACTTGGGTCCATGACAGCGCATGCAGGTCCCTGGAGCAGTTTTAGTGGGTACTGCAAGTGCTCTTCAGACAGGCAGACCCAGGCCCATCCCCCCACCTGTTACATTTGTAGAAGAAACAGCGAGCCCTCCAAAACCCACCAGAAATCCACTGTACCCACATCTAGGTGCCCCCTTCACCCATAAGGGCTATGGTAGTTGTGCACAGGTGTGGGTAGTGGATTTTTAGGGGGGTTGTGGGGCTCAGCACACAAGGTAAGGGAGCTATGTTCCTGGGAGCAATTTATGAAGTCCACTGCAGGGCCCCCTAGGGTGCCTGGCTGGTGTTCTGGCATATCAGGGGGACCAGTGCACTACAAATGCTGGCTCCTCCCAAGACCAAATGGCTTGCATTTGGTTGTTTTTGACATGGATGCCTTTGGTTTCAAAAATCGGCGAAAGTCAGAAATGTCCATGTCTAGGGACATCCCAATTTAAGGATTTGGATGTCCCTGACAGTATTTTTGAAAATATGGGTTTCCCCGCCCCTGGATTTCGCCATTTTGCAAGGACGTCCAAATTTCAACTTGGACGTCCTTTTGAAAATGCTCCTCCATGTCACCCTTTTATCGCCATGCATATCTCCCTGTCCCTCATCCATCTGGCTCTCCCTGTCTCTCACCTAACCCACCCTCATCCTGTTAGACTGTCACTGAAATGCTTTGATGTTTCACTTATATATACTGTCATCTACCAACATTTGCTTATTTCCGATATGACATAGAAGGGCTACCTTCAAAAGCTAATCAAAAAATGTATTAAGTTATGTCCAATAAAAAAGGTATCTCATTTTATTTTCCATGTTTTATTTTGTTTTATTTCTATTGAGATATATAGAAACTCACTAGTTAGTATCAAGCTTATTGCAAGGCAATAAATTATTTATTTAAAGGAGAAAGAGACCTCAGAAACCAATTGGATGGACTATCCTTGGTTACAACCAACTGATAAATAAGCTGATATTTTGTTTCTATCATCGGGCTCAAAAACTCCTCTTTTTTTTTATATAATGTGCTCCTGTGCCATTTATTGTGCATCAAACAAAACTGTTTAGTGAAAATTTTAAAATCTTGTTAGTATTAAATTACCGAAACTTTACACTAGTATTACTGCATTTTGACAATATATAGAAACTCCTCTGAAGATGCCTCTCATTGGGAAATGCTTTGACAAGGATGTGTATTTATTTTTAAGTGAAATGAAAAATGCAAAACTAAAAAAATTGCAACGAAATTCATTTTTACTTTGTTTTGTTTTGTGTGTACTATTTGCAAATAATGCACCAATAAAATGAAATAAAATTTCAAATGAAGGGAAAATGGCTGAAAGCATCCCCCAAATGAAAAATTACGTACCTTTATTTTGAAACTTGTCTAAGGAGATCTGCACTCACTGTTTCTTTGGCTCTTTTTTTGAATCAATAATGTGTATATTTTTGAAAATCCAAATTTTTAGGTGGTTTTAGCCAAGCCTCCCAACATAAGCAGTGCCCCCCCACCAAAGATCATACCCCCCCAATAGGCCTTTCTTCCGGAAGCCCCCCAAGATCCCACAGGCCTAATTCAGAACATTCCCAGTTGTCTAGTGTGTTGTCTGGGCAGGAGCAATGCCAGGTCCCAAAATGGCAACCTCTAGTGGTTAGTTTTGTGGTACTACCACTAAGGACCTGTTCAGACAACCCACTAGAACAACATGGCCATTTTGAGGTGAGCCTGTGGGGGCCATGTTGGGGGGGTGGGTGGGAGGGAAGGTTTATTGGGGCTCTGATCTTGGGTGGAGGGGCACTGCTTATGTGGTGGGGGTGTTCAGGAGTGGGCACTAATTACATTGGAGTGGTTCAGGAGGGAAGATCTATTGGGGGGTATGATCTTGGTTGGGAGCGCTACTTATGTTGGTGGAGTTTGGGAGGGAAGGTTTATCGCGGGAGGTCTGATCTTGGGTGGGATGGGGTCAGGAGGGGTGATTGAAAAAGATTTACACTAAGGGACGTGTGGGGGTTCACAGCAGGAGTGGGAGTGGCAGCAGCGGCAACCCAGAAGTTATGCGGGTGTTGGCTGATATTCACTGCTGGCACCCAAATAGCTAAGCTGTGAAAGTCAGGATTGCTTTTTATGCAGTCCTATCTTGACATGTAGCTATGTGGGCACTGGCACTGAATATGGCCCGGGCCTGCATAACTGATGGCTCCTCCCCAACTCTACTTCTGGACAGCCCACAAAATAGCCAGTTTCATTTTGACTGGCCGGTGCTGATATGGATCAGTACTATCTGGCCACGTGCCACTAAATATTAGCGGACAAATCCTCAGAGGTGATGTAACAGGGCAGGAACCTCTCTTGCCCAATTAAACCACTTTGAATATCAACCCTGATATATTTAGTACCCTGCTTGACAGCTCTAAGGTTGCCAACTGGCCCCATTTTTGTTGGAGAACTTGACTCAGTCCTGGGTTTATTTTATGACATGCATTTTATTGATCCATTCACTAAGTTACATATTAATGTAAGAAGTCTCTGCATCAAAGAGCAAAGAGCTACAAGCCTATTCATGACATGGAGTAAAACCAGGACTCGGTCAGCACAAATGAAGCCAATTTGCAATCTTAACTGGGCTTCCCGCTGCCTCTTTTCTTTGTTGCCTGCACCACACCCGTGGCCTAGAGGTGGATAATCTGGGTCACAAAGTTTGACTTGGCTTTGAAAGCCATACACAAGCTGAGTGAAATTAGGTAGAACAGAAAATAATAGCAGACAAACTTCATCAAAATTAAAATGAACTGTTTTCCATTCTTTTTATCCTTTCTCTGTTTATTCATTTATGCTTTGGTCTCTTCTGACTTCCACTTCTGCCTCATTATTGTTCCTTCTCTTCTTTTTCTAGCTTTATTTTTTTAAATCTTATTTTAGTGGCTTTATTTTTCTTTAGCTTCCCTTTTTTTCTCCTCTTTTGTACACGTGTGTGCCTGTCCCTTACTGCAGCCCTTCTCTCCCTTTCCCCTCTCTGACTTCTGTCTGTCTTTTCTCTCCCTTCTCCATCCTCTTCCTCACTCAGGCCACTTCCATCCCTCTTTGTTTACTCCAATTTCTGATTCCTTCCATCTCCTCATATTCTTCCTGCATTTTTTGCTTTTCTTTTCCCCACCCTCTCTCCTTGCCACCCCTCTTTTACTGGTCAATTATACGTGTGAAGAACATAAAAATCCAATAGACTATATTTTGTAATGTTACCATCTTTAAAATAAAATAATTTTCTACTTTTGTTGTCAGAGTTTTTATTTTCTTTGCTGACTATTCCAGGTCTTTCCTGAGCTTTCTGTCCTTTCCTGACTCCTTTTCCTATTATCTATTCATTTTAATTTTCTCTTTTGCACTCCTATCCCTCCCTTTCTCTTTCACATAATTTTTCTGCACCCAACGTGTTCTAGCAGAATCAGGAGGAAGAAAGGGGGGAGATACATAGTCTGCCTTGTACTTCTCTGCCACCTGAGACCCAAATTGTGCTTTTAACTGCCTGGGATACCTTGGTGCTGAATGGCTCAAAGCATGAGTCAGCCTCCAGAAGTATTTGAGCTAAATGACAAGCTATATTGATCCTTTTACAACATACAAAGTCAGCAATGCTGTTTATTACACCTCAATTAAAACAGGAGGGGGTCAATATTCAGTGGGCAGCAGCTGACTGCATTTCTTTAAACTCTGACAGCTACCAGCTAATTTAGACCTGGATACTCAGTGTCAGGGCCTATTAGATATGATTGAGGTCAACAAAATCCTGAATGGTGTACAACGGTAAATCGATTTTTCACTCTTTTGAAAAGTACAAAGACCAGGGGAAACTCAATGAAATCACAAAGAAATATTTTTAAAACAAATAGAAGGAAATATTTTTTCACTCAAAAAGAGTTAGGGAGTCTTTTACTAAGACGCGTTCACGTTTTTTGGAGCATGCTAAAATTGTGGGTGTGCTAAACGTTAGAGACGCCAATGCATTCCTATGGGCGTCTCTAACGTTTAGCGCGCCCACATTTTTAGCACGTGCTAAAAACGTGAGCGCGCCTTAGTAAAAGACGTCCTTAAGTTCTGGAAATCATTGCCAGAGTATGTGGTAACTGCGTTTAGCTTATCTGGTTTAAAAAAAGGTTTGGACAAGTTCCTGGAGGAAACGTCCGAGTGTGCTTTTTGAGACAGACATGGGGAAACCACTGCTTGTCCCTGGGATTGGTAGCATGGGAATGTACTATCTGGGTTTCTGCCAGGTACTTGTGACCTGGATTGGCCACTGTTGGAAGCAGGATACTAGGCTAGATGGACCATTGGTCTGACCCAGTATGGCTATTCTTATGTTCTTATGCAGGTATGGCCAATGGTAAAAGTTAGGACTATCTTTTGTGTGGTCCTACATGTCCAGTTAGCTAAGCAGGCTCTGACACTGAATATCGCTGATACCCACATAACTCCCGGATCCTCCTCAGCACTAACAGGTGAGAACTGCGGCAGTCAGAGCTGATATTCGGCAGCATGTCCTGTTCAGTGCCGCTGAATATTGGCTCCTGGGCTTCCCTGTGTGATTTTTGTAAGCTTTGCTGTTTTGTCCATACGATACTACAAGTAGTGGCCCCTAGCTATATGAATCCCATGTTGAATATATTGACTTCCAGGTGTGGAACTCAAAATAATCGAAACTTCTCATTCCCTTGTTATAGGGGCTCACGTTCCAAGAAATATTTTATGGTTCTGGACAGGACTCTTAATTCTTCCTCCCCAACTGCCTAAGACATTCTGTTACTCATGAACTTTAACGCAATTACCACTCTGTATTTCTGACACCGGAATTGGCTTTCGCCATCACGGTACTATGTAAGCCACATTCAGCCTGCAAATAGGTGGGAAAATGTGGGATAAAAATGCAACAAACAAATAAATAAATTACATTACTTATCCTTTTGCAAACTTTTAAAGATGAATTTGTTTAGAAAATTCTAATTAATTGTTGATGTTATGTTTTTCTTTATATTAATCCAACTATTACATTGTGAGCTCCCAGTGTTGTAGACTGGTTTTATTTTGAATTTTAATTCACTCCAAGCCTATTTTTTAGGTGTTGAGGGGAATATAACATTATCATTAACCGGGGTGGACTGAGAGTGGTCTGGGCCCCCGGGCACTGAGGGTGGTCTGGGCCCCCCACCCAGCCGCTCCCAACACCCCCCTACTGCCACACTGCTGCCACCCTACCACCACAGCCAATGTCCCCGCTGACCCGGTCCTACCCGAAGGGCCCTGGTGCTCTAGTGGTCTCTGCAGGTGAGGTGGGGTGAGTATGTTCTTTCCTGCCCGCTGCACTGCCGCTCTTCCCCATCTGCTGGCACTGCCATGTTTTCAAAATGGTGGCCGAGACTTCCCACAGTAGTCTCGTGGGTCTTGACAGTCTTGCGAGACTTCCACAGGGAGTCTTGGCTGCCATTTTTAAAGTACAATGGTGCTTTGCTGTGGGAATTGCGGCAGCACAACGGGCAGGAGAGAACATGTTCTAGATCACCAGTGGCGCACCTTTAAAGGTAGGACCGGGGAGGGCTGTAGTGTACAGCAGGCATCCAGGCAGAGCCTCTGGGCACCCTAGAGCCTTTGGGCACTGCCTGGTTGCCTGAATGGTCAGTCTGCCCCAGTGGCATTCCTAGGGTGGCTGACACCCGGGGCAGATCGCCGATGCACCCCCCCAGGTGCAGCGCGACCCCCCCACCCCCCACGGCGAAAGGACATCCCCCTGGGTGCATTTTTACCTGCTGGGGGGGTGCCGTGCGCCTGTCGGCTTTGCTCGTTCCATGCTCCCTCTGCCCCGTAACAGGAAGTAACCTGTTCCAGGGCAGAGGGAGCACGGAATGAGCGGAGCCGACAGGTGCGCGGCACCCTCCCCCCCAGCGGCGTGCACCCGGGGCGGACCGCCCCCACCGCCCCCCCCTTGGTACGCCACTGGTACGCCCCTGACATTAACTGGGCAGGAATCTCTCCTGCCCAATTAAATTGCTTTGAATATCCATTCCAAAAATATTTAACATCGTAAATGCTGGCAGATAAAGACCTGCACAATCCATCCAATATGCCCAACAAGGTGGTCAGAGTTGAATCTGGTACTCTGCACAGGTTCCACTATTTCATGATTGTACACTTGTATACTTGGAGGGGCATTTTTGATAAAATGTCTAAGTCTGATTTCAGATGTTTTTACTAGAAAGGTCCAAAAATTGAGTGGTGAGCAATAGCCATTTTGGAACCAGAAAAACATCTCTTTTTGGTTAAAAAAATTGCCTTTTCCCTATATGGTTTGTGCCCAGTGCATTTTTCTTTTGGGACCATTTTGTAAAAGAAAGCATCCAAGAGAAAAATGCCCCAAACCCAGCCATTGGGATGTCTAGGGACCATCATTCTTTGTAGAATATGCTTAGTTGGCTCTGATTTCAGTGCTGATTTTTTAGGCGCCATATGTAGAATCTCCTCCTTAGTGCATAGCGACTAACAGGCTATATCGGTCGATATAACGGGCTATCCACAAATATTCAGCTAAATGGCGGCCAAATCAGGCCACCAAAATAACAGGCCTATCTTTGGCCATTATTTTTTTTTTCATTTTCAATATTAAAAAATTATACAATTACATCACCATGAATGAAACTGAGGAAATTACACAAAATAAACTAACAAAAAAGAAACAAATACCTAGAAAATAATCTTAGATTTACCTCCACCATAGGGAATAAGGTAACCAAGATATATAGTAAACATTTAAAAGAAATATCTATAGCAATAGAGAACACCTAAAACAAGTAAATATTGCAGCCAACTAAATCAGTGTCTCTAAAGTTCTTATAGGTTGTCACGCCCACACTTTCAATTCTTCCTTTGAAACTACCAATTCTAACAATTGTTTGGGTTCACTAAAGGCATAAGAATTATTCTGATAAGCCACATTGAGCCTGCAAATGGGTGGGAAAATGTGGGATACAAATGCAGCAAATAAATAAATAAAAAATAACAAGCGTAAGGAAAACGAAGCAGAAAATCTACACCCAGAGCTTGTGCTCAAGGGCACAAGGCCAAAAAAACTCTTGGCATTGTCTCTGGGGTATTTCTTGATATATCAGGAAATAATCTAATCTTAGAAACCATATAACGAAAACATAATTTCAAAACTGTATCCCTGTTGGGCTCCGATGCAAAAGTCACCAAGAGTGTGGTTCTTTGGGTAATAAGTTCCAGAGATGATGATTCCAAAACGTCAGTCAAATTTGCCTCCTATAGACCCATTCCAGTCTTACCACCTGGCAAAAGCCAGGTATTGAGCTCTTACTAAAGGTGGTAATGTCTCAGATGAAAACTTAAGCACTTCCAAAAAGTAATTCTTCACCATGTCAACAGGGGAAATTAATGGGGACTTTGAAAAATTCCGAAATCTCAGCTGATTTTCCATATATACCATTTTCTTTGAAGTAGAAATCTTATCCTTAACCAAAGTCCCACAAACTTCATGCAACTCTGAAACCTTGGCCACTAAACCAACCACATTGGCAGACTGTTGTTCCATTTCCTGGGCCTGATCTTTCAGGGAGTCAGTCATGGAATTTATATCTGAAGAAAAGTTAGACACCGCTTTATTCAAAGAAGAATTCACTGCATCCATGGCCTCCCACAGAGATTCCAAAATCACTTTTGTTGGCTTAACCAGCTTAGTCACCATGCATGCTTGAGCCCCTTTCCTGTTTGCAAAAACAGTACTCACTGGAGATGGAAAGTGCTGGAACAGTGAGCTCTGTGTGGAGATGACCCCAGGGGTTGACGCTAAGACGGAGATCCTCTGGGCACTGGAATACCCCCATACTGCCATTCTGCCCTGTCACATGATCAATAGCTCTTCCGGGCTGTGATGGAGCTGTACACAGGGCAGGGCTAAGTGAAACCCTGCTTAGACTGCTGCCGGACAAAGATTGCTCTGGCAAAGCTGAAGCAGAACCATATTTGTCCAGGTATCAGCCTGAAACTCTTTCAGCATTGCCTGCCTCAAGATCTGAGAGCTGCCTGATGCTGGAGGAAGCTGCTGGACCCTGTCTCTCCACTTCCCCATTCTAAGAAGAGGAGGGATACACAGAGGGTAAGAACAATGATTATGGAGCAGAGCTGCTACACGGGCATCTGCTCACGACGCCGTGCTGGTTTCTCCTCATCTTTGGCCGCTATAAACTTAACTGACCAGTGTTGAATATTGACTTGGCTGGTTAAGTTTAAACCAGCCAACCCCCCCTCCCCCCCCCCAGATATTCAGTGCCATTCAGCATTGAATATCCGGGCTCAGCACTGATATCAGGATTTAACAGGCCTGCCTCCCGGGAACTGAATATCGGCCAGATAGTGTGTACTTGCAAGGGGATGGGGTGTTCATATGGGCAGAGCTTGGGTGCAGCGTGGCTGAGACTCAAATTTACATGAGTAATTTACAGAATACTATGGAGTCCTTTTACAAAGCTGCAGTAAGCGCTAGCTCATGCTTACCACAGCCTAAAAGGGTTTGCTGTGATATGCGCTCAGGCATCCTGCTCTAAGTCCCAAATGTGCACATGCTAAAATTTTAAAAGATTTTTGGTTGAGGGGTGTGTCTTGGGGAGGGGCGGGAACTGAGAGTGGATGTGTCTGTGCTAATCAGTTAGTGCATCTCCATTACTATGCGCTAACTGATTAGCGCAGGATTACCATGTGAGGCCTTGCTGCCTTCAAAATGGGTGGCGGGAAGTGCTCACATGGTAATTGTTTTTAATGTTCGCATGCTAATGGTGACATTAGCGTATGTCCATTAATACTGAAAACAGTAAAATAAGCCATTTTACTGCTGTGGTACAAATGGTTTTAGCGCACAGGTGTGCAAGGGAGTGCTAAGGCCACTTTCTACTTTGTAAAGGGACTGCTATAAGTTGTGTGGCATTTAGGAGCAAATACACTGGTTGTATGGCTGGCAGGTGCTGGTGTCTAACATGTTATTTATTTATGAAGAGATTCCCCCAAGGTGGTGTATATTAACCCCCTAATTCTATAAATTTGTGCACTCAAGTTATAGACATGGTGTGGCCCAGGGCAGACATTAAGGAAGGGGCCCCTGATCTCCCCCCCCTGCATTGCTACTATGCAGTCCGGGCATCTCTTCCTCTCCTCCCCACCATAATCTGTCTCCCTACCTTCCTCTCACCTTGCAGAGGAGTAGCCTAGTGGTTAGTGCAGTGGACTTTGATCCTGGGGAACTGAGTTCGATTCCCACTGCAGCTCCCTGTGACTCTGGGCAAGTCACTTGACCCTCCATTGCCCCTGGTACAAAATAAGTACCTGAATATATGTAAACCGCTTTGAATGTAGTTGCAAAAACCTCAGAAAGGCAGTATATCAAGTCTCATTTCCTTTTCCCTTCTCAGAGGAGCCCTGATGTGGCAGCCATTCTCACAAGCTGGCCTGCGGAGGCTGCCCCAAAGCATTCCCTCTCTGCCATGATCCATCAGGGGAAACAGGAAATTGCATCTGCATCTTGGGGGGGGGGGGGGGGGGGGGAGCAGATTGCAGCAGAGAGGGAAAGCTCCGGGGCAGCCGCAGGCAGCTTGTGAGGATGGCTGCCACGCCATGGCCCCTCTGAGAAGGGAAATAAAATTGTTAAAGAATGGGAAGGGAGGAGAAGATGGACTGTGGTGGAGAGAAAGGGAAGAGATGCCTGGACTATGGGGCCCCTTGGAGCTTACTCCTCCCCATCCCTACTTTTTCTTTTATCTTTAATCTACTCCCCATTACCATATTTCGACCCTCTGTAATCACTATCTCTCATTCATTTCCTTGTCACCCCCTCCTCCCCCTCTTGGCCTCTCCCACAGGGTTCCACCATTCCCATCGTCTTCCTCCCTCCACCCTTCTAATCAGCATCTGATCTCCTCCCCACCCCACCCTGGTAGCCTTATATTTTCCTGCCCCTTCTCTCTTCATTCCTGTCCTCTCCCCCATGGCCCAGCATTTTCCCCCCTCACCACCTACTGTGTACCTCTCCCTCCCTCTCATCCACCCCCATGTCTATCTCCCCCTCTCATTCCCACTGTCCACCATCTCTATCTCTCTCTCCCTTGTGTTCTGGTCCAACATCTCTCTCCCCTTCCCATGCAGCATCTCTTCCTTCCTCCCCTCTACCATCATGTCTAACATTTCTCCCTCCTCTCCACCCCTATGTTCAACATTTCTCCCCATCTCACCACCTATCCCCTCTCTATGCAGCATGTCTCCCTCCCCTCCACCTCATATGCAGCCAAGACTTCTCCCTTCCTCACCCCTCCACCCTTTTGCTGCATCTCTCCCTTCTTCCCCCCACAGCATCTCCCCACCCACCAAGCCTCATCTTTCCTCCATCCTGTGCAGTATCTTTCCTACCATCTTCCCTACCCCCTGTGCAGCTGCTGTCCCCCGTCTTCCCTTCACCGTGCAACATCTTTCCCCATCATCCCTTCCCCCGTGCAGCAACTTTCACCCCATCTTCCCTCACCCTTCTTGCAGGCCCGCTCAGCAGCAGTGTTCCTGTAGCTCGCAGTGATTCCCACACGCTGCCTGCCGGCTGCCACTCAACAATCTCCTTGCAGCTACTAAGCGCTAACCCAGAAGCCTCTCCTCTGCCACAACTTCCGGTTTCTGCCCAGTCAAGATGCGGCAGAGCCAGGTTAGCGCTTAGTAGCTGCAAGGAGATTGTTGAGCGGCAGGCAGAGTGTGGGAATCGCTGCGAGCCGAGCCTGCAACCGGAATCGCTGTGCAGGAACACTGTTGCTGGGCAGGCCTGATCCCAAATTGGGTGGGCCCAGGCCCACCTGGGCCCGCCCATGGCGCTTATTTAAATGGTTATGCTAGTATTCTATAAATGAAAGTAGGTGCCTACATTTCAATTATAGAAGACCCCCTGTATGGCAATGATTCTCAACCTAGTCTTTCGGACACACCCACCCAGTCCAGATTTCAGGATATCTGAAGAGTATAAACATTACAGTGGATGCAGTGCATACATAGCTATGCATTGTTCATAGCCTGAAAAATCTGACTGGCTAGGTTTATCCTGGAAAGTAAGGTGTGGACTCCTGTCCTACTGAACGATGATAAAACTTGCCCAAGGTCATAAGAAACACTGGTGGGAGAAGTGGGATTTGAATCCATGTCTCCCTATTTTACAGTCTGCTACTGTAGCCAGTAGGCTACTTCTCCAGTCATTGGATTGGATTTATTGGTTTTATATACTGCATTTATGCTCAAGTGTCAAAATGGTTTACAAATAACAGTAACTGCAAGCTTTCCTGGTGTGTGGCAGAAACCAGGCGGTAATCATCATTCTGTGTGCATAGATGATTACCGCACGGTTAACACGTAAGACCTTACCGCTAAGTCAATGGCTGGTGGTATAAGGTCTCAGACCCAAAATGGATGCGCGCCAATTTTGGTTTTGCCGCACGTCCGTTTTTGTCAAAAATTTAAAAAAGGCCCTTTTTACAGGCGCACTGAAAAATGGATCTGCGTGTGCCCAAAACACACACCTACACTAGCGCCAGGGCTTTTTTTGAGGGGGCACTTGGGGGTACTGAGTACCGGCACCTTTTCCATTGTCTGCTAAAATTGACCCATGGTCCCCAAGTTTTCATGAAAGAGCTCAGGCTCTACACACCAATTCTGCTATGTCATAGATTATGTGACTGGCTACAGGGGGGCCTGGCTATTGTGGGGTGGATTCCTCAATACTCACCCCACCCCTGAAGGGTGGCCAGGCATTTGAGTACCAGCACCTTTTTTGCTAGAAAAAATGCACTGACTAGCGCAGTCCATTTTTCAGCACACCTTAGTAAAAGGACCCCTTAGAAAGGAACATTAAGATCATTTATTATTTTTACTATACCGTATCTTATTGCAAAGCAAATCAGAACGGTTCACAAAGTATAATTATACAACAATTAAGAACTCCAAATTAAAATAAGAAAGGAGACTGACATACTTTTCATACAAGAAAATAAAAAACATCCAAATACTCATTTTTACCAATCATACCAAACCAAACAAATATTGCAGTTTCAAATCTAGTTGCAAGATTCTATGCAGTGAAATTTGAAAAGAGACTAAATCGTCAGCAAAGATCGAATGTTAATTTAAAGTAATACGTCTTTAAAGCGGCATGAAAAGGGGGATAAGATTTTCTGGTGAAAGGAAGTAAAAAGCATTGGAGGGTTATGGTAAGACCAATCTATTATCGACAGGTGAACGCAGAGTTCGGGCTGGTGTATAAGGAATAGAGCAGCCAGATAGGATGGAGGTAGAGTATGGAATGCCTTATGTGTCCTGAAAGTTTGCATTTTCATGGAAAGGGTGGTAGAAGATGAAAGGTGAGGAAGGTGGTGAAGATGAAAACGGTAACGGAATTCAAACATGCGTGGGATAAACACAAAGGAATCCTGTTCAGAAAGAATGGACCCATTGAATCTTAGCAGAGATTGGGTGGCAACACTGGTAATTGGGAAGCAAAACCAGTGCTGGGCAGACTTCTATGGTCTACGCCTTGATCGTGACTGAATAGATATGGATGAGATGGAGTGTAAATTTTAATGGGCTTCAACGTTAGCTTCAGAACTTTTAGTACAAGAAGAGTGCTGGGCAGGCTACAGTCTATGCCCTGAGAATGTCAAGGTTGAATCAAACTCTAGTATACATATAAAGTATCACATACCATGTAAAATGAGTTTATCTTGTTGGGCAGACTGGATGGACCGTACAGGTCTTTATCTGTTGTCATTTACTATGTTACTATCTGTGAATATCTGTAGTTGTTTAACAGATTTCATGACTAATCATGTTCTTTGTTGGACTCCTTTTAAATATTTTTTTTTATCAAATCTTGTCAGGTCATGAGGTCTGGTGACCTCGGTTACAACTTACCCAGGGTTTGCAGCAGTCCTTGCTTGCACTGTCACTGGCAGCTTCCCAATACCACAAAGCAGGCAGGCACCCTGACAATGTGATTGCACCAGAGTTTGCCGCAGGGGATCAAGCTTACTGCTTAATTGCTGCAGACTGCCAAATCTTCTCAACAGCCTTTTCTGTCTGAAAGTAAGCAATCCAAATCAAGAATTCAAGAAACAGGCAATTAAAGACCAGCTGCTAAACCTTGTAAAAGAATTTTCTGAAGGTTTAATTGCCTGCTTGCTTTTTTTTAAAAGCAACTACACCAGTTAATTCTTATTAAATCATTTAGCCAGTACTGTAAACAATTAAAGTCATGAAAGATTTGTGATTCATTTCTGAGGTGTTCTGGTGAAGAGAAAGTTAATCAGGAAAGGTTCAATATTTGCCTTTGGCTAGTCACTTTGAACCATTTAAAGTTATACATACATTCATTAACAGTGTGAGCTCCATTTTAGAAAGAACTTATTTGTGAGGAAAGAGACACCTAGGTGCAGACATAGAAGCTGAGAGCAGTTTACAAAAGTAGTGGTGGACATGGAGGTCTACTTATCTCTAAGTATCTCTACCTTCTGACAATGACTTATTAAAAAAAAAAAAAAAGAACTTGGAGCAGTGACATCTGTGTGTAAATGTTCTGAAGTAGCTGACACATCCACATTGCAGACAATACAAAATAGCGCGGCCAAATTAATATTTTCAATGCATGTTAGTGAGCGGGTGACCCCTTTATTGATACATTTATGTTAGTTGCCAGTAGAGGCCTGGGTTGAGTTTAAACTTTGTGTAATGATTTTTAATATTTTATATGGTAATATTCCATTTTACATGCTGGAATTAATAGGTTTCCCTAATCCCATTAGGCTTATGGTATCTAGGAATCCTTTATTGTTACAATACCCAAGTCCAAAGAATGTTTGTCTGGAATCAAGTTCTGTTCATGCAGTCGTTGCAAGTGCTTATCCATTTGTTTTTAATGCTAGCGCGTTTCGAAAGTTGACAGCTTCGCACACAAGCAAAGCTGCGACTCCATGTCCTCATCCGGAGTATTTTATTTGAAATCTGATGTAGGCGCTTGCATGCATTGAAACACAGCCCATGTCAGGTCCTTATTTCACTTATACTAATAAAGACTGTGGAATTCAAGTCTCCAGTGGTGAATTGTCTTTGGTCAGCCTCCTTGAGAGGAACTTAGAGGTTTTCAAAGTTGTATAAAGAGCTATCTTATTCTTTAAGTACTCTGGCCCATTTTGTCTGAGGACCTTGAAAATCATAGTTTTAAACTTAGCCCTGTAATACACTGGTAGCCAGTGCAGCTTTTTTTTGTCCTCAATTTAAGTAAATTTTATTAGAGTTTTAAGGGTAAAAAAACCATCCAAATTCAATATAATAACAATGTTTTATAACTTCCATTCCATAAGAGAAACTATATGATGACAGACATTACTTATAAATATATCAATAATATAGACATGTAACTGGAAAAAAATTGAATAATGTTGTATACTTGTGTATTCATTCAATTCAAGCCAGTGTAGCTTTCACAGGAAGAGTGTGATGTGGTCATCATGCCACTTGCAGCCTTCTATCAGTCATCCTGCAGCATTCTGAATTAGCTGGAGCCAACATCTACTTTACTGGAACTTCTGCAACCAGCAGTCAATACATACATAGTAACATAGTAGATGACGGCAGAAAAAGACCTGCACGGTCCATCCAGTCTGCCCAACAAGACAACTCATGTGTGCTACTTTTGTGTATACCCTACTTTGATTTGTACCTACTCCACCCAACTCTCTCTTTATATATATACACAGTTTATGCAAGATCCATTATAGAAATCTTGATCCCTCTTTCTCTCCAGATAAATCACAGCTGTATATATTTACATCTCTCCTGTCCTTTAACCATCCTATCGTAATAGATTCAAGGCTGTTTCCACTCCTTCCGGTATCAACTCCAAACTCATGCAGGCACAGACCCCTTAGGCTGTCCTCCTTTCAGCAGTGCACCTCTCAAGACCACACTCTGGCACTGGGCAGGCTTTCCCTGTCACAATCCTGCTCCCAGGCTGGACTCCTCTTGTCCACCTGAAGCTCAACCTTCTTCTCCATTGCCACTTATTGGAGCAGCAATAATTCTTATGTTCAGCCTGTATTTATTTCTTGCACTCCAGGATTCCCCAATACTCCCAGGGTCCTGACAGGAGTACAGGTAATCAAAGACCTTGTGTACGTCCTTACAACTCCTTTTATTAGACTCAAACTCCATCCCTGCTGTCACTCTCCACCAGGGCATATCTGCGTGGGGCCACAGGGGCCTGGGCCCCCGCAGATTTCGCCCCGGACCCCCCTACCGCCGTCACCTACCTCCGAGGTCCGCTTCCTTCTGCCGGCTTTTTAAAATATTGCTTCAGCTGGCGGGGGACCCCAACCCCCCGCCAGCCCAGTTGTGGTCTTCTTTAGCTTCTTCATCCTCGTCGTGCTGAAAGCTGCATGCATCCTTAGTTCTAGTTGGACGGAGTCTGACGTCGCAGCACGTTGTAACGTCAACGTACTGCGACGTCAGACTCCGTCCAACTAGAACTAAGGATGCATGCAGCTTTCAGCACGACGAGGATGAAGAAGTTAAAGGGGAGGGTTAATGGCGGTAGGGGGGAGGGTTGACGGCGGTAGGGGGGGCGGCGGTGGCGGCCGGGGGGGAGCTATAATGTGCGCCCTCACTCTAGCCCCTGCCCCCCTTACCACCAAACCTCAGATACGCCCCTGCTCTCCACAGGGACACTCTCTGCAAATTAGTTCAACACCACTCCCTTGGGTTGGGCTTCCTTCCACCCAGGGACATCCCAACTCTCCAACCCACTTTCAGGGACCTCCCTCCCCCTAGAGCCTAACATGGTAACTATACTAATACCCATACCATGGGCATTACACTTGCTTTTGTAGACTGGGCATCTAAATTGCAGATGACATTTAATGTGAGCAAGTGCAAAGTGATGCATGTGGGAAAGAGGAACCCGAATTATAGCAACGTAATGCAAGGTTCCATGTTAGATGTCACCAACCAAGAAAGGGATCTAGGCGTCGTTGTTGATGAAACGTTGAAACCCTCTGCTCAGTGTGCTGCAGCAGCTAGGAAAGCAAATAGAATGTTAGGTATTATTAGGAAAGGAATGGAAAACAAAAATGAGGACATTATAATGCCTTTGTATTGCTCCATGGTGTGACTGCACCTCGAATATTGTGTTCAATTCTGGTCACACCACATCTCAAAAAAGATATAATGGAATTAGAAAAGGTACAGAGAAGGGTGACGAAAATGATAAAGAGGATGGGATGACTTCTCTATGAGGAATGCCTGAAGCAGCTAGGGTTCTTCAACTTGGAGAAAAGACGGCTGAGGGGAGATATGATAGAGGTCTATAAAATAATGAGTAGAGTGGAACGGGTAGACGTGAATCGTTTGTTTACTCTTTCCAAAAATACTAGGACTAGGAGGCATGCATTGAAGCTATAAAGTAGTAAATTTAAAACGAATTGGAGATTTTTCTTCACTCAACGTGTAATTAAACTCTGGAATTCATTGCCAGAGAATGTGGTAAAGGCAGTTAACTTAGTGGGGTTTAAAAAAGTTATGGACGGCTTCCTAAAGGATAAGTCCATAGACCATTATTAAAATGAACTTGGAGAAAATCCACTGCTTATTTCTGGGATACGCAGCTTATTTCTGGGATGCGCAGCATAAAATGTATTGAACTTTTCTGGGATCTTGCAAGGTATTTGTGACCTGGATTGGCCACTGTTGGAAACAGGATATTGGGCTTGATGGATCTTTGGTCTTTCCCAGTATGGCAATACTTATGTACTTATGTACCCAAACCTGGTCTGAGGATGCCAGAGAGCAGTGAAGGTGAGGCAGGTGCTCACTAAATTAGTGCATTTATCTCTTCTGCTTTTAAACAATTCAAGGTAATGAGGGACCTGGAGGCCCTCAAGACCACTTTCAGGGCCATCCCAAGGACCCAGCCTGAACTGCTGCAGTAGCAGGATATCAATTGTCCCTGGCTTGGTATCCAAGTTAGCTTCCCTTCTTGTTTACCCTTCTGACAGCCCAAGTAATGCACATGTAAATAATATTTATTTATTAGAATTTATTTACCGCCTTTTTGAAGGAATTCACTCAAGGTGGTGTACAGCAAGAATAAGTCAAATATAAGTAATATACAATTACAGCAGTAAAAATATTCAAAAAATACATTACCTTTTAAGGATTGTCCATATTAATGCCCACATACTAAATGCAGGCATTCACGCTAACTCCTTTTAGTGCACAGATTTCAGCATGAAATAGCTATTGATCTAAAATGTATTGCATGCTCAGGTATGAAAAGGAGGAAGAAATCTCCATTTGTAAGGGCTGCTTATCGTTTCTGTCATCTCTTAAGCACTAGCTCTAGCTAGGCTTTGTCCAAGGATCAGAAAAGGATGAAACTGTCTTCTTTTGACTAAGTATACTGACTTGCTGGTTCTTAAACAAGCTGTTTTTAAAATTACAGTAAACTTAGTGTAACCCAGGTCTCACACCCTGCTAGCTTGGCTCCGTTTCACACGGAGTCCGACCAGGGCCACAAGCTAAACTTCATCATGGTGTCACAGGGGACCATGCGCACTGCATTCACAGTTCCAGTTCTCCAGCTATCAAGCTTGGGAGTGGGTTAATGATCCGGAATAACAATCTGAGGTAGATCAGGATGAACTGTATAGTGGTACTTCTCTCAGTCCAGGAGCAAGTGTCCTCGCTCTCACACCAAAGGCCACACAGCACTCTAGGAATTTCATTTAAGGCAAAGTAATTTTACTGTCAACTTCTGAAACTGCCAGTCAACACTTATTTACAGGATATTATATCATATGCATTGCTGTTTCCGCCCAAGACTATTTATGACAGCCTCATCCACTCCACTTCACTCTGATATTTGTTTATTTACATCTTCACTTGTCCATCTACCTATTCTGTTGGGTCAAGAATAATCAAAGCGTCTCCCATTATTTCTGATATCAATCCAACTCCCTCAGACACAGACCCTTTTGGATATCCTCCTTCCGACGAATGTACCTCGCGGGCTGCACCCTGGCCTTGAACAGGCTCCTGTTCTGAATCCAGTTTTCAGGCTGGACTCCCCATGATCACCTGAAATTCTGAATCCTTTGCAGTCGCCTTTTATAGGGGCAGCAACCACTCCTTTGTTCCAGCCTGAGTTTATTTTGCACTCCAGGATCGCCCAATATTCCCAAGGGTCCTGGCAGGGGTACATGCAACCTCGTGTTCCCCATTACAATCCCTTTTATTATTTCCCAAACTCCACCCCTGCTGTCATTCACTACAGGGAACCATATTATCTCAGCAACTGCTCTGCCAAACACTCTCACTATTCTAGTAATACCCAAATAATGGGGTATTACATTAGCATGAGGGGATCCACTGATCCACCTTGCTAATAGTGCATCTCACATTTGAGGGCATTGAAAATTACCATTCAGGGTGTAAACAGTGGAAGTGTTCTGGGACTGTGCAGTAGGTACTCCTTCACTAGAAACATCTATGTAGTACATGCCTTTTTCTAAAAAGTAGAGGGCAAGCAAAATGTGGGGAAGCCTCTCATCTCATTAGCGTGCCATCAGCGCAATATACATTGCTTAATTGAGGTATACAAAATCCTGAGTGGTGTAGAAAGGGTAGAAGTGAATCGATTTTTCATTTTTTTAAAAAGTACAAAGACTAGGGGACACTCCATGAAATTACATGGAAATACATTTAAAACAAATAGGAGGAAATATTTTTTCACTCAAATAATAGTTAAGCTCTAGAACTCGCTGCTGGAGGATGTTGTAACAGTGGTTAGTGTATCTGGGTTTAAAAAAGGTTTGGACAACTTCCTGGAGGAAACGTCAATAGTCTGTTATTGAGACGGACATGGGGAAGCCACTGCTTGCTCCAGGATTGGTAGCATGGAATGCTGCTACTAATTGGGTTTCTGCCAGGTACTTGTGACCTGGATTGGCCACTGTTGGAAGCAGGATACTGGGCTAGATGGACCATTGGTCTGACCCAGAATGGCTATTTTTTATGTTCTTTCACTTGTAGCTAAGGTGGACCAGATGCTTAATATAATTATTGAGTCTTACCCCTTAATTTAATAAAGTGCTCAAAGTGTCCACATAACTTGTAATCCCCTCACCCTCCCCTCACACATGAGAGCTTGAGGACAGTTCCAGGGTTACCAATATAAGTGTTTTTATTTTTTTGAATTGCTGTGTGAATTATGTTTTGTGCATTTTCCACATATTCTTCACCAATGAATAGTCTCTAAGACTTTCTTCTGATTAACTTTCTTTCTGTTTAGTGAATTCCATTTGTCACTACTGTTTATTCTCTAACATTAAACCAATTTGTAACAAGTCAACTACTGTTAATATATGTTACAGCTAGACACCCCTCCACTGGAATAGTGGTGGGCAGAGCCATAGAGCCAAAGCTGCTAAGAAGCACTGACCAGACCAGAAAATCTGATGATGGCTTTGCAACTGGGTACTTGCTGAAGCAGGGCCTAACTGACAAGCCTAATCAGGATCAGGTGTAATTTCCAAATGCAGTTTTAAAGTTTAGATGAAGGATTAAATGACTTGAATAGCTAGAAGTTAGGTCAAGCAATTGAATTTAAAATGGAGTCCTTCTCATAAAATGGATACTTGTCCCTGCATTTTAGAAGAGTTGTTTATCACTCAGGATGTGACAGTTATTGAGAAATAGGTAGAAGGGGGAGATTTGGGCTTCCGATCTAGCTTGTGGTCAGTAACTGTAAGAAAAATAAGATTTACATACTAAAATATACAGTATTAATGAGCAAAAAGGGTATTTAAGAAGTGTCAATCTGGGAGGAGTTTGGAGATTTCCCCAACTCTACCCAGAGGGCAGAACTACGGTCGGTTGACCTGAGACTCTGATGACCGTGCCTGATTAATGTATCATTTGGGTAAGAATAAAGTCTATATGAACTCTACTTTCCCTGTCTGTATCTATTTCTTGGCTACATACTTATTTCTCCTAATACACCTACACAGATAAATTATTCTCTATAATATCCACATAAGCAGGTAAACTCCTACTCATTAGCACATCATGTGGGAGAACAGATGCACAGAGATGCTCCTAGATGTGAGGAGTCAGAAGACAGAGGTCATGTTAAAGGGATATAATCAATGCCTTCTGAAACTCCCTCTTCACCCCCGCGGACAAAGGTCCAGTGAGGGTCTAGAGAGGGGTAAATTAAAACACTACCTTGTGTCCTACATGAAACATTGTCAAAATTACTAAAATCCAAGTATATCACGTTTATTTCCTCCACAATGTGCTCTCTATGTCTCTACTGAGGGACAATATGGAGTCCTTGCTTCTAACTAACCCTCTAATATAATGTGATGTAATGGGGGATGGCCTCCATCTCTGTAAAAGAACAGAAGGAGCTACCTTCACACTTTTGGAGAGACATATAAAAGGCCTGCAAACCAGCACCCAGGTCTTGTATCTACAAGGAGTCATGGATGGGGTGTGGGTGGGAAGGAGAGCCTGTCTGAGTCCATTCCTGGGGCACAACACAACCAAAATTCTGGGTCTGATGTGACCAACTCAGCCACTTCCAAAAGACTGCAGTCATTCACAAACTTGCTAGGTTTCAGAAGGCAACTTACTGCACAAACCAGGGGCATAAAAAGTGTGCATAAGAGGGATGCCTGTATTTAGAAGCTTATACTGTTGGGAAGGAGCATCCATACTGGAGGTATACCCCTCGTTGTTAGGGGCCTAAAGGAAATCTTAGAGTGTTGTTGTCTTGAGCAACTTTTACATTCTTGGTGCTGTATTCAAGTGCTAGTAATGATCTGAAGGGGAAATGCTGTCTCTCCAAGGATAGCTTCAATATGATAGGAGAGAGACGAGGAAGGTACCCACCCAGGAACCAACAGGAAAGGAATATAAGCATTGCCATATTGGGACAGACCAAGTGACATAGCTAGGGGGGGGGTGCCAGGGGAGCGGCCGCTCCCCCAAATGGACTTCTGCTGGCGCCTATTTTTACTCAACATGTTGCATTTAAAACGTGCGCCAGTGCAAGTCCGCACTCGCTTCCCCCGCGCCTTCAACCTGGCTCCGCTTCTGGATAGACCAAAGGCCAATCCAGGTCACAATTACCTTGTGATAACCCAAAAGAATAAAACAGATTTTATGCTGCTTACCTAGAAATAAGCAGTAGATTTTCCCAAGTCCTTTTTAATAATGGCGTATGAACTTTTCTTTTAGGAAATTATCCAAACCTTATTTAAACCCTGCTAAGCTAACTGTTTTTACCAAATTCTCTGGCAATGAATTCCAGAGTTTAATTACATGCTGAGTGAAGAAACAATTTCTATGATTTGTTTTAAATTTGCTACTTAATAGCTTCATTCTGTGCCTCATAGTCCTTGTATTTTTTAAAAGAATAAACGAGCATTTCATGTCTACCCATTCCAATCCACTCAGTATTTTATAGACCTTTATTATATCTCCCCTCAGTCATCTCTTCTCCAAGCTGAAGAGCCCTAGCCTCTTCAGCCTTTCCTCACAGGGAATTCATCCCATCCCCTTTATTATTTTTGTCATCCTTTTCTATACCTTTTCTAATTCTGCTATATCATTTTTTCTGATGTGGTGACCAGAACTGTACACAGTATTCGAGGTGTGGTCACACCATGAAACAATAGAAAGGCATTATAATATTCTCATTTTTGTTTTCTATTCCTTTTCTAATAATTCCTGAGAGGTGAAGGAGAACTCTGAGTTCCAGGACTCTAAATAAGAACTTATTTTTTGTCTTGATATTTCTAGAAGTATGGGTTATGTGATCTTTTATTTTGAGGGGATCACTTAGTAAAGGTGTTTTACTTAAAAATACTACCTATTTTGCAGTTTTGACTTTTTGCTTTTGTGTTTTGTTCTTTTTACTTATTCCAGTTTAGACCTCTGTCTCCCCCTATCTTCCAGGACACTTTACTTTTCTTTAGGGGCTCTGTTTACTGGACTATTTCTATTTTTCCCTATTTAAAGTGGGGAGACCCCCCCACCCAATGCATTTCTTCTCTGCAGTGCCTCTGGGGCTACCCTCACTCATATAATGAGAGGTTAGCTACATCTGGTAGTTTTCTACAGGTACAAAGAAAGAAATCCTGCTTATACCCAATACTACTGAGGTTCCTGGGAGACCTTGTTATGAAAATGTATAATGGCTGAGAACCAAAGTTATGCTCCAAATTTCACTAAATTTGCCCATTCCCCCAACCCTTTCCAACTGTCATAACAGTCTGATCACTAAAAACCAACCTGTTCAAAAAGGCATACCACAATGATCTATCCTAAATTCCAGATAACGAAACTTATACCAGAACTAGACAAAACTGAAACCTCGATACTTGATTGCTTAATTTACTCTGTCACCATTGAACTTTAACGCAATACCACTTTATTTCTCATTCTGGAAATAGCGATCGCCATTACGGCATAATGAGCCTGCAAATAGGTGGGAAAATGTGGGATACAAATGTAACAAATAAATATATAAATTCCTATATTTAGAAGCCTAGAAAGTGGGTGGCAACAGGAGTGTATTAAGGATGGGGGAAAATTAGGAGCTTAGCACTGATTTTCTGCACTAGGCATTTAAATTAGGCTCATACGCCTAAAAAAAAATGAATGGCAGGCCTAAAATTAGAAATTAGGCTCATACGCCTAAAAAAAAATGAATGGCAGGCCTAAAATTAGGAGCATAAATTCTCACACCTAAAGTTAAATGACTTTTCAGCTGAAAGGCTCCTAAATGTGGCTGAAAATAGGGGACAAAAAGGGAACTTAAAGTTAGATGCTCAGCTTTTTTAATGTCGCACGCACACAAACGGATTCAAACTTGATCAGATCATTCGTCCACGCTGCGCGGCCGAGAAGAGGACTTCAGCTGGCAGGGGTTGTGGTCCCCCGCCAGTACAGGTATGCAATAGCGGTGGGGGAGGGTTGGTGGCGGGAAGAGCGGCTCAAGAGGGTCGCGGCAGGGGGGTCCAGGGGTCAGGAACTTGGAGGGGGGGTCTGAAAATCAGAGGGAGGGGGTGTGGAAATTGGAGGGAGGGAGGGATTCTTCTGATGTCGCGTTACCATGGGCGGAGTGATTATGAAGCCTACGAACACTACAGGGCTTCACGGCTTCAGGGCTTCACTGCCACGGAGTCAGCTTCAGAACGTTGGAGGTGTGAATTATTATATTAGATGATCTGAATTGTTCTGTACCTGCAGAGCCATCTGTGATTTTTAGCTAATCAATTGGGTTCCATTGTATCTGGTGACTCATATTCTGTGTGCCATTAAGGGCGTGTATGTAGAGCCCTGGTATATCCCGAACAAGGGAACATTTAGATTTATGTATGCCAGAGAGCTAAGCAGAGAAATTTCAAATTGTCTGCTTTGATTTGAGTCAAATTCTAATCTGCCTTTACCTGTGTTTCCTTCTCTTAGTATCTCCTATCTGCTGAATTTATCTCTATCTGAAAAAAATATTTTAAAAAGAACAAAAAAAACCCCATAACAAACAACCCTCTCTTTTCACTTGCAGGGATTTTGGCCTCTAAGTTACTATGGAGCTCATTTTCAAAAGAGAAAAACGTTCAACAAGTGGCATAAATCTGCATTTGGATGTTTTTCTCACAAAAACGTCCAAATTGGTATTTTCAAAACCAATTTTTAGATGTTTTTCTATGAAGTCCATCAAATGTGTGTTCAAATCACAAGGGGGAATCTCAGGGGCGTATTAAGGGCGGGTTCTGGGCATTCTTAACTCTTGGACGTTTTTCAGCCATAATGGAACAAAACAAAACAGTCCAAGGCTAAAACTAAGACATTTTGAGCTAGACCTGTTTTTATAACAAACAAGGCACAAAAAGGTGCCATATGTGATCAGATGACCACTTGAGGGAATCAGGGATGACCTCCCCTTGCTCCCCTAGTGGTCAGTAACCCCCTCCCACCCTCCAAAAAATGTGATTAAAAACATTACTTGCCAGCCTCTATGCTAGCCTCAGATGTTATACTCAGGTCCATTAAAACAGCATTCAGGTCCATGGATTAGTCTAGTGGTGGGTGCAGTGCACTGCAGACAGGTGGACCCAGGCCACCCAAAACTCACCAGAAACCCACTGTACCCACATATAGGTGCCCCCTTCACCCGTAAGGGCTATGGTAGTGGTGTACAGTTGGGGGTAGTGTATGGGTGGGTTTTGGGGGGCTCAGCAGACAAGATAAGGGAGCAATGGTGAGATGTGTACCTGGGTGCATTTTATGAAGTCCACTGCAGTGCCCCTTAGGGTGCCCTATTGCTTTCCTGGGATATCTGGGGGACCAGTCTACTAAAAATGCTGGCTCCTCCTACTTCCCAATGGGTTGATTTTGTGCGTTTTACACATGGACGTTTTTTTGTTTGAAAATGGACCAAAAAACAAAACATCCAAATCATAAAACTTTGTTCAATACAGTATTTTTGAAAAAAAGATAGACTTTTTTTTTAAATGACCTTGTTTCCTATTCAGACTTTGGACATTTTTTGCAAAACATCCAAAGTCGGACTTAGACGTCATATTGAAAATGCCCCTCCACATCTGACTTCATCCTGACTTTATAGTCCCACCCTGCCCACCTCTCTCCCACCCACGCCTAGGTTAACTCTACCTATATAGTAACATCTAGAGACAAATATCCTATATAATAAAAAGCACCTCCAACATTCTGAAGCTGACTCCGTGGCACTGTGGCAATGTAGGGTTCGTAAGTCTGTAGTTCAGCATTTCATTGGCTCTCACTGTCCCCGCCCTCACGTCGAGGAAACCGAATGCTACATACATTGTTCAGTCCTCTTCACTCATATCCCTTAACACAGTTCACCTTTTCACACCTGTGAATCACATCAATATGCCCTTCATTCAATGCAATACCTGTTGGGCTTTAGTCCTAAGGCAAACAATCTGGAACCTTAGAGCTTGCCAAAATACAGAAGAAACCTGTCTCCGCAAACACCAACAGTGATCACAAACAGCGAAGATGACACAAAAAAAGAAAAAATATCCAAAAGCGAAAAAGGAACAGTTGAAGATAAAGAATAAAAAATAGAAAATCAAAAATACAAAATAAAACAAAGAACTGCAAAAAACAAAAAACAAAACTATAAGCGAATAGAAAAAATGAAAAAAAGAAAAAAATGAAAAAAAGGGGGACGACACAAAAATAATTGAAAAACTGAATAAATTTATTGAGGTAGTATGATTCAACACAGCTGTGTTTCGGCCCAACTGGCCTGCATCAGGAGTCTGTTACACCATGTATATGTTTTCTGGTAATGGCAGTATTTCTTTGAAGAGTGTTCTATTGAACGCTGCCTTATTTAAAATCACTCTACCTTTAAAAAGGCTGTGTGCACGATCTGACAAAAATCGTTATGAAAGACTCTGGCTAAAAAATTAGTCTCACTGGAATAGCTGAAAAACAGCTTAACGTTTGCTGGCAGATCGTGCACACAGCCTTTTTAAAGGTAGAGTGATTTTAAATAAGGCAGCGTTCAATTATTATTTTTGTGTCGTCCCCCTTTTTTTCATTTTTTTCATTTTTTCTATTCGCTTATAGTTTTGTTTTTTGTTTTTTGCAGTTCTTTGTTTTATTTTGTATTTTTGATTTTCTATTTTTTATTCTTTATCTTCAACTGTTCCTTTTTCGCTTTTGGATATTTTTTCTTTTTTTGTGTCATCTTCGCTGTTTGTGATCACCTTAGAGCTTGCCCCATCTATCTCCAAATATCTGCTATAAAAGATGAAATCAACAACCTCTGGAAGGAACTGGCTACTCAGTTCCCAGCCAGTTTACCACCAGCACTGCCACAGAGATTAAAGCAACAAAGGAATAGATGGGTCACAGTAGGCTCTGGTAGATTACGACCTGTGACACAGAGGCATTCACCCTTCCAACCATTGCCTTTATATAATTCCTTTGCTGCACTGGAGCATTATGATACTCCGAAATGAAGTACTGCTGTGAAACCAGTGACAAGAGATGTAACCAGGGCTTTTCTTTGAGGGAGTACTGAGTATTGGCACCTTTTCCATTGTCTGCTAAAATTGATCCATGGTCCCCAAGTTTTAATGAAAGAGCTCAGGTTCCACACACAAATTCTGCCTTGTCATAGATTCTGTGACTGGTTGCAGGGGGCCTGGCTACTGTGGGGTGGGTCCTTCAGTGATCACCCCACCTCTGAAGTGTGGTCTGGTATTTGAGTACCAGCACCTTTTTTGCTAGAAAAAACACACTGGATGTAACACAATCCAAGAGAAATCCCCAAAACAATGACAGATTGGTGCAAAGCAGAAAATTCTTACAGGTAGGAGATTCCGTTATCAGAGGCATTAACTTAGGAACACAGTTCAAAGGACCCAATCTAGTGAAGTGCCTTCCAGCAGTGTCGTAGCCAGTAGGCAATTTTTGGGTGGGCCAACAGGTTGGATGGGTGGGCACTAGAGAAACACCTGCCACCTGATGCACCCATGCCCTGCCCACGGCCCTACCCCTACTGCATACCTACCCCACTCCCAATAACTTCAATAGGAGCAGCAGTGGTGGTCTCGGTGGCTGCAGGCCACATTCAGAGCTGGGGGAAATACAAGAGGGTGCACTCTTCATTCTCTACTGAGCCACAGTCCTCCAACGCACATATGCTTCCCCCAAATATGCCCTAAATATTACAGTGGGGCCCTAAAATATCAATACATCTATCAAGAAAACTGAATAAGCCAAAGTACTATAGAATACTACATAGAAAATTCATGCTAATAGAATACGTTGGTCACACACACACAGAACACAAATGTTAAATACAGAATAAGTGACCATAAACTATAAACATGTTTATCCACTCCTACCCTAGCTGAGATAATATTTAACCATCTCTCTAACCTCACGTGCAACTTTCTTCAAATCAATCACCTTACTTTCTAATTCTTCCTACTTTCTTACTCATCTGTATGTTACAACTTTGCCTTACCCTTCACTACCAATTATAATGTTCTAGTACATATTGTTTTGTCGTTGCAAGTAGTATACCATGCCATACTTTGTATTGTTGTTCGAATATTTTTACTGCTCTAATTGCCTATTGCTCATGTTTGATCTATTCTTACTGTACACCTCCTGGAGTGAATTCCTTCAAAAAGGCGGTAAATAAATCCTAAAATAAATAAATAAATAAATAAATAAAATAAATTAAATTGAAATCCCAAGAGGTCAGACCTTGCATGTAGCTCAGCACAGAGAAATACAAAGAGATGCAATCCTTAACATCCCTCCGGACCGGCCCAGAATGTGACTGATGGGTTGTGTACGCCTTCCAGCAGGTAGAGACTGAGAAAAAAAAGTTGTGACTCTAGCCAGCCAATAAGAGCCCTTGCCAGCTAGAGAAAGATCCAGTAATCTCAGTCTCCAGCAGGTGGAAGGTGGTGAGCCCATCAGTCTCATTCTTTTTCTAAGCACTACCGGTTGAACCTCCTCAGTAGTCGTCAGGTTGCTTTTGGAGCGCGTGTTTTGTCGGCGGGGCTGCAAGGGTCCCTCCCATAATTTCACTGCTTTGTTACTTCCCATCAGTCACATTCTGGGCCGGTCCAGAGGGATGCTAAGGAAGGGTAAATTAGACCTTACCTGCTAATTTGCTTTCCTTTAGTCCCTCCGGACCGGCCCAGATCCCTCCCTACAGATATCTGTGTTTGTTTGGAGCTGTGCTGTTAGTTTGTTGCTCTATATATAACAAAAAAAAATTACTGAAATGTCCTCTTTGAAGGACCATGATATGTTTGAAGGCACTCACCCGTTGTTGGCAATGTGCCGGTGGCTGCTCAGGTTTTTGGGTGCACGGGTTACGTATTTCTTCTATGGCTTTACTTCTGCTTTGGTACTTTATTACTGGATCTTTCTCTAGCTGGCAAGGGCTCTTATTGGCTGGCTAGAGTCACAACTTTTTTTCTCAGTCTCCACCTGCTGGAAGGCGTACACAACCCATCAGTCACATTCTGGGCCGGTCCGGAGGGACTAAAGGAAAGCAAATTAGCAGGTAAGGTCTAATTTACCCTTTTCTCCTATACTGTGCAAAATATAATGATAGCACATGCAAGAGATGGTGTTAGGGGGGTACAACTAGGGCAACTGTGTTTGGCCCCCTAGCCAAAGATAACCCTAGGCCAGCCGGATGCTGAAGAAGGTGCAACCTGTTAGTAAGCTTTGGGGTCCCCTCCCAAATATCTGCTTTGGGCCCCAGCCATATCTAACACCAGCTCTGGCAGGATGTACATTTCAAATCTAACACATTCTAATCACAAAATAGAAAAAAAAATATTTTTTTTCTACCTTTTGTTGTCTACTCATTTTGTTTTTCAAGTCATGTTGGTCCCAGGCTCTGGTTTCTACATCCTTCTATCTTCTCTTAACTCACTCACCAAGGTCTCCTGTCCATTTGATATTTCTACTCTCTCCATGTTCACTATCCATTCTTCCATCGCTGTACCTCTATCTTTCTCCATGTTCGGTATCTCCCTTTCTCTGTGATTCTATATTTCCCTGTCCAGCTTCTCCCCTCTCTTTATCCCCAGTGCCAATATATCTCTATCCTCTCAGACCCTACCCCATCCAGCTTCTCTCCCTCTCACTCCCTCCACTTTCCAGCATCTGGTTTGTTTGCTTGAATGCCTGCCTGCCTGCCCACACGTCCTCCCTTTCTCCCTCCCACTGTAGGTTCAGTATTTGATCCCTTTTTCCTTCATCTCCTTGGTCTGGTATCTCTATTTCCCTTCCCTCCCTCCTTGTGCTGTTCCAGCAGCTCTCTCTCTTCCCTCCAGCTCCCCTCCTCCTCTTCCACAAGTCCAGCAGCTCTCTCCCTTCTCTCCAGCCCCTTCCTCCTCTTCCTCCCATGTCCAAAGCTCTCTCCCTTCCCTTCAGCCACCTCCTCCTCCCAAATCCAGCAGCTCTCTCCCTTCCATCCAGATCCCCTCCTTCTCTTCTTCTCACGTCCAGCAGCTCTACCCCTTCCCTCCAGACCCTCTTCCTCTCACATCCAGAAGCTCTCTCCCTTCTATCCAGATTACCTCCTCTTCTTCCTCCCACATCCATCAGCTCTCCCCATCCATCCAGTCCCCTCCTCCTCTTTCTCCCATGTCTAGCAGCTCTCTCGCTTCCCTCCAGCCCCCTCTTCCTCCCAAGTCCAGCAGCTCTCTCCCTTCCAATCAGTCCCCTCCTCCTCTTCCTCCTATGTCTAGCAGCTCTCTCGCTTCCAATCAGTCCCCTCCTCCTCTTTCTCCTATGTCCAGCAGTTCTCTCCCTTCCCTCCAGCCCCCTCCTCCTCTTCCTCCCATGTCCAGCAGCTCTCTCCCTTCCCTCCAGCCCCTTCCTTCTCTTCATCCTATGTCCAGCAGCTCTCTCCCTTCCATCCAGTCCCCTCCATCTCTTCCTCACATGTCCAGCAGCTCTCTCCCTTTCCTCCAGCTACCTTTCTCCTCTTCTTCCCACATCCAGCAGCTCTCTCCCTTCCCTTCAGTCCCCTTCCTCCCACAAGTCCGGCAGCACTGTCCCTTCCCTCCAGCCCCCCCCTCCTCCCCCCACAAGTCCAGTACTTCTGCATTCCCCCAATATAGGCTGTCCTGCCCCAATCCAACATCCCTTGCTGCCTTTCCTCCCAGGGGTCCGAGTCTGGCTGTCTAGGAGCATTACTTGCCATGGTGCTGCCGTTGGCAGTGATTCACACAGGCATTTCTCCTGCTGCGTCCATCCAGTCCTTTCTGATGCAACTTCCTGAGGATTGAGGGTAGTTAGGGTGGGCCTCGGGCAAAAGTGGGTGGGCCTGGACCCACCCGTGGCTACGCCCCTGCCTTCTAGGATCCTCAGCTACTAGAAGTAAAGACCAAATACTGAACATGACCTTAGAGGAGCATAAGGATTCTAATAGTGATGTGGTAATCCACCTGGGGACAAATGATCTAGCCAACAATAACAAGTTCAGAGCACAGAATTACAGAAGCTTGAGGAGGGACTCAAGTCTTTGGTTCAGACTGCAGCGTTTTCTGAAGTTATTTCTACATGTGGGACGGGAGAAGAGATACTACATAAAATAGAGGAATTCAATAACAGGCTTATTTTCGAAAGAGAAGGGCGCCCATCTTTCGACACAAATCGGGAGATGGGCACCCTTCTCCCAGGGTCGCCCAAATCGGCATAATCGAAAGCTGATTTGGGGCGTCCTCAACTGCTTTCTGTCACGAGGATGACCAAAGTTCCCAGGGGCATGTCAGAAGCATAGCGAAGGCAGGACTGGGGCGTGCTTATTATTTATCATCCTCACTTTAATATTCCCTTATCTCTTGATTGTCTGTCCTATTTAGATTGTAAGCTCCGTCGAGCAGGGACTGTCTCTTCATGTTCTAGTAGCGCTTTAGAAATGATAAGTAGTAGTAGTGCTTAACACATGGGCGACAGGAACAAAGCCCACTACACTAACCATTAGGCCACTCGTCCCTATATCACTAGAGACAGGCAGGTTACCTGGCGTTCTACAGAGCTTGCCTGTCCCTCACAATTGAAAATGCCCTGTACACTGGTCAAACCAAAAAGAGTTTGCATCAGCTCCAATTAATTGAATTCTGCAGCACGACTGATGGAAGGCTGCAAGCAGCCTGACCACATTACACCCTTCTGCAAAAACTACACTGGCTACCAGTACCTTTCAGGGCTAAATTTAAAACTATATGATTTTGAAGGTCTTCGGACAAAATGGGCCAGAGTACTTAAAGAGTAAGTTAGCCCTTTACACACACCTTTGAGACCTCTAAGGTCCCCTCAAGGTTCATCACTATCTGTACACTCATCAAAAGAAATTGTATGATGTGATCAGTGCCATAGCGAGGGCGGCTGACACCCGGAGTGGGTCACCGCTGCGCCCCCCCTGGGTGCAGCACGGTGCACCCCCCCTTGGCGCGCGCACCCCCCCGGAGCGCTTACCACTACTATAGAAAATGGGGCAGGCGGGCGGGAGGGCCATTCTGCCCGGAGTGCACGTCGCTGGGAGCTGCGTCGGCTCCACTGGTTCCCTGCTCTCTCTGCCCCGGAACAGGAAGTAACCTGTTCTGGGGCAGAGAGAGCAGGGAATCAGCGGAGCTGACACCCCTCCAGCGGCGTGCACCCGGGGCGGACCACCCCACTGCCCCCCCTTCCTATGCCATTGGATGTGATACCCACCAGTAGTCTCAGGAGTATCTCCCATGCTCTGGAATTCACTCCCAGAGGGGTTATGTATAACTCAAAACTACCTCTACTTCAGGAAGCAGGTGAAAACCTGGCTCATCTCCCAAGCCTTTAATGCATAAGATGACTGACTATACACCCATTGTGAACCTGGACTAGCTTGTTACACACACTGTAACTTAAACAAGATGTAAGGAACTGATCTAACTGTACGAAGAACTTACCTTCAGCTTAGCAAACCATCTATTTATCCCAACTACTCTGTACCGCCTATCTTGTCCCCATCTATATATCTGCTCTTGGTCCCTCAGCTATACGATAAGCCATATTGTGGAAAATCTTTAGCATCATATCTATGTTATTTGAATGTTCTAATGCATGCTCTTTAGGTGTATCATTGGTATTATGCTAATGTATTATATCTCTGGTATTTGAATTTCAGTGCTGTTAAATGTGTATATTTTTGATACTGTTTCATTGTAGTCCTATTATTAAGTTTCAATTTGCTGTTTTCAAGTTTACCTGATTTATTGTATTTATGTTTTCATTTGATCATTTTACTATTATGTTGTTAACAAAAATTGTAACTTTTATGTTAAACTGTACCTGCTGTACATTGCCTTGGGAGAGTCTCTTCACAAAGGCAGTTAACAAATCCCAATAAATAAATAAAAATGTGATAGTGAAACAGCACCTCCCACTGGTAGGACTGTAGATGGAGCACTCCCCTTCAGCTTAGAGGAAACAGAAGCCACAACCACCTTCATGAGTTTATGCAAATCAGTGCCCTGTTACGCTGGTCCATATTAGAATCCCCATAGTGATGGCGCATGGACACATCAAACATGACACTTACGAACTGATGCACACACAGTACTGCACTTGTGCATTCAGTTTTTTGCACCAGTTCATAAATAAAGCAGAAAGTCTTATTTCTTAAGGCTTCTTTTTTTTTTTAAAGTTTAATTAATTGCATTGGGTATAAACTGGGAAAGGTCAATTATGACACAAGCAATTTGGAACATTGTGTAGTGTTTCTATTCCTTTAACTCTAAGGAAGAGCTGACCTTTCCAGTCCTGTTTGCTAAATCTGATCCTGACAAGTGCAGGCAGGTTCCAACTACCTTAAAATTCTCCACCCAGGAACGTTTGCTACAGTATTAATGCCTGAGTAAATGCATGAATGCTGCCATAGAAGAAAAAATGTTCCACCCTAGACTCACATTTTGTACAGCACAAAATCTAGCGGTAGACACTCTGAACCTGCAGAGTGCAGGTTTAATGAACTGTACATTGTCTTTGTCTTAGAAATACAAGACAGCCCTAGTAGTCCTAAATATGTATTTTAAAAAAGTGTAATTTAAAAAAAAATTTTTTAGGGAAGAACTAAATAACTCTCAGGATATAAGAATACTTCTAAATTTGGCGTATAGTGTTTTGGCCTTCCAAAATTAAAAACTCACTGAGCCAGTATGTGCTGGCATTGTTTTCCATTTCACATGCCACGCCTCAAGACAGAACAGATCTGCTGGAATCCCATATGAACCTGAAAGACTTCTTGTGAATATTACTTTGTATGAGAATTCATTAAATTACTGTGCATCACACTGAGAACTGAGACAACGTTATATAACATCCATAGCTAAAGAAACTAGAGTTTGCATCTCAGGCAAGGCCGCTCTAAATTTGACTTCCTTAGTCATCAGAAGAACTGTTTAATAGCAATCTAGCCTGATAACTAAACTGTGTAGAACCTGCAGCCCTCGGAGAGCCCAAAAATGCATGATGTGTTCATAACATATGAACTTTTAACCCAATTAAAAAGAGATATCCCCCCTGGTGCTTTAAGATTGAAGAAGTAAATAAATACACATGCAATTACATTTTCAGATGTCTGTGCCTTGTTATAAACTCAAACAAAAAATCCTTGGGTAATAGCATACGCCCTCAAGTTATACACTTTTAATACACACACATATGAAGAATATCATAATGTTAGTATGAACCTATAAACAGGTTATGGGGCCTGTTATGAGCCATCCCATTTCAAGCCCTCAACCTCCAGGTCTCAATATGCTTTACATCTGCTCTTCTAAAATGTCTTTTCTTAAAAATTTTTAAAATCATTTAAAAACAATTTAAACCTTCAATCATAAACAACCGTGAGAATACACTCCCAAACCCACATAAAAGAGTGGTCTAAAAGAAGCACTTAGCTTATACTTGCAGCCATCGCCCACTTACATAGACACCACTCGATGGCCTTATATAAGAGAAAGTAATCAGGCTCAACAGCCTTATAGGCATTTTGACACCACACTGTGCCTGCTTCTGAGTCGCTCTCAACAAAAGACAACTCAAGTTCCTATTAAAAAAAAAAAAAAAAAAATATATATATATATATATATATCACTAAATACCGAGAGGGTATAGACAAAATGATTTTACTGTTAAAATCAATAAACAAGTATCCCCAAAACAAGGAGCTTACATTATTTCAAAGTCAAAAGACTCAAGTTGGGAATATTTCTTGTCGAATGTGTCTTTCCTATCTATAATTGTAGTTCTTTTCTTTTGTTGTAATTTTATTATTATTACTGTGATTGTAAACCGCTTTGACCTCTTTGTAGAAAAGACAGTATATCAAGTGCCATTAAACATTAAACAGATGCCTCAAAAGTCTCAAAAAATAGCACTAAGGGAAGAGCTCATGGCGTCTTCTGAGAAAAAAACTGCCCACCAAGAACGTAATAACGTCCCTCACATATGTGTAGAATAATCAATCAGAATGATTTGAAAACAAAAAAATCTTCTAATTAAAAATAAGAAAAAGATTCAAAGCCAATTGATCTCACGGTTCAAACCATGAGGTTCTCTAGTGTTCAGAATGAAAATCCACTTGCTCTCCTTATGTAATAAAACAGCGTTTATAGCTCAATTGCTACGGGCCACACAGACTGACTCCAAGGTACAGAAATGTAAATGTTCAAACTCATGATATAATTGGAGGCAATGAGCTACCTACCAATGGAGCTGTCATTTCCTGACACTGCAGTCTACTGCGGTGTTCAATCATGTGAGTTTTCAATGAGCTGCAGTTTTCACCACATAAACTAGATCACAGGGGCACCAAATAGCACGCACTACATTAATGGACACACATGTGGAAAATCCCAGTAATTTTACATTCTGTTTATTCAAAATAACAGATTCTCCTGAAATAGAAAGAGCACAAAAAGCACATGGCCCACATGTAAAATGACCACTCTGAGGTAACAGAGGATACAGTTCAAGTAAATCAGACGAGACTAAATGTTCCCTCAAATTTTTACCCTTTTTAAATGCAACAACTAGTTGTTCAGGGCAACAGGGTATAATTGCAAAAAATGCCAATATCTTAAAATCGACTAACTGCTTGAATCCCAGGCAAAAAAGGAAGAACAGATACATTTTGAGTAGTAGATTGTTGCTGTATGGGATATAATAAATAAGAGTGCTCAGTCCACTTAGCCTTCTTATAAACCCTTTTAATCACTCGCTGTGGATAACCATGCTCCTGGAGTCTCTGCATCATAACCTTAGCTTCGTTCTTAAAATCACTCAATGAAGAACATATCCTTCTTAAATGGAGAAATTGTCCCACTGGAATATTTTCTCTCAGTTTCCTTGGATGATGGCTTCTGTAATGCAAACTAGTGTTCCTGTCTGTGGGTTTCCGCTGGACCGTAAACTCGAACCCCCTTGCTGTCACTGTTAGCTTTAAATCCAAAAAGTGGACTATGTGATGATATAAAAATGGCCGCAGTCTTTTCAAAAATTTGAAAGCGCCACGGACAGCTGACTCAATCCATCATCCAATTACAGTAACGTGTCAGACCAACGTCATCCACTCGATCTCTGTTTAATCCTGCTGGTTCTACGGATTTCAATTTGTAAATCCATTGCTGTTCCTTGAAATTAAGTCGCCAACCCACTCACCACTGTATCAATAATTCTCCAGTGAATATCCATAAGAGATAAAAACATCATAGAAAAAAAGTAAAAAAGCAACTACTTCCAGGTTTTCCAATGCCGAAGGATTCAGTGGAAGTTCACCTCTGAAGATCTGTTTTCATAGTATCTAATTGGATGTTTATTAGATTATTAAACAGCAGCATCTGTCACATACAACATTTGATACTAGTACAATAGCTGTTGTTAAGTACATAAGTACATAAGTAATGCCACACTGGGAAAAGACCAAGGGTCCATCGAGCCTAGCATCCTGTCCACGACAGCGGCCAATCCAGGCCAAGGGCACCTGGCAAGCTTCCCAAACGTACAAACATTCTATACATGTTATTCCCGGAATTGTGGATTTTTCCCAAGTCCATTTAGTAGCGGTTTATGGACTTGTCCTTTAGAAAACCGTCTAACCCCCTTTTAAACTCTGCCAAGCTAACCTCCTTCACCACGTTCTCCGGCAACGAATTCCAGAGTTTAATTATGCGTTGGGTGAAGACAACTTTTCTCTGATTTGTTTTAAATTTACTACACTGTAGTTTCATCGCATGCCCCCTAGTCCTAGTATTTTTGGAAAGCGTGAACAGACGCTTCACATCCACCTGTTCCACTCCACTCATTATTTTATATACCTCTATCATGTCTCCCCTCAGCCGTTATAGCTTTCAATGAATTGAGAGCCAGTTGGAAACAATCATAGAATACTCAGTCATAGAAAGAACCTGTAACAGGCAATTCCCACACTACATATGTCGTCTAGATTTCCACCCTCCCACCCACTCACCACTGTACAGACAATTTCAAGGAACACCAATGGGTTTACAAATTGAAATCCATAGAACCGGCGGGATTAAACAGAGAGATCGAGTGGATGATTTTGGTCTGACATGTTACTGTAATTGGATGATCATGGATTGAGTCAGCTGTCCATGGCGCTTAAAAGTTTTTGAAAATGCTGCGGCCATTTTTATATGGAACAGCAGGTTTTTATATACGCCGCAGAAGAACTAAGATAATGTGGAGGGTTGTTTTTGACAAAATAAAAGAATAGTTATTTAACGTAAATACTCTTCTATTTTTGATCCATAGAGGGAAACCTTGAGAAAGATTTTGGTGAAATACGTGTCGGCACATTTACCCTTATTAATGCAATTCAGATAAGTTATTCTCATATGAATATGGAAAAGTGTTAAAGCATAAGTCTTTATATACTGGTTGTCTCCAAGAAATATACATGACTTGGTTGAGATAAAAACGTCATGAGATAATATAAAAAAGAAAAAGAGTGAAAAAGAATTTGGATTGATGAAGACATAAGGTGATACATCTGCTTCCATGTTTTCCAAAGCTGAAGGCTTCAGTGGAAGTTCACCTCTGAAGATGCGTTTTCATAGTTTCTGAGTATTCTATGATGGCATATTGGCGCTTAGATGGTGTTATACAATTGCTGCTCAGTGCATGGCATTGGGGCACCTAAACTTTGGAGCCAATTTATAGAATTGCCACCATATTTTTTGTTGGATAAAAATAGGCAGTATTGGGGATGTTCCTAGGGCACAATTAAAGTTTAGCTGGGTCTGAAAAATTGCTGTCTTAAATTTAGTCAACTAACAAGTCAACTGTACCTGGATATACCAAGCAGCAGACTCTTGTCCTATGAACTGGTAGTATGATTTAATTCAGGGGTGGACAACGTCAGTGCTCAAAAGCCACAAAGGGGTTTTGTTTTCAGGAGGTCAGCACTGAAGATTTATTATATAACCTGTTTTTCTAGGAGTCTGGATTATTCTCCTGTTTTGGTTACACTGAAGATCACATGGATTTATGACCTTTCAAAAACAGAGAAATGAACTTGGAGATGATGGAGTGCTTTTCCTATGTGTCATTCATTGCGTGACCTTGAAGCAATCTCTTCTTTCTCTGTGCAAACTTGGAATGCAACTTCTTTGGACAAATGACACTGGCTGTCTGATGTCTCTCATACACCACCGAGCACAGTGATGGCATTGTATAAACGATACACATTATTGTCATATAAATAAAGAAAACAAAACAAATACCTTATAGATTGTGCAATGGCCTATATTCTTTGGTATGAAACCATGGTAACCTTTATACAAAGAGTTCATTCTGAGAGACAAGTGTATGCCTGTTCTGTGCCATGTGTTTTGTTCTTGGACCAGTAAGAAAGGCTCATTAGGTGTTCAGTGTATGTATGAGTACATGCCTTGGGCACTGGCTGTGTATATTCAAGCAGTGGCATGTCACCTTGCCGTAAACCACACTCTGAAGCAAGCTTCATGTACTGCCTGATGGAAAAGATGATCACATCATTTGCAGTTTATTTTTGCATCAGCCTGGAATAAAACATTTCTTTCCTACCATTGTGCAAAATGAGATGCATAAGGTATCTTTCCTAGAGATTAGTAATTAGTAACAAAATGATGCTGCATCTATGATTTAGAATAGTTGCCAAAGGAATTATTATTATTATTTATTTATTAGTTGCATTTGTACCCCACATTTTCTCACCTATTTGCAGGCTCAATGTGGCTTACATAGTACCATAAAGGCGTTTGCCAAATCTGGTAGAAAGAACAGATACAAGGTTATGTTGTGTTCGAATAAGGTAGATGTATTCCAAGCTCCATTAGGGTTGAAAGGAGGGAGGTTGTATGTTGTCCAGTACGGTCTTTGGTTTAGTTGTTTGAAAGCTATGCTTTTGTTTTCTCATACTCCTTGCACAATAACCCTCTCAGAGTTTTTAGGAAAAGGTGACCAGGAGTGTATTCCCTCCCATTTCATGCTGATCTTATTAAAATTGTTTAATCATTACTATTTAGGTCACTATCTTTTATGATTCATTCGGTTCATGCTGTTTTTTGTACTGCATTTTGGAAGATTCATGATTTTAGACTTCCATAACTGTACATTTTTTGAATTTGTCCTTTTTACATTTTATACATTTTTACCTTTTATTCAATATATTTATGGTTATTTATATACATATTTTTCAGTTGTCATCTCGACTTTTAAGTACATAAGTACATAAGTAATGCCACACTGGGAAAAGACCAAGGGTCCATCGAGCCCAGCATCCTGTCCACGACAGCGGCCAATCCAGGCCAAGGGCACCTGGCAAGCTTCCCAAACGTACAAACATTCTATACATGTTATTCCTGGAATTGTGGATTTTTTCCAAGTCCATTTAGTAGCGGTTAAAGAATACTGTGTAGGTGGGTGTCTTGTTTGTTTTATATTCAACATTTTTTGCCTATAATAATTTTTAATGTCTATAAATGATATTAATATCTTGATGATTCATAAATATGTTCATTAATATTATCTTTAGTGTTAATTTATTGATGTGGGATATTAACATCTGTATTATGTAGTCTCTATGTATAATAATGCCATTTTTGTTGTTATTGAGTATATATATCATCTATTTTCATATTTTTATATACATGGGTATTAACACACTGTTTTTTAGTAACATAATATATTTCTTAAAATAGTTTTTAAATATTTTGTCAGTTTACATATTTTGTCAGTCTATATATAATCTTTATTATTATTCTGTGGTTTTTAAATGTTATGCTATTTGTTTTATAGCCCCTGAAGCAACCCTGTTGGGCGAAACACGGCCAGTGTCGGGCTGATTTGTTTATTTGGTTGTCATTCAATAAACTATTTTCTTTGATTGATCTGCTTTTTTTGTCCTTCCATCTTGGAGTTTGCAGATCATTTGCCTTGCTGTTTTCTTAGACCCATCTACATGCATTCATTCATTCATTCATTCATTCATGTGGACCTGCCTCAACCACAAGGGCACTGCAAATATCACAAAATGCAGCAGCACGGCTTTTGATTGGATTCGGAAAGTTTGAGATGATTTCTCTTCATTGGTTTCTAATTTATCAATTATCAAAATTAAAATTGCATACCTTGGTTTGGAAGGTCCCGTGTGGTTACCTTGTGTTCAGTTTTGTCTTTGTATCAGCCACCTTGTCTGCTCTGCTCCCCACAGCAAGCACTTTTGAGTGTTTCATCTACTAGACAGGCCAATAGGTAGGCAGATTGTGCATATGTGTGCATTCACGATAGTGGTACCAGGCTCCTGGAATGCTCTCCCTGATTGCTTGAGTGAACTGATTTGGAAGGCTTTCAGGAAACAGCTTAAGACAAGGTTTGTTATATTTGTTTTGTTAAGGGCCGTATTTACTAAAGCTCGGTGCATGGTTATAGACATGGAAGTAAAATAGGCCTTATGATACTTAGCACACCCTTATGCCCATTAGGGTATGCTGAACGTAAGTAAATTTGGAGGGGCATTTTAGATATGACGTCTAAGTAGGACTTTGGACATTTTACGCTAAACGTTCAAAATCTGAATAGGAAATATGGCCATTTTTGAAACTGTAAAACGTCTATCTTTTTTTTTTTTCAAACTGTATATTCCTTCTTGTACTAGACCTGTAATATGGCCCTGCTAGCCCTCAGTTTTCCTAGCCTTGCTGTCTTCAGCATATTTTTAGTTTATTCCTGCAGCTGCATGTAAGTTACAGTGCTTTCTCAGGAAATGGAAAATACATGCTACATGTCAAGGTGACACTTGGAAGGAACTGAGGCTATGCAGTCCATATATGGCAAAACAAAAAAAAAACAGCACCACGGGCCTTTAAAAATGGAACACAGTTCTTTAATGAACGAGCCTTGACAAAAAGACCCGACACGGGCCGTGTTTTGGTGACTAGCACCTGCGTCAGGGGTCACAGTGATGACGTGGAAAACTTGGGGAATAACTCGAATATATTCCTCTACAATATATTATTCCTTACCCCACGTCTCATATAGTAAAAGCTACAAAGCACCAAGGCACTTTCACTTTCTGTATCCAAATGGATGAAAAAGCTTTTTCATCCATTTGGATACAGAAAGTGAAAGTGCCTTGGTGCTTTGTAGCTTTTACTATATGAGACGTGGGTTAAAGAATAATATATTGTAGAGGAATATATTCGAGTTATTCCCCAAGTTTTCCACGTCATCACTGTGACCCCTGACGCAGGTGCTAGTCACCGAAACACGGCCTGTGTCGGGTCTTTTTGTCAAGGCTCATTCATTAAAGAACTGTGTTCCATTTTTAAAGGCCCGTGGTGCTGTTTTTTTTTTTTTGTTTGTTTGGACTTTAGTTTGTACTTCGTTCCCTCTCTTTTGTTATGTCCATATATGGCAAAACATATGGATATAACCTTGGTGGTGATGAGAGACTGAGGACTCTGCGAGCCCATGATGTTCCAATGGAAATATGTGTTCAGAGAGGAAGGACACCAGCAGGCTTATTTTCAAAAGAGAAGGGCGCCCATCTTCCGATACAAATCGGGAGATGGGCATCCTTTTCTCAGGGTCACCCAAATCGGCATAATCAAAAGCTAATTTTGGGCGTCCTCAACTGCTTTCCATTGCGGGGACAACCAAAGTTCACTGGGGCATGTCAGCACCGTAGCGAAGGCAGGACTGAGGCGTGATTAAGAGATGGGTGTCCTCGGCCGATAATGGAAAAAAGAAGGGCATCTCTGATGAGCACTTCGCCGACTTTACTTGGTCCATTTTTTCTTGCAACCAAGCCTCAAAAAGGTGCCCGAATTGACCAGATGACCACCAGAGGAAATCGGGGATGATCTCCCCTTACTCCCCCAGTGGTCACCAACCCCATCCCACCCTAAAGAAAAACTTTTAAAATAATTTTTGCCAGCCTCTATGCTAGCCTCAAATGTCATAACCAATGCCCTGACAGCAGTATGCAGGTCCCTGGAGCAGTTTTAGTGGGTGCAGTGTACTTCAGACAGGTGGACCCAGGCCCATCCCCCCTACCTGTTACATTTGTGGTAGTAAATGTGAGCCCTCCAAAACCCACCCGAAACCCACTGTACCCACATGTAGGTGCCCCCCTTCACCCCTTAGGGCTATGGTAGTGGTGTACAGTTGTGGGTAGTGGGTTTTGGGTTTTTTTTGGGGGGGGGCTCAGCACCCAAGGTAAGGGAGCTATGCACCTGGGAGCAATTTGTGAAGTCCACTGCAGTGCCCCCTAGGGTGCCCGGTTGGTGTCCTGGCATGTCAGGGGGACCAATGCACTGTGAATTCTAGCTCGTCCCACGACCAAAGGGCTTGGATTTGGTTGTTTTTGAGATGGGCGTCCTCGGTTTCCATTATGGCTGAAAACCGGGGACGACCATCTCTAAGGTCGACCATCTCAACATTTATTTTGACCATCTCACGCTGTACTGATAAGGAATTAGCCAATTGCCACAAAGTGTGCATGTGCACACAAGAGGAGAGGATGATACAATGTAGGAAATTGCCATATATGTATACAAATAAAAAATAACAGAATATTACAGGAAAACCCATATATGATCACAAGGTAGTTTAGGAGAAATCACATGATTTAGGAGAAATGAAACTTACAACAGTATATATGTGATAACTAAGAGACATAGCATATCTCACCATTGGTCCCCTATCTTGTCTGCTGAGCCCCCCAAAACCCACTACCCCCAACTGCACACCACTACCATAGCCCTTACAGGTGAAGGGAGCACCAATATGTGGATACAGTGGGTTTCTGGTGAGTTTTGGAGGGTTCACAGTTTCCTCCACAAGTGTAACAAGAAGGGGGAGGTAGAAGCCTTGGTCCACCTGTCTGCAGTGCACTGCACCACTACTAGACTACTCCAGGGACCTGAATGCTATTCTAATTGACCTGAGTATAACATCTGAGGCTGGCATAGAGGCTGGCAAGTAATATTTTTAATCACATTTTTTGGGGTGAGAAAGGGACAGTGACCACTGGAGGAGTAAGGGGAGGTGATCCCCAAGTCCCTCCAGTGGTCATCTGTTCATTTGGGGCAGTCTACTCAAAGTGCCAAGAGGGCAGAGAGAAGAAGTTCAAAGTTACCCAGTACATAGAAGATGGAAGAGTTACAAAGTGTGGGTACTAAGTCCCAGAAATTTGACCCTGTAGAGGCAGAATAATGGTTAAAGCTAGATGAGCTACAGTCCTGGCAAATCTTGTTGGTTCACCATGAAGAGCAGTTGGACCAGAATGCCTGGTTATGTGCCCAGTTGAAAATTAAAATGCTGGAAGTCCTGTACCTGGCAACGGAAAAAGAACAGGAGGCCACATCATTGGAAAAGAGCCTGGAGAGCAAGAGGGAGCAGATGACCCTGATGGAAACTTCCATGGAGAGGCTGAAAAGACAGGCAGATGACCTACTTCGTGATTTACAAAAGGCAAGAGAGTGTGCACAGTTTGCAGAGGTGCAGCGTGAAAGTGACTTGGCTGAGCTTGGTCAGTGATGTGACCATCTCAGGCAGCAGAACCTCCTCATTGAAGAGCTGCAAATGGAAAAGGGACAGCTCAAAAGAAGCTATCAGGTGCTCACTGAGGAGAAAAAGAATTGGAAAAAAGAGATAAGATAGCCGACTCAGACTAGAGTGCCAAACAGAAGAGATGGCCCAAGTTTCTGAACAAGTAACTGTCCTAAAAGCTTCAAATTAATCTTTTCGGGAACAGGCAACCAAGTTCCATGAGGAGTGCAGAAAGGCAGACTTGTTAGTAATAAAGCTGTCTGAGGAAAAGGAAGAAGCAATCCACATGCTTCAGGAATTGCATGGACTCTTGAAATAGCATAGCAGCAGAGCAGGTTGAGCAAATGGGGATCTGGAGAGCAAAGGAGAAACCCAAGTGTCTGATGGCAAAAGAAGAGGAGCTGGCACAGCAGTAAGACAAGGCTAAGCAGCTCCAATCCCAGATCTGCCAGCTGACAGACCTGAACTGGGCCTGTCAGACCCAAGTAGAAGCTACCCAAGCAGAAGTTATGCAACTGCAACAAGAACTGGCTAGAGAAGTGCCAATGGAGCAGTACCTCAGGCTGCAGGGACAGCTGTCTCATCTCCTGTAGGAGAGTCAGGAGGAGCACGCGAAGGCCCAAGTGTTAGAGGGCAGGACCACTTAAGCCCAGGGGATGCGCTTCCAGGAGAAGGGGTTGTCTAAGAAGAAGTGAGCACATAACAAGACACCATTGAACTATTGGAAGAGAATGAATTGTTACTGCAGAAAATTGTAGAGATGCAGTGTCAACACTATGTGTGTCAGGGTGCTGAAGTACCAAGAAGAAATGACAGTGTGGGGCAGTACAATGCAACCATTGTGAGACTAGCTAGCATGGAGCCATAGTCCATAGACCCAGCTGGAAGTTTCCAGGAAGGATGCTTTAAAGGAAATGGAGAATGTGGAGGCCCAGTTCCAGGAGGAGTTTCGAGGAAAGGTTTGCTGCTGATATATACACAGACCCTTGAAAACTTGCTGAAAGATGCTAGGAGAAGGAAAGAAGAAAAGCAACTGGAAGAGGAAGTACAGATTGCTTACTGGGAGATGCCATGAATTGGGACTAAAAGGAAACCCCAGAATGCTCTGACCCAGACACTTAATGGAGTAGTGCTGCAGAAAACTAAGAAGGATCCAGGTGTGAGTATGAGGCCAAGGGAGACAGGCTGTGAGAAGAGTAGCCTGGCAGATAAAAAGGAGCCCGTAAGTAGAGACTGTGGAAGTAATTCCTTTCCAGAGAAGTGTGAAGGCTCCCAAGGGGTGTCAAGTAGTCCAGAAGAGGGTACTAGAGAGAAAATGGTGTATGAGAATAGTGAAGTGAGAATCAGTACACCAACTCTACAGAGAAGCCAGCAAATATGGTCCCCAATTCAGGGAGATAAGAGTCAAAAATCAGTTGACCTACGAAGGCCTTTCCCTTGTGAACATGGACAGTGCCTCAAATAAGGGAGACTCAACAGGTAGAAGGATCCCTCAAAGGAAGAAGTTTAAAGCTAGGAGTAGAGTGCTGAGGATACGGAAGGTGTAAACTCTGGGATGCCTTGAAAGGAAGTGGGTCTATCTAAGAGGGTCCTGGAGACTTATGTTCTTCTTCCTATTCATATTCTGGAGAATCCTTCAGAGACTTTGCTATTACCTTCATTGAATTTGGCTGTTGTGGGATATAAGATTATAGTGTAATGCAATGCAATGCAATGTAACGTTTATTAACTTGAAGAATTCATTTTATCTGGACTTCCAAAATGGTGTTTTAAAATAACACATCTGCTCTATTTAGTTTTCTTCTGACTTATTTTATTATTCAATCATAGTTTCCCCTTTTTAAAATTAAATACAACTGTAGTAGTTTTAAATACAATGACTATGTGAAATTTGATTGCATTATGATCACTATTACAAGTTGGTTCCAACACTGTTACCATTTGTTTTAGGTTCTATATTCCACTGAGAACTAGATCCAAAATAGTTCTTTCTTACATAAATTTATGTAGAAGGTATTTATGGCATCAAGAAAGTTTGGGGCCTTTTAATTAAACCATGTTAAGCAGTTAAAGCATGGTTTTTACCATGTGGTAACTGTTAGTGCATAACCACGTTGAGGGGCTTTGGGGTAACTTAGCTGTTACCACATGGTAAACCGCGTGTTAAATGCTCCTTGTTTCAGGGAGCATGACATGGATGGAGAGTGGGCATGGAAGGCATTTGCTAGCTAATGTGCTGCACTTATTATGAATGGGACCACTTACTGCCTCTTAAATAGGAGGTGCTAAATGCTTCCACATTAACCGGGAGCAGGTACCACATATTAATAAGAATTTTAATGCAAGATCTGCAATAGAAATTACTAGGAATTCCCCCAATAGGTGCTGCATTAAATTTACAGCTACTGCAAAGTTTTCCTTGGCTTAGTGAAAGGGTCCCTTTATCTCCCTAGTATACCCTACTGAAACATCTATCCAATCAGTATCGGTGTCATTGAAATCTAACACAAAGAGAAATGCTGCTACTAACACTGTAGAAAAGAGTGATTAAATATATATCATCAGATGCAAAAGTTAAAAACAAGGGATGTGGACTGCCTCAGCATTCACCACTGAATATATAAAGACTCTGGGTGTAAAAGAACTAGAAAAACATCATTCAAATCAACATCACAATACATACAAAGGATTGAAATTCCATGCAGAGAAAAAATTATAAAGTGGACAAAAAATTCCACTTGGCTCAATAGATAACACTCAGATTTAAAGTGAATAATAAATTAACATATACCGTGCAATCCACTTAAGTGCAAGGGTCTGGGACCAAACAAATACATTCAGTTAACCGGAGTGTGCACTTAACCGTTGTGACCCAAAGAAGCTTGACATCTGATAAACATATGTACAGTACTGATTATATATACAGTATACAGTCTCCATTAACTCATGTTATACAGTCTCCGTTAACTGACGTTAGGCTTACTTGAAGTAATCAGTCATAGTCCTCTGTACACTATTGTGTCTGTGAGTTCCATAGACTACTTCTGCCAGACGGTAAAAACTGTCATAGCAGATAGGCCTGCACGGTGTTGAGACTCTCCAGCGCTCTTGCAAAAGTGACAGAAGGATGTTGAATTTCGTCAGCATGTGCCTCGCTGCTCATTTCATCATCTGTTTCATCATCAGCCGTTGCCTGTGTGTAGGCGCATATCTGGGCATCAGTGCTGTTGTCAGCTGTTTGTAGATCGTAATCAACAGCTACGTAGTGATGAAACTCCTCTTCAGTAACACCGGCTGGGATGTCAATAGCCTGTTCATCTGACGCGTTTGCAACAGCTGCATGTGTTTCGTCCCTCTCCACATCCTTAAAGCTTGCCTGCTTGTAGCAGTTCACAATGGTTGCCTGTGTAACATGATTCCAGGCTTCTTTCTGCATATGTAGGGAATCCAACAGTAATAGATTACGAGCCAGTTCAACAGCACGTTTATCCTTGCCAGTCTGGTCATCCATAACGCTCATCAGACGACGCAGCACAAGAGCCCGATAATGTTGTTTGAAATTGGCTATTATGCCCTGATCCATAGGTTGGATCAGAGAGGTAGTGTTTGGTGGCAGGAAGACCACCTTGACGTTAGACAGCTTGACATCATCACTGTGTGCAGCACAATTATCACAAAGCAACAAAATCTGACGCTTTTGTGCCCGCATTCTAGTGTCTAACTTCTTTAGCCACTGCTTCCAAATTTCCCCAGTCATCCATGAATTTGCGTTAGCCTCATATGACACAGGAAGTCACTTAACATTCTTGAAGCAACGGGGCTGTTTGTTCTTTCCAGTGACCAGTGGTTCCAACTTCTCACTCCCATCCATATTGCATCAAAGGAGGATCATCAGTCGGTCCTTCGACATTTTACTTCCTGGAATCACTCGCCAGTAGAGACCATTTTCGTCAGCATTGAAAATGTCACGAGGTGCAAACTTGTTCAAGATGGTAGGAAGAACTGAAACCCAATTTTCAGCACCAAAGTCATCAGCGTCTTGTTTTTCACCATGCTGTTTCTTGAATTTTATGTTGTTCCTCTCCTTCCATCTTTCCAATCATCCAACAATGGCTTTGAATTCAGTTAGTCCAAGACTTTCAGCTAGCTGATTAGCTTTCTCCATAAGCAGTGGACCACTGACAGGAAACTGTCTTCTCCTGACTTGAGAAAACCACCGAAGAAGAGCATCTTCTACAGCCTCAGCTGTTCCCGCCTGTTTTCGTTTCCTGTGTGGATTTGTATTGTTTTGCCAGTCTTCCAGAAGCTGATCTTTCTGCTTCAAGATACGTGAAATTTGACTGGGATTGACACCATATTATTTAGCAATAGATGCCTGACTTTGTTTGTTTTCAAATTTTTTAAGAACTTCTATTCGTTCAGCCCGTGTTAAAGTCTTACAGTTGCGTGATGACGACGACGACTCCAGTGTACACTCTAACAACTTTCTTTTGCTTATTCTGCCTCTGGCAGTTAACCAACGAGATTTCAAATTTACTGCCCCTTTGTCACGTGCCAATCGGCTTCCATATTCCGTGTGTGCGCTTATGCGGAGTCTTTCCTGCAGAGGAGCGGTCTTAAACCATGCATATAAGCGAATCTTGCACTTATCAGTGGTGCATTAAACCGAAGTTTGTCCCCATAGAAATTGATGGCGCCAAAAACATGACAGAAGTAAGGCATGCAGTTAAACAGAGCATGCGCTTATCCGACGTGCACTTATATGCATATTCTAAATGGCTTGTCCAAGAACAAAAACAGCAACAGTAAACAATTATCATGTAATAGACTCCTAATCACAAAAACTTGTCTTCAAAGATAAGATGCCATTTTCCTATATATTAAAGTCCTTATCCCGACAAGGAATCCTTCTTTCACATTCACTGCTTCAGGGTACAAAACCTTCAACCAGCAAAGACAAACCAGTACAAAATGGCTGCTGCTGAAATGTAAGACGCTGAGTTTCAAAACATCTAATCAACTTCCAGTTAAAAGGTCAAGCCTGAAAAAAAAAGAGAAGAAAACTTCAATCCTAGAAAAACAAAATCCAGTCTCTTAGTTGTAAAATACATTCCATTCAATGCATGTGTTCAACCAAAAGTTTCTATGGGCCCTGTTTACTAAGATACACTAGCATTTTTAGTGCACGCTAAACACTAGAGACACCCGTATATTCCTATGGATGTCTCTAGCGTTAGCATGCGCTAATTTTTAGCATTCACTAAAAATGCTAGCATGCCTATAGCTCAGCTTAGTAAACAGGGCTCTATATTATTTAATTGGAATATCCATTTCTGTTCCCACTGACATAACATATGCTGAATATCACCTCTTCAGATGGTACTATGAATGTGATCAATTACAGAAGAAAAGATGGAGAAAGGATTTATTATAGTGCCACCATCCAAGAAGCAGTGGTAATGCACAAACTGTGCATAATTGTTCTAGTATGGTGTTCTTTATTGCAAGGCTTCGGGAATAATGGTGGACTCCCATTTACCCTAACCCCAGTATTCTCTCCAATGCTCAGAGCTAATGGCATTCAAATTATATGCATGTGTAAGAGGTTTTTAGTGCAAGGGTTTTTTTTTAAATCTGAACTCTACCTGAACAGAAATAATTGTTAAAGTTCAGCTTTATCCTTATCAGTTTCCACATATTCTTCCCCCTCAGATTTGAGCCTCACAATGCTATTATGGCACTTCCTCCTGTCACTTACATACATAGGCGGTTGGTGGCCCAACTGTTTGGGGAGGCTAAAGGGGGCGGGGTTGGGGTGGGGCCAGGGGTGGAGTTTAAATCCATAACTGTCTGATAACACACAGAAAAAAAATAAATAAAAATAAAAGTCACAATTAATACCTTTTATTACATTTAGATATTAGCTACTGTATGTATCATATGTCAAAGAATAAAGTTGTTGCTCAAAGCATATACTAACCACAATTGCTCAACTGCAAAACACTATGCACAACTTTGTGCAAAAACACACTCAGAACCTTACTGTACCATAAATATTACACTGGGCAGAACCTAATACACCAATATACCACCCATACGAAAAATGCAGACCTTCAACAATATGAAACAAGGGATCATAATATCATGATACGTGTAGAGCCACAAAACACCCTAATTCATGTTTAATGTGGGATAAAATGCCATAAATAAGTAAATAAATATAAACCTTTAATGTTGAGCACCTAATTCTCAAAGTGGACATATTCCAAACACTATAATGAAAATAACATGATCTTTTCTACCTTTGTTGTTTGGTGACTTTGTTTTTCTGATCATGCTGGCCCAGTATCCGATTCTGCTGCTATCTGTCCTCTTAACTCCATTTCCAGGGCTTCCTTTCCATTTATTTCTTTACTTTCCGCCTTTCTTCTTCATTTCTTGCCCTACATCCGTAAGTAAAAGCTGGGTCCTCCACAGACTTGACTGTCCAGTGGATCCAGCTTCTGCCTATTTTCTTCCTCCATGTGCAGTTTTTCTCTCTTCCTTTTCCCTCATCTCATCTCCTTCCTCACTATTTCCTCCCCTCCATCCATGTCCAGCAACCCTCCTCTCCCCTCCATCCACCCATGTCTCTGTCTTCTTCTTTTTTTTAAATAATTTGTTTCGTCTACAGTTTTCCCCTTCCTTTCATTTCTCCCCATTAACCTTTTGTTTTTCGGTTTACATTTCGGCTTCATGTTTTTCTCTTCATTCGGCCCCTCTTTTCTTCTCTTTGTATTCTCCTTATCTGTCTCCCTTTCCCCTTTTGCTTCACTCCTTGGTTTGTTTTGGTTTTATGATTTATTCTTTTCCATTCTCAGCTGTATCATTCTCTACATTTTGAACCGGCTGTTGGAAAGAAATGTTGAAATTAAGCAGAAAAAAAAATCTGAACTCGAGACTGGGTTTCCTTTAATAGAAACATTGACAGTTTGCATAACGATCAAATATCTCAATTTCTTTTTCCCCTGCAAAAGCATTCTTTAAACACGTTTAGTAATAGTCCAGGACCACATAAAGGCCAGTTTTGGTTTTTTTTTTACTGTATCACCGGCTTCAATGTAATATGGGCGCCAGAAAAATAACCTGGGACATAACATGTGTTTGAATACATTCGCACCTGTTCATTTAGCCACTCTCACGGCTTTAGAAAGAAAATATAATAGTAACCCGGTCACAAAATCTTTTTTTTCCCCCATCAATGGAATAATTAATCTGACCATCCTATAAATCAGTTGTCTGCTCTGAGCAACAGGTAAAATAAATTAATTCTTACCAAAGCCGGTTTACAGATACTGCAGATTAATTTGTACTGTGAAGAAAGAGTCCCTAACAGAGATGAAGGGCTTGCTTCCTGTGTGGAGTCAAGTGACTGCTCAGAGGACAAAGAGGGGTGAGAAAGAGAAGGAGAGGTAAGCAAGTATATCAAAAGCCCTATGTATTTTTTTTATTTAGAAATTTAAACATTACATTACAAGTTAAATTACTTGCAAAAGAAATACAGAGAAGGCTTTTTACAGATTAAGTAAAAAAAGGCAACCAAACGTTGCGTTATTACAGAAAAAGAAAAAAAAAACTGATGAAAATGTTTAAATAAGCCAAACATCCTCCTGTGACCACAAAATGAAGGTGGGGTGGGGGGGGGGGGGGGAGTGGAAATAACGATAAAGAAGATCATCATCAGCCCCATAGGTGCCCCGTAAAAGAAGCTGTGACCTTTTCCGCCGCCGCACCTCACCCCCCCGCTGAGCCCGCCCTCTCAGCTCCCCGATCTTCCTGCAGTGGCCGCCCGGTGTTTAAACCTTTTTACGTTGCAGCGACGGCTCACCTCCACTCCAGTCTTTCCCTTCTCGCTTCTCATTCTCGCTCAGTGTCCCGCCCTTGCGGAAACAGGAAATACCTCATCAGAAGAAGGCGGGACACTGAGCGAGAAGCGAGAAGGGAAAGGCTGGAGCGGAGGTGAGCCGTCGCTGCAACGTAAAAAGGTTTAAACGCTGGGTGGCCACTGCAGGAAGGTCGAGGAGCTGAGGGTGGGTTTAGCGGGGGGTGGGCAGCAGCGGCGGAAAAGGCGAGGCAGTCATTGTGTCCCAGGTCCCAATCCCCCATCGCCAGCATTACAGCAGAGGAAACTCTGAGCATGAACTGCTCTGTGAACCAATAGAACTACGATTTCTTCTGGTATCGACAACTGCCAGGACTGGGTCAGAACGGGACCGAGCTGAAACCCCTCGGGACCTTCTATTTTTACAACAAGGAGAAAAATAAGGCGAAGGAGGTGTCCCCAGAGTTGGAATGGCTTGGCTGGGGAGGCTTAGCCTTCCCAAGCCTCTTATATGGGGTGCCTATGCTTACATATCTGAAAAATGGAGCTTGCTGAGGAAAGGGATGTTATCAGTGGTGTTCTGCAAGCCGGCTCTTTTTAACATCTTTGTGAGTGATATATTACGGAAGAACTATCTGGTAAGGTTTGTCTCTTTGCAGATGATACCAAACCCTGGAGGGTGTGGATGACATGAGGATGGATCTAGTGAAGCTTGAGGACTGGTCCAATAATTGGCAACTACGATTTAATGCTAAGAAATGCAGAGTCATATACTTGGGTTACAAAAATCCAAAGGAACAGTACAATATAGGGGGTGAAGTGCTTCTGTGTATGAAAGAAGAGCAGGACTCGGGGATAATTGTGTTTGTTGATCTTAAGGTTGGCCAAACAAGTAGAAAAGGTGACGGTCAAAGCCAGAAGGATTCTCAGGCGCATAAGGAGAGGGATGACCAGCAGGAAAAAAGAGGCGGTTGTGCCCTTGTATAAGTCTCTGGTGAGGCCCCATTTAAAGTACTGTGTGCAATACTGGAGACCACACCTACAGAAAGATATAAACAGGATGGAGTCGATCCAGAGGGTGGCTACAAAACTGGTCAGCAGTCTCTGTCATAAAACATAGGGACAGGATTATGAACCTCAACATGTATACACTGGAAGAAAGGTGGGAGAGGGGAATATAATAGAAATGTTTAAGTACCTCAGTGGTATTAATGAATAGGAGGTGAGCCTTTTTCAAATGAAAGAAAACTCTGAAATAGGAGTGCATAGTATGATGTTAAGAGGAAATAGGCTTAGGAATCTAAGAAAATATTTTTTCATGGAAAGCGTGATGGATGCATGGAATGGCCTCCAGGTGGAGGTCGTGGAGACAAGGACTGTGCCTGAATTTAAGAAAGCGTGGAAGAGGCACGTGAGATCTCTTAGGAAAAGGAGGAGTTAGTGGTTATTGAGGATGGGTAGACTGGGTGGGCCTTTTGGCCCTTATCTGCTGTCATGTTTCTATTAATATCCATTTGAATACATTTAAATACAATTTGCGGCCAACTGTTCCTTTCACTAGATCTCTCTGAACTTTCTGTGCACTCTAACACTGGCGTTAATTGTCTCTAATGCTGGAGTTAGATTTTGAGCATTTGGCCACATGAGTCTGAGCTGCAGTTGGAGATTGGGCACCAAACAGCTCAAACTTGCTGAGAATCATGTGGTACCAGAAGAGAATAGCAAGTTCAGTGGTGGCATTGCCAACAAGCCTGTGAAACAAATATGGAAGAATTACTAATCTGGTGTGGGGGAAGGATCCAGCTAGAAGGAACTGGGAGACAGGATGGCGAAGGTTGACTGGTGGGCATTGGATGGGGATGGGGCTTGGGACTAGCTAGGATAGAGATGAAGGAGAGCATGCTAGAGAGAGGAGCTGGGGAGCAGGGCTAGAGAATGTATGAGGAGAGGTAGGGTTAGGGGAAGCAAAATGTGGGGTGGGGTGGGGGGGGGGGGGTATAGGCTTTATTTTAGGTACACAAATTACTCAGACTGTACCTGAGCAGTCAGGCTGACCATATCAAAGCGAATGGGCTGTGTTGGCATTAGCACATGACAGCTGCTAGCGCGGCTGAGTAAACAGGGGGGAAAGTACCAGGCTGATGCGGCAATGAAAAAAGCATCCAACCATAAGGTGCAAATATACAAAACATAGGGGCCTTTTTTTTACCAAGCTGTGGTAAAACGAGCCCTGTGGTGGCGGTGGGAACCATTTTTGCCACCTGCCAGGGCCCTTTTTACCGCATCAGATGTTTCCAAATGGACTCAGTTTAGAAAGCACTTCCTTGAACTGAAACAGCCTGTACTTACTCTGAGCCACTTTTCAATTGCAGTTTCCCTGTAAATGTGCGATATCCTTACAAAATAGTCATTATGTTTTCTGTGAACTCTCCCAAGTGAGAGTTTTCCTTGAAGGGGTTTCCTTTTGACTTTAAATCTGAGCTATAAGTATCACATTAGTTTAGGATAATATTAGTTTGTTGCAAGCAATTCTATTCCTTTTTTCTTGATACTTTTTTTTTAAATTTCTGTTTCTCACAGTAGATTAATGGAAAGAAAATTTAGAGGCTGGTCCACTATCTTGAGTACTTTGGTGTACCTTTAGTGGGGCTGTTCTATCAGCATGAACTTTTGCTTTCTCACTTGTTTGTTCTTGATAAAAGTTTAGCTTATTAATTGATTTGGTTGAACTTTGTTTAGATCTTGTATTAGCATGGATTTTCTTTCGGATTTTTAGACTTCTGCAGCAGGGGCGTATCTGAACTGCGGCGGTAGGGGGGGCCAGGGCCAGAGAGGGGGGGCACATTATAGCCCCCCCCCCCCCCGCCGCCGCCGCCGCCGCCATTGCCGATCCCCCTCCCCCCAGCCGCTGCCATTGCTAACCCTCCCCCTCCGTTGCTCGCCTACCTTCGCTGGCGGGGGACCCCAACCCCCGCCAGCCGAGGTCCGCGTCCTCCTGCCGCTGCCGGCTGCCTTTGGTCCTTTCATTCTTCCATTGAAGCTGGCGCCGACGAAAAAGTTTCTTTTGAATCTGACGTCGCTGCACGTTGCACGTTGTACGTGCAGGACGTCAGACTCAGAAACAATTTCTGAGTCTGACGTCCTGCACGTACAACGTGCAGCGACGTCAGACTCAAAAGAAACTTTCGTCGGCGCCAGCTTCAATGGAAGAATTAAAGGACCAAAGGCAGCCGGCAGCGGCAGGAGGACGCGGACCTCGGCTGGCGGGGGTTGGGGTCCCCCGCCAGCGAAGGTAGGCGAGCAACGGAGGGGGAGGGTTGGCAGCGGTAGGGGGGTCCAGGGCGAAATCTGCGGGGGCCCAGGCCCCTGAGGCCCCACGCAGATACGCCCCTGTTCTGCAGTAGATTTGGTGGCTTTTAATGCATTTGGGCTTTTTTTCTTTTTTCATTTCATGTTTTAAACTATCCACAGTTCTTCTTCCTGATGCTTAGCTTCTGGGCTCATACTATGGGCCATATACTTTACTAATGGAATTTTCTAATGCTATATATATGTGGGGAATTCGCCCTTTCCTCCTGAACACACCACCCGAACTCTCGTCCATGCTCTCATTACCTCTCGCCTTGACTACTGCAACTTACTCCTCACCGGCCTCCCACTTAGTCATCTATCCCCCCTTCAATCTGTTCAGAACTCCGCCTCACATCTTATATTCCGCCAGAACCGATATACTCATATCACCCCTCTCCTTAGGTCACTTCACTGGCTTCCAATCAGATACCGCATTCAATTCAAGCTCCTCCTTCCTACCTACAAATGCACTCAGTCTGCCGCCCCTCATTACCTTTCTACCCTCATTTCCCCTTACGTTCCTGCCTGAAACCTCCGTTCACAGGACAAATCCCTCCTCTCTGTACCCTTCTCCACCACCGCCAACTCCAGGCTCCGCTCATTCTGCCTCGCCTCACCCTATGCTTGGAACAACTTTCCTGAGCCCATACGCCAAGCCCCCTCCCTGCCCATCTTCAAATCTCTGCTTAAAACCCACCTCTTCATTGCTGCGTTCGGCACCTAACTCTTACCGTTCAGTAAATCCAGACTGCCCCAATTTGACCGTTCACTTGTCTACTAGATTGTAAGCTCTTTTGAGCAGGGACTGTCCTTCTATGTAAATTGTACAACGCTGTGTAACCCTAGTAGCGCTTTAGAAATATTAAGTAGTAGTAGGGATAATGTATAGTACATATTGTTGGTCCTTGTGTTCAGTAAGGTAAAGGGGTATTTTGAAAATGTGATTGACAATTTTCTTGGAGTGACATTTTTAAACAATTCTCTGTATTATGCATTACCTTTGAAATTACAACGAAGGCTTCAATACTTGCAGAATACTGTAGCTACTCTTATTTTTTTGTAAAGATAAATATGAAAGTGTTACTCCTCTTTTAAACTCCTTACATTAGTTGCCAATTAATTCACATATTGTATTTAAGATCTTCCGTTTGATATTTAAATCTTTTTATGGATTAAATACTTTAGGAATTGTTAGGATTCTAAATATCCCTTCTAATGTTCTTACCGTGGGGGAATTACACAAATTAAAGCTTAACTTTCCTTCTTTAAAAGGAGCCCTACAAAGGAGGCAGATTGAACTATAGTTTTTAGATAATTGTATCTGTTGTGTAGGTCCCCCTATTGTTGAGGTATCTCTATTTGTGACCCGCTTAGAATCTTATTTTGAGGAGCTAGCAGTACATAAAACTGTAAGGGGCCCTTTTACTAAGCTGTGTGGAAGGGCATAATCGAACGGCGCCGGCCATCTATATGGGCGACGCCGCAAACAGCGGTCCTGAACCATATTATCGAAAAAGATGGCCGGCCATCTTTCATTTCGATAATACAGTTCGGGCCGGCCAAATGTCAGAGATGGCCGGCATCGGTTTTTGCCGATAATGGAAACCGAGGCCGGCCATCTCAAACCCGGCCAAATCCAAGGCATTTGGTCATGGGAGGGGCCAGCATTTGTATTGCACTGGTCCCCCTGATATGCCAGGACACCAACCGGGAAACCTAGGGGGCACTGCAGTGGACTTCAGAAATTGCTTCCAAGTGCATACCTCCCTTATCTTGTGTGCTGAGCCCCCCCAACCCCCCCCCCCAAAACCCACTACCCACAACTGTACACTACTACCATAGCCCTTAGGGGTGAAGGGGGGCACCTACATGTGGGTACAGTGGGTTTCTGGTGGGTTTGGAGGGCTCAACACTTACCACCACAAGTGGTCCACCTGCCTGAAGTGCACTGCACCCACTAAAAACTGCTCCAGGGACCTGCATACTGCTGTCATGGAGCTGGGTATGACATTTCAGGCTGGCATAGAGGCCGGCAAAAAATGATTTTTAATTTTTTTTTTGGGGTGGGAGGGGGTTGGTGACCACTGGGGGAGTACGGGGAGGTCATCCCTGATTCCCTCCGGTGGTCATCTGCTCAGTTAGGGCACTTTTTTGAGACATGGTCCTAAAAATAAATGGACCAAGTGAAGCCGGCGAAATGCTCCTCAGAGCCGGCCTTCTTTTTTCCATTATCGGCCGAAGCCGGCCATCTCGTAACCATGCCCCCGTCCCGCCTTCCATACCCTGCCAAAACGCCCCCTTGAACTTTGGCCAGACCTGCGATGGAAAGCAGTTGAAGCTGGCGAAAATCGGCTTTCGATTATACCGATTTCGCCGGCTTCAGGAGATGGCCAGCCATCTCCCGATTTGTTTCAGAAGATGGCCGGCCTTCTCGTTCGAAAATAAGCAGGATAGGTACCTACGCGTTCCCAACATGTGCCAATTTGGAACTACCACCCGGCTACCTCGTGACCCAGGCGGTAATTTAATTTTTTACATGTGTCCACTACGTGCAGTGTGAGGCACTAACTGGGTGGTAATCGGCAGTGTACACATGCTGACGAATACTGCCCAGTTAGTGTATGAGACGTTACTGTTAAGTCAATGGGTTACGGTAAGCTCTCAGGCCCAAAATGGACATGTGCAAATTTTTATTTTGCCACACGTCCATTGTCAGCAAAAAAAGGCCTTTTTTGCAGGTGCGCTGAAAAATGGACCTCCATGCTTCCAATACATGCATCTACACCAGCGCAGGCCATTTTTCAGCACACCTTAGTAAAAGCACCCCTAAATGGAATGGAATTTTTTTTTTTTTAAACTTACGTTTCCTTCTCTCATTCCCATCCCTTTATGATGTATGACAGGGGGGACCGATGGCAGTTCTCCCTGTATGGATCTTTTTCCATAGAGTGGCTGTTTTTACCTGGCAACTCAGCTGCAGTCATACGGGGGTCTCGGAGGTGCTATGACTAATAGATTTAGGGGCCCTTTTATTAAGCTGTGTAAGCGTCTATGCGCGCTCAATGCGTGCCAAAATGGAGTTACCGCCCAACTAGTTAGTGGTTCTTGCAGTAATTTCATTTTTGGCGTGCATCCGAAAAATATTTTTTATTTTCAGATGTGTGTAACGGACGCGTGCAGGTCATTAGTACCCGGATTTTTACCACTAGGTCAATGGCTGGCTGTAAGGTCTCTGACCCAAAACAGACGCGCAGCAATTTTGATTTTGCCGCGTGTCCATTTTCGGCAAAAAAAGGAGGCCTTTTTCACAGGCGTGCTGAAAAATGGATTTGCGCGCCCACAACCTGCGCTTACACTACCGCAAGCCATTTTTCAGCGCACCTTAGTAAAAGGACCCCTTAGTGCTGGGTGACAGGAAACCAAACAAATCTGGAATGAGAGGGGAATATGTTTAAGTGCACTAAGAATAGGAACTTAAAAGAAAAAAATTGTTGCAAGTGAAAAAGAAAATTCAACCCCAGGGCATGATTCACTTTCACTGCTGTCAGAACTACAATGGAACTGAAATCAAAAGGTGTAACCAAACAAATAGAGAAAAAAGTATGGATGCTTTGGAGAAAACAATGCATTATAACTGGGTTCCTTTGATCATTCTAAATTGTGCACTTTAGGTTTCCCGTCTAGTGGATATCTGGGGCAGAGGGAACTATCACTAGTCTCCTTCCCTGTTTCTAGCCACATTTGCAGGCAGGAATGAAGAAGACAGGCTGGTGGTGGCTTGCTTCCTTCTGCAGTGCCCAGCCCACAGCTGTATCCTGTTCTGACTGCTGTAATTTTATCTTGCTAATGTTTGTCCATGAAAGAGACTGCAAACTCTGTTTAAAGTTTACCAATCAATATTAATGCTCAAGGACTGTTAAGTGTGAAACTTTCTGGTTTTAACTTTCCTTTGGCAATGCTATCCCTGTTTCTACTAGTTACATAGAACTTCATAATTTAGAATGACATATTTTCTTGAATCTGCCTGTTAAAAGGAATTTGTCACATAGGTCTGAGTTTCTCTTGCTTTAAAGACGATGCTAGCTTCCTGTATTTCTGGGAAATGTATTATTTTTGACAAACAGATTATTTGAAAAACATAATCAAAAATGAAAAATTAAACATTCCAAGCTTAGCATGAATAAACTTAGCTTTTTCAAGTGCTGGTCTCCTGAGAAGTTCAGTTGGCTGAAAATTTATACCCCTGTAACCATGTAAAAACTGTGGTTCCTGATAAAGCCATTTGGGTGAAACGATTTGGGCCCCGTTGAACAAATGAAAGTTAACAGTTGGATTGTGGGCTTACCAAGCCAGCCTTGAAAAAGCTAAGTTTATTCATGCTAAGCTTGGAATGTTTAATTTTTCATTTTTGATTATGTTTTTCAAATCATTAGTTTTGTTGTGAATAGTTTTGTTTGAAAACAGGTGGGATATTATACCCTATGAATGAGACAAGATCACAGGCACAAAAAATCTCATGTAGATATCAGTGTCCTGGTGTTCAGACCTTGGCAAAGACCTTGGCTTCTGAGGGTATTTCCCACTAGTTAGCTATTGCTGTGCAATCTCTTTTCATATGACCTTTTGAGATTGTGTTTGGCTGTTTTTCAGTTTTTTTTGTATTAGATTACCTTAGCAGGATTAACAGTCCATACTGTCTATTGACTTAGTTCATAGAAAATATATCTCACATTTTGTATTTTATGTTTAAACTTTTTTTTATTGAAACAGTAATAAGCAACTACACAAAAGGTCTTCAGACTTAAGAAACAAAATTAGTAGAGAGCTTGGACTCTTATAGTCCACCACTAGCAATACTGACATAATACAACTGTCCATCCAGTAAAACCCCTTCCCTCTCCCCAGAACCCACACCCAATGGTTCAAAATGTATTCACTTTTTGTATTTTAAATAAACATTTAGCAGCAAAACATAAAAAGAGCTCACCATTTGCTTGAATGACATGTGAGCACAGAGCCAGAAAATGCTTACTTCTTTCCTGGGCCTCCCAGGATACATCTGGAAAACACCAAATTTTTTGACTCATAAAAAGTATATCCAAATGCTTGAAAAATAGTGGCAGAACTAAATTCTTATCTAATTCAAACACAAATGACACAGAGTAGACCTTGTATCTACCAATTCCGAAGAGGTTTCTAGGATATCTGTTACATTTAGGCTATTGGGTGAGGTTTGTTCCAAGCCCTCTGATGAAACAGGATTAGACATCTCTATCCTTTGTCTCTTTTTATATGGTAAATAAAAGATTACATTTAGAGGTGGAAGAGATTCTTGTTGTCCAACATATATTTCTTGAACAATTTTCATGCTGATATCAGCTAACTGTGGAAAAATTCAGTATCCCGAGGTTGCAAGATCTTAATGAATTCTCCTTTTGTTCCAGATTATATTGGATCTTAACTTATTCTTGAATAGTTTTCATTTGAATATCCTGATTTTTATTTATATTTTCCTGTAAAGTTAGCAATTTTTCACAGTTGGTTTTCCCCACACTTTCTTCATTCATAATCAGAGTGGTTACCTCTACAAGGTTCTGCTCTAAATGGTCAAGTCTGCCACTTATAGTTTTGTCGAGTTTGGTGATGGCTTCCCATATGGAGAGAAGTGTAATCTTTCTAGTGACCTGTGTAGCCAGAGAACAATTTTGGATGAGCCTAAGGGGCATATGAGTAGGCTTTAAATGTCCTCTCCACCCTGCTCCCAGAAGGTGCCCCCCCACTTAATTTTTAAAAGAAACTAAGTACCTGAGCTGGCAGGGATCCCGAAGTCCTGCCAGCTGAAGAGGTCCCTGAAGACACCCAGAAACACCTGTGCACATCTCAGCTGTTAGCAGCTACTTCCTGAGCCACTGCTACCAGCACTCTGAGCAATATTCTCTGACTTATGCTAGTACTGCTTATAGATTGGACTTTAATTGCTTTTATAATTGCTTTGCCTTTTTGAAACCTCAAACATACCTTTCTCCACTTTAGACCAGAGCTTGCCAAAAGAAAGAGGTATTTATTCACTTCTGTTTCATAATTTTCTCTGGCTTTTTCTGTAAGCTTGTGTGTTCTTTTGAACCTTTCAGATCCTTTCTCACTTTCAAGACTGGCTTGTGCTACATTTCCAGTGCCCTCTGGTTCAGCATGGATATTTTGTTCAGTCAGTTCAGTGACCCCATGTTCTCCACTGACTTTTGACAGGGCCATAGGTTTTGCAATTATACTGGCAGTAATAAAACTTTTTCTTCCGTTTCTTTTTTTCTGAATATCTTTTGCAGGCAGTGATTGTGCCTTGGTTTTGTGCTCAAATGGTTACTTAGTAGTTAGAGCAAAGATGAGGGATGTGCAGTACCTCCTTCCTCAGTTAGTACACAGCACCTGCTTAATAAATTATGTGTGCACCTTTGCGCTCTCTGTGCATAGCAAACTGGCTCCTAAAAGTCTGGAGCAGCAGGTGAGAGATACAAATTTCCTGTTTGTGAATTTTTGTTAATAATTGCTCTTACAGGCTTATAATCTCAGTTATTCACATAGTCCAGGCTCTCACTTGAATTCACATATTGAATGCCTTAAGACAATATAATTTTTAGCTTTGATAAACTTCCTCAGAGAGAGTACATCCTTGCCTCTGTACTGAATTGATCAGGTTTCAGAGCTAATTAAGTATGTGTCCTCTGAAAGCAGTATGCACTGTATAAACTAATGATAGCATTCCTCTGCTATTACACATCTGATGCACTGAGACTTTATTAAACTAAAGCCCACTGAAGAATCCCAAGTTTTTCACTGTTTCTTCCAAAATTTCACTTGCAAAGTATTACTTATACTAGGCTTGACATTCAGTTTAAACCAGATAATAGAACATCACTATGAGAAGACTCAAAACTCTTGAATCAAATCTTCATTAATGTAGTAATTAAACAAGGAAAACAGTTTAGATGTGCTGGACAACAGTTTTGCCTTGCAAACTGAGAGTCTGTTCTCAACCAGTTCTCTCAAGCACAAGAGACTGGAGATTTTCAGCCACACGTTGAGTAGAATTGCTGTTAAAAATTTGTACTAATGAAATCTTGATAGAAAAAAAAAAGGATAGAAAACCTCTATGAATCAAGGCACAGAGCATAAATGAAAGTAGAAGAGGACCAATAGAAATCCAACTCGAGGTGAAAGGCAATTTTATTAGTCGGAGTTGGTGCTGATCTGCATTTTGGCACGGGGGCACTTGCCTCAGGACTCAACAAATCAATTAAATTGCAATGTTCAACATTGCTGTTCCTTGTGATCATATTTCTTGAAATCTGCAAATTTAGTTGATTTGTTGACTCCTGAAGCATGCGCCCCGCGCCAAAATGCCGATATGTGTCAAGTCTGACTAATAAAATTGCTTTTTTTCTTTGAGTTGGAATTGTATTGGTCCTCCCCTACTTTCAGTTTTGCTCTGTGTCTCAAAATCTTGTTAGAGTCACAGTAGTTTGAAAGGATCATACAACAGAATACAGCATAGGCAGTTTCAGTTAATAGAGGAGAGATGCTGCAGACTAACTCTTACAAACCCAATTGAGAGAGAAAGCGGGGGCAACCTGCCCAGTATGCACATAGAACAAGGTAGAACTCCTCCTCATGCACATAGAACAAGGTAGAACTCCTTCTCATGCCACTCCCAATTCCAAAATGGCAGCCGCAGCCTCTCATGGCAGTCACCATTTTCTGTGCAGAGGTGGGGGCAGGAGCAATTCAGGATGCTCCTGTCCCAAAGATACCACTAGACCACCAGGCCTTTACAAAGTAGGCCCAGGGAGGGCCTATGGAAGGGGGGGGGGGGGGGGGGGTTGGAGGGCAGAGTAGTGGGTGGCCTGGAGGATATTCTTTCTGTCTGAAATTCAGCAGCAGGGGTCAGGGCTACCTGTTTTGGGTTTACTGTTGAATCCCCTCTCGCCGACTCTATTCAACTTAATGATGATACCATTGGCCAAACTATTATCAAACCAAAACCTCAACCCATACATATACGTAGAAGATGTAACGATCTACATCCCATTTAAACAAGATCTAAATGAAATTTCCAAAGACATCAACCAAAGTCTCCAGATCATGCATTCATGGGCGGATGCATTTCGGCTGAAACTTAATGCAGAAAAAACCCAATGCCTAATACTCACCTCTCAACATAACAAAAACAAATTCACCACCATTAATACTCCAATCTGAACCTTCCAATTTCGGACACCCTAAAAATTCTTGGAGTGACCATAGATTGACACCTAACACTCGAGAATCATGCGAAAAAACACAACCAAGAAGATGTTCCATTCATGTGGAAACTAAAAAGAGTAGACCTTTCTTCCCAAGGACTGTTTTCCGCGACCTGGTACAATCAATGGTACTCAGTCATCTAGACTACTGCAACGCACTCTACGCTGGCTGTAAAGAACAATTAATCAAGAAACTTCAGACAGCCCAGAACACTGCAGCTAGACTCATATTCGGTAAAAACTAAATATGAAAGTGCTAAACCCCGACGAGAAAACTACACTGGCTCCCACTCAAAGAACGCATCACATTCAAAATATGCTCCCTAGTCCACAAAATCATTCACGGAGATGCACCAGCCTACATGTCATACCTGATAGACCTACCCCCCAGGAACGCTAAAAGATCATCCCGCACATTCCTCAATCTGTACTTCCCTAACTGCAAAGGACTAAAATACAAACTAATGCACCGTCAAAACTTTACCTACTTGAGCACACAGTTATGAACACATGCCACGCAATCTAAATCGATCTACGACTTAGCGAACTTTCGTAAACTTCTGAAGACCCATCTCTTTAACAAAGCATACCCCAAAGATCAACCAATGTAAATATACACATCTCCTCAACATATACTCAGAACTGCCCGACAATGTCTATCATTATCATGTTGCCCAAGATCCTTCTGTAACACTATTTCCTAATGTATTTCCACTATTCATGATGTATTGTAAGCCACATTGAGCCTGCAAAGAGGTGGGAAAATGTGGGATACAAATGCAATAAATAAATAAATAAATCTGAAACCGAATTTCAGTTGGCCTATATTTTACAAATGATTAGAGTTAGTGAGCACAACAGTCAAGAGTGCTTACTAGGGCATAGCTATGGGGGGCATTGGGGACCCAGGCCCCTAATCTTGGCTTAGGGCCCCAGCCCAGTATAAGAGGCTTGGGGAGACCTCCCCAGCCTCAAATATGGCAGCAGCAATTAATTGGATTGTGGGGAGGGAGGAAAAGGGAGAGATGTTAGAACCTCACTGGAGGGGGGAAGGTGAGAGATGCAGGTACTGCTTGGCTGGATCTTTGGGGGGGACATGGTGATAGAGAGTGAGAGGTGCTGGAACCACATGAGAAGGAGGGTGAGGGAAAGGGGAGAGAAGCAGGTACTGCTCTGCTGGACCTTTGGGGGCGTGATGGACAGAGATGAAGAGGCACTGAACAGTGCGGGGTGGGGGGAGGGAAGGGGAGCGATGCAGGATCTACAGGATAGGGGAGAGAGGTGCAGTTACTGCTCTGCTGGACCTTTTGGGGGAGATGATTGACAGGAGAAGTGCTAGAACCGCACTTGCGGGAGGGGATTGTTAGATGTGGACTATCTGTGGGTGGGAGGGAGGAAGAGAGAGAGAGATTGATTGAACTAGGGGAAAGGGGGAGAGAAACTGGACTGTGAAGAGGTGGTAGGAATTGAAAGTGTAACATGGGGTTAGGGAAAGAAGAAAAAAACAAAGTGGTAAAATGGGATTTACTTGTGCTGGTGAACATTCCGCCAGTCAGCAATGTAGCTTAGAATTTTGAGAAGGTTTTGGAATGGAAGCTAAGGAGGGGTTACCTGGGAGATGGGCTGGCTGGCAGTTGCAGAGAGGTTCTGGCAACTGAGAGAGTGGATGTGCTGTTTGATGTGGGACAGGCAGTGTGGAATTGAAGGAAATTAAAAGTTTTAGGGAAGTGAGTTTGGCTGGTAGTGAAAGTATTGAGGTGAGAGTGATAGTAAAAGTGAGATTGAGAAAGTGAGATTTGGGAATTTTGTGTAAATGTGGAGTGAATGGTGAAGAGAGTGTGTTGGACAGTCTGAGAGAGAGGAGGTGTACTTGTGATGTGGAGAATTTTATGGTGTTTGAGAGTTTTTAATTTGAGAGATTTTATAGTGAAATTGGTTAAGGCTTAGTGGGAAGGTTACAGGTTAAAAGAGAAGATTTTAGGGTGTTTTAGTGGGAATTTTGGGATTTTTGGGGTTAAGGGGCTAATTATAAGGGAAACAGGGGAAGGGTCTAGAAAGGATTGTTTAGGAAATAGTGTATTTAAGCAAGAGTTAAGCCTATAGGGATAGGGGTTAAGTAGGGGTTAAGTTGTGGGTTAATAGGGTCACAGCTTAGTTTTAAATTGAAGGGAATGTGGAAGGAGGATATGTGTGTGTGAATAAATGGTGAAAAGAAGAAGACTGCCAAACACACCTGTGTTAGTGCTAGTTAGGGAATAAAAAAAGTTTAGGTAGAGAAGGAAAGGATCTGACAGAGAGGGAATCTGAAATTATTTTTTTATTTCTTCAGCTAGAAGGCCCACAGTGAAAAAAAACATTGCTTCCCTGAAGTGCAGAATCCTTATGGACTTAAACAGAGTAGCTAGGGTCTTGCTTCCATTTACTTTAATTTAAGGAAAGGTTTAGGAAGAAGAGTCGTGTACACATTCTTCTGAAGACGACTGCAAGGGCCCCGACGCAAGAAAGATTTTGCTGCACGTTTGGGAGAAAAGAAGTCTGAAGCATCAGCAGCTAATGGACTGTGGGGGGGGGGGGTGGGGGGGGGGGGGGGGGGGGGGGGGGGGTGGGGGGGGGGGGGGGGAGGGGGAACGGGACTGGGGTAAAGGATAAGGGAAAAGTGAGAGAGACTTACCTTAGGAAGGGAAAGGAAAAGAGAGAGAAAATAATAAAAGCACTACCTGTTCCTGTAAAAAGTGAGTGGAGACGTCTCCTGAAAAAACATAAAAGTTGACACAAGTATCAAATTCAGAAAGAAAGTTAACCAAAGGGGCATTAAGAAGAGTTTAAAAGGGAAAACAGAACTAAGAAAAAAGAAATGTAATACTTATCTGACTTCTTAATCTGATGCAGAGGTGTGAACTTCTGGAAAGAAAAGAAAGTATTTGTTTTAGTTAACTGTTGGGTTTGTTGTACAAATTTTAATTGCATTGAAATTACTTTGTCTATTTCACTGAAAAAGGGATACTAATAAATGTTACTTTGTTATTGATTAAAAAAAACCTGTTGCTGTCTGGGTTTGTACGCTCAAGCAAGCAAGTATCCTGAAATTTAGTTTCATTTCCTCACTGAGTCCGAGTGGCTGAGTGACGTGGTTAGTTATTGTACCCACTCCTCATTCTTGGTGTCAGGTGTTCCGGCCAGGCTGGCACGACCTACAACCATCAGGCTGTTGGAACACCGTCATCTTATACATCACACTCAAGAGTGTGGGGGTGGGTAACAATAGGGAGACATATTGGCCCCACGGTAGGGGATGCAGGAGGAAGGGAAGAGAAAAAAGAGAAACAGGGAGATAGAGAAGAGATGCTGGGCACTGAGGGAGCATAGGGGTAGGGACCCACAGGGACAATGCTTACACAGAGGGGAGGGGATAGAGGCAGGGGCAATGCTGATAAGGGGGAGGGAATATCGATATAGGGCAATATTTGATCAGGTGAAGGATAGCAATACAGGGAAA